>NC_053036.3:314471826-314774856 GCF_002575655.3 Aegilops tauschii subsp. strangulata
CCACTAATGTACTAAAAATAATATTACATGTTATCCATTAAATAGGATGTGGTAATATAAAAACATTATATGAACAAAGGGGGTACAACAAACATTGATGTTCTACGTATGTTGCCTATTTACGTGCGGCTTGAAGGCCCTAGTCGCATGTTCGATCCTCGTCCTTTATTTTTTAATTTGTATATGGGTCCAAATTTGTTTCATGACAGGTGGGCCCTGTGGTGTGTAGTTTGTAGCACTTCAATTTGTGGGTCGAAATTTGTTCCATTCCAGGTGGACTATCGGTGTGTGGTTTTGTAGCTTATTTGTAGTAATTAAAGAGAACAACAAAGTTTTTTGCAGTAGTACCATGGTGCGACGTTGAAGGCGAGAAAGGACGTGCGAGAGAGCGATGACTGAGCCAGAGGGAAACCAATTGGGGGAGGTGCGGGGGTTGCAACGGTGTTCGGAGTAGTTGTGAGCCGAATAGTACGAAAATATAATCTAAACCCACCGGAATAAATGCCTACACAAATTAATCCAAGGTTGGAGTCCCCCTCGCAATGTAAATAGCTCCGGCTTTGTGAGGGATGGAGAGGTAGCTTCAATGTGTGGAAGATATGGCGTGAGAAAGCGAGGTCAATCGAGAGACATATAGATAGAGAGACAAAGTGAGTGTGGTCTGACATTCATTGAAAAGATATATATGCTCTGGAGAGATATTGTCGGATTGAGCTTTTGGGAAGGGTGAGGGCTGTAAGATAGAGCTTGAGAGATGATCCAGCCACATACATGTAGATATATTTTGTGCGTTGGAGGAAGCAAGGTCAATCGATTACATATATAAAGGGAGAGAGATTGAGCGAGTGTGGGTCGTCGTGCGATCGAAAGAGTGAGACGGGTTGGAGAGAGTGACCTAGATAGACAATGTGCATGAGAGAGTATACAATATGAATATGTCAATTTGGGTTCAAACATGGAGATATATCGTTTGTGTCTGAGAAAGAGCGAGGTCAATTGAGACATACAAAGAGAGAGAGAGAGAGACAGAGAGAGAGAGAGAGAGGGAGAGAGCAAGCGAGAGAGAGAGAGAGAGAGAAAGAGAGAGAGAGAGAGAGATTGAGCGAGCGTAGCCTGCCATGAGGTCAAAAGAGTGGGGGCGGCTTGGATGGACTGACCTAGATAGACAATCTGCGTGAGAGAGTATAGAGTGTGTCGGTCGAGGCCCGAACAGGGAGATATATCATTTGTGTGTGAAAGAAAATGAGGTTAATCGAGACTCAGATAAAGAGAGCGAGATTGAACGAGTGTGGCCTGCCGTGCCGAAGAAAGAGTGAGACAGTCTCGAGGTAGTGACCTAGATAGACAACGTGCGTGCGTGCGCATGAGAGGTTGGGGGCTAGATAGGCAATGCATGTATCTAGCGAGAGAGGGTGGGAGGGAAAGAGAGAGAGAGGGAGCGCTCGACATGGGGTGCAATGGCGGGTGTGTGAGGTAAATACATTTGGTAACAGAGTGGAAAAAAGGGGGTTGTGTAGTTGAGAGAGTTAGAGATCGAAACATGGAGAGAAAGAATGAACGTGTGTCGGAAACCGATAGCTTCCTAAGGTGGTTAGGAGAGGAAGATTGACCGATATGGGAAGTATGTAGCGTGTGTGCCGAGGGGGGGGGGTGGGGCTAAAAACAACATTTGAATGTAGATAGTACGAGACTTAATATCGATGTTTCAGTTACGTGTACATTGTAAGATTTGAACTGACGCATATGGGTAATTATTTCAAATTCGTGCCATATTAGGTTTGGAAAAGTTGACATTGACTCGATTGTTGTGCTATTTTGTAGGTCATATGTTTGAATCCATCCAAAGTTTTCTCACTACCATGGTGTTCATCATATACATATGAATTTTTATTAAAAAAGTGGCGCGGATACCGTGTAATGCAAAATCCACGTTAGAATTGGAGACTGCTATGTGACACACACTCTAATTCAAATAACTAATTATGTGACACACACTCTAATCCACGATAGCGTGGATATCGTGGATACCGTTTCGATTTGTTTTTTCAAATAACTTCTCATTAATTAATTTATAGTATCTCGTTTCGAATGACTAATTATTTGCAAGGAAAACACGGGCATGGTAATACATACAGATTCGTTTGCAAATGAAAGAAGATTCGTTTGCATTCTCAAATGTAGGCGCACCAGGCAGACCAGGGTCGTGTCGTGGTGGTCGTGTGTGTCGTACGGAAGCTTAGCACCCAGCCACCTACCCCCTCCCTCCCTCCCCCTCCCCCCCAAAGAACGACCACAAAATAAGTTCGCGCTTCCATGTTTCGGATTGAAATATCTGGCGGCCCCAATTCCAGCCTTGTAAAATCTCCCTTCTCCGCCGTCTGCTTCCGTGCCTAGATTGCTCAAATCCCTAATTTGCCGCCAACCCAAGCAAAGTTCGAATCGCCCCTCATCTCGTCTCTTTCCCCACCTCTGTGCCGGACGACGACGACGAAGATGACGGTCGCGCTTCACCACCGCACCGGAGCTACCTCATCTACGCCCTCGTCCATCGCACCGGGTGGTCCACCGACAACGTCGGCCACCGCAACTGACGTGCCTCACGGACACCGACTTCCACCACATCAGGTGCGCTTCACCGACGCCGTCTCCCACCTCACCGAGGCTACTTCACCAAGCACATCACCGCACCTCCGCCCCCTGAGGTCGTTGGGGCTTCACCAACGGTCTCGTCCACCACATCGTAGCACTCCACTGCCACTCTAGATCTGCATCCGTGCACGGCCAGCCAACGCCAGCGCATCACCCTCAACGGCTCTGAAGTGACCCACACTCTAGCTAGGCGAGCATGCCCAAATGCCGGCCCGAACTAGGTATCTACACATCACTCCCTTGTGCACTGTTCTGACGATGTTTGGATATCCTTTCACTGCTCTGTTAGCTTACACGCCTATGCACCTCTGACTTTAACTCTTGTTTCTTCTGGAGATATCATCTGAAACAAGCAAAACCAATTTTTAGCGAAGCATGACGGCGCTATGGGATCTGGTACACATCCTGCACACCCGTATAACCTTGTAAGTATCTGTCCTTCGGTACAACAGTAAGGTCGATTCCTCTTATTTGGTCAACCATTCGCCGTGTCAAAAATGCAGAGGGGGATGCAAGGAGCACAAGGCCTGCACATCCAAGCAAGTGGTAACATGGACTTGTACATGGAACATCCCAAGCGCAAGCAGAGCTGCAGTGAGCCTGTACAACGAGCTAGCGTAAGTCCCTGCATTTCATTTAATTCGTACTGGCCTGCTTGTATGATTTGTGTGCAGTGGCGGATCCACGGATTCAAGTTACCAGGGGCGAACATTTAACTTAAAAAATACGAAGGCACTTGCACTTCGGAAATCAACCTAACTTGAGAAATGTGAAGCTACATGCACTTTGAAAACCAGCTAATGATCCAAAGTAGTTCAGATTATAAAACACTAAATGATGCAAGCACCAAAAAACACAAAATGCAACATGGTGTACAAGGACTACTAACATGGTCTGTACCTGCTTGAATTATTCGTTCTCTGGCAGAAAATATCGAAGTGCAATTGCACCTATAACCAGTGCGCAAACTGCATATCAATATATCTATCCTACACAAGTATGCCAATAGTTTCAAACAACAGATTAGAAAACTATTTATGCTACATTGTCATGATATGGGGACTTTCTGGTAGATGGCCTCGACGTTTCCTGAAGCCATGAAAATGTACTATAATTTGCTTGTCATCAATGCCTGCAAATCTCTATGTCTCTCTCAACATAGAAGATCATCATTAGACACTAAATCCTTCAATGGGAGCTTGCAAAATGCTTGCATTAGAGCCCTCATTAGACACTATATGTTCATCACCAGGATCATGTAAAATGTTTGCATCAAATCCTTCATTAGCAGTCTGTTCATTAGACACTTCAGGCTCAAGAACAACATGAGCTTGTATGTTTGCACCAGAAACTTGATTAGATACATCAGATTCAGCCAGTTCAGTATTGATTGGGGAGTTATAAAATAAGCAGAAATTGGTTTCATTTTCTCATAGATTCCCTACATACAAGCAGTTTCACAACACCATGAGGTTTAACTATTGGCCAGAATTGAATAGTTGAATTAGATATAATCAGGGATGTGATGTACCTGCTCGTTGCGCATGCTGCTCTTGCAAGATGCGACTATCCGTTTGCACAAGCTCGATGCCATGCCCGTGCTGCCGCCGCTGCCTCCCACGCAAGCTACACCTAGGGCTGGATCTTCATCTTCTTGTCCTTCCATTCGTTTGAAGCCCGGCGACCGCCTTCCAACGAGGGCGCGAGGAAGTGCTGTGTTGGTCTGTCCAACGGCGGCTAGGTTAGGAGCGAACTAGACTGGAGGCTGGAGGGAACAAACTGGGATTTTTCCTGCTATCGATCGATATGCGAGGCGCTCATTTGGGCCGTGGGCCTGCTATAGGGCCTGCCTTGCACTTACATTATTGGCCCATCCAAATTGAAACATTTTTCTTCATTTTTTACATTGCCTGCTCGTGCGTTGGGACGAACATAACTAGCCTGGGCCAACCTAGACGACTCAAACTAGGTGCACACTTTCCAGCCACCCGAGGCGGCCGCCCATACCAGCCCCTATGGTGGCGTCGCCCCTTTTTGCGTGTATGATTGGGGTAATGAAAAATATTCCAGTGGCGCTTTCGATTTACCCACAGAATGGTTGAATTGCTTGTTTCTATGAACTGAGTTCGCCAATAATGTGAAGGATGCCAGTCTTTCATCCTATTGTAGATTGCTTAGATCTCGATATGCCAAATGTAATCGCATGAAATATACAGTAAAAGCCAGTGTGATGTGTGTGGGTACACTAGTCTGACTGCACGTCCTCATATAACATATCAAGGATGCACCATCTTACCAGATTAACCATTCGACTTACCAATGCAGTGTGGAATGAAAGAAGTATTGGGACTGCGTATCCAGACAATTGATGCCATGGACTCCTTCGTAGAACCTTGTAAGCGAAAAAGAAGTTGCAGTGTACCTGTACGAAGAGCTAGCGTAAGTTCAGTTACCTGCTTCTCGGAATTTTAGTTAGCCACTTATTGCAAAATTGTTAAATTATGTTGCTTGGCTTAATTTAGTTTGCTACTGATTACATAATGCCATAGCCTGTTAATCCTATTATAGACTGTGCCTATCTATGTGTTTGATACTTACTGTTAAGAATTACCTATTTGCCTAAACTTAAATAGCTACTTAAGGACGTAGATAGCTAGTCATATGTGCTTCTAGGGTGCAGCAGAATTCATGTGTAATTTACGTTCTGATACCCTGTTTGTTTAAATGGTTTGCTGTTATCACTTGTAGCACTAGTAATGTTTGCATGTTCATGGATAGACAACTGTCAGGTTTATATGAGGGACACCGTCTTTTTAACTTATATCTGTGCTGGAATCATTTTGCTTACATCAAAGAAATTTACAGATGTCTGTGTTGCTGGTAAACGGTACCGACTTGTTACTTTAATACATTGCCAAGAACTTGTTAGTTTTACTAGTTCATGTCTAATTAAATATGTTGCCAAAACTGGTTAGTTTTACTAGTTTGATGTTAGTTTCTTATGGCTCTTGCAAAACTTTATTTATTGATTGCTAACATTCAAGTTTGCAGGATCCAACTGAAACTCCGTTGGCACAACAGGTATGTTTTCAGAAACTTCCTTGTTTACCTGGTTTCCTGTTGTAACTTGTTGCTGTAATCATCTTACCAACCCCAAGTTTTCAGTGTCTAATTGGAAGTCCAATTGCACAGCAGGTACATTTTTTAAAATGTATTTGTGTAACAGGTTTGCTGCTGTAACTTGTTGCTCTAATCAAGTTACTGGCTACTCAACTTTTCAGGATCCAAGAGAAACTCCAATGCCACAACAGGTTCCTTTTGCAAAACTTGTTTGTTTAACTGCTTTGCTGCTGCAACCGGTTGCTCTAATCACGTTACTGGCTACTCAACTTTTCAGGATCCAAGAGAAACTCCAATGCCACAACAGGTACCTTTTGCAAAAGTTGTTTGTTTAACTGCTTTGTTGCTGCAACAACCGGTTGCAATGATGTTAATAACTACTTTTCAGCATCCAATTGAAACTCTTTATTTCCTTGTTTGTTTAACTGGTTTGCTGTTATAACTCCTAGCTTAGATGTTTTGCTAACTTCAACTTTTCGGAACCCAATCGTAACTTTAATGGCAAAACAGGTTAGCCCAAGATCAAAGAGCGAGGTCCCCATGGACGTTGTATCATCCCACAGCAGTGGCACCGGCCCAATCGTGCATCATGAATTGCCAACTGCTGATGCTCTAGAGGCTAAACTAGTGGTAGAAAGAGATTCTGCTTCTGCACTTAGAGATGAAGTTGACATGTTGAGGAAGCAAACAACACAATTACAAGTAGTACTCAAGACAACCATTAAATATTTGGTGGATTTCAAAACGAAGCAAGCTGAGACTGACCGCATTGTTAAGGTCCTGAAGGAAAAAAGGAAATTAAATTCCCACTTGGTAAATCATAGGTGAAATGTTCTTTCCATCGTTGAATAACCTTTGTGTTGTTTGTTCATGTAATCGATCAAACCATTTGTTTTAGAGATCATGTAATAATTGTTTTTTGTTTTTTGGTTTGTAATTTTATTTGAGCACAAGTCTGTATTAATTGAGAAGACTTGGAGACATTTCATTTTGATTGCTGCGCCAGACCTACAAATATGCCAATCAGGCTGAATGTGCATTCAGCAATAATAGTAGTATAGATGGACCATAAGTGGCACGCATCGGAAAGGGCCAAGATGCTGTACTAGCTTCGCTAAAAAAAGGATGCTCTTCTAGCAAAAAACAGTACAGCGGCCTGGCTTATGTATGTTAGTTGATATTATTGATCCATATACTCTATAAGTGTTTATATGTCTGTAAGTTTTGTACATTATTGGTTCATTGACTCAGTATTTGAATCTTGATACATCGCTTGTGTACATATCTAAATGGGAGTACACATTATGTTGTGTGTGACATTTGAGTTGGACATAAAGTGTTCCAAATATTCGAATTCACCTTAAACTGGATTCTAGCTTCTGAATTCGAGTATCGACATTTGTAAATCATATTCATATATGACAGTGGAATACATCTTTGTCGTGCTTTTTGAAGATATATAAACACATAGAATGATTTATAAAGATTCGTATAGGAATACAAAATGGATTTGAATTTAGTTGCTAGGGTAAACATGGATGCTTATTGTCCCAAAATTCGAAAGAAGCGGCAAAATGTCCACTCCCACGTCGGCTGCCCGAAGCCAAATGTTTGGGAGATGGAAATTACTGTCTACCCTTACACGGACAATCCATCGGCCTGATTTCCACTGCTCTCAATAGGGGTAGGTTAGTAACTTCAATTAGACGTGACACGACCGCCTCTGAGCCCATTCCGACACGGTGGGCGCCAAACATGGGCGGTAAAACACATTTGATTCAAGCTCGTCCGAAAGACCTCTGTTTCTCCCTCCATTTCCCCATTCATACACGGTGGGCGGCAAAACAAACTCGACTCGACCGAAATCGATGTAGGCAAATATTTTCAATAGGGGCAGGTTTGTAACTTCACTCAGGCGTGACACAACCGCCCTACCTGTCAGCCCCGTTCATACACCGTGGGCGCCAACCATGGGCGCCAAAACACCCTCTCCTCGCCCGAAATCACTCTGGGAAAATATTTGCGAGATGCGAGATTACCGTCCTATCCCCAACCGACGAGACGTACAAATATTAAATGGGTGCTAAGTTCGTAACTTTCCCATATTTCAGACAGGCGTGTCCCAAAAACATGGTTCCCCGTACCTCTCCCTCCATTTTCCCATTCATACACCATCCGCGCTAGAACACCATCCCCACACCAGCCTCCTCCGTCTGCCACCCCATCCATCGCCGCCGTCCTCCACCCCATCCATCACCACCGTCATCCACCATGCCGGAGCGCCTACCAAAACCACATCGTCCACTTCTAGAGATGGACATTTCTTATCCACGGAGACGGACCAAGAGCCTTGCATCACGTCCTCTCTCTTCATCGACGCCGTTGTCCTCTTTGCCGGGGCCGCTCACACGACCTTCTCTTCCACCGCAACGGGACTTATCCCCTGATGCACCCATCTACCGTCGCAGATCTGCTTCAACGCCACCGACAGCCATCGCACCCCCAATGCCTACACGGCGCCGCAAGAGAGGTGGTACTTCATATCTCCACAACTTTTTGATCTCAACCAGAAAATAGATCGTAACTTGGTTACTGTACTTTCTTTTCAGCTCTTAGAATTTAGTTCTTAGTTCGAAGCAAACAATGGATGCTAAATAGCATTTCCCTGATTTGCAGCTTTAAATCTGCCATGGCACAGTCATAATAGGGTTTAATTGATCATGCTTAGGGTTTAATTGATCATGTTGGTTCCGTGGTGGTTTCTTTAATAGAAATCAGAGGGGAAACCCTCTTTTTCTAAAAAAAAAAATGCTTAGGGTTTCCCCCTTTTATGATCACTATACGATCAACATACGTGCTTCGTGTCGCACTGCTCCACCCATCAAGCTAAACAAGCTTAATTGTTCAAATACGAATCTGATATTATTAAAACAGAGTCGTTTAATTGGTCAGCTAAATGTTCCTAATTTAGTTTCGAAAATGCACGTTCGCCGCTCGGGTATGTATCTCTACAGGGTGCCCACGGTGGGCCGTGGCCCACCCTGGGATTTTGGGTCGGCCCAGGCCCCGATTCCCCTCTGTTCTGCTCGCCTGTAACACCCCGGTGTAATGATGCTATAGTAATCCCTAAGATCAAGCTAATCATTTTGCTATAGCAGTGCTTAGTCACTTTGATCAATATTCCATTTCAAATTCCAGTTGAATTCAATTTCAATTTATGTGTGAAATCCAAAAATGCTCAAACATGAAAACTAAAATGTTCATCATGTGGAAAGTATTCTTTTGGTAATATTGGTGGTGAACCAACATTTTTTTGCAAAGTGTCTAAATGGCCTAAAATAGCTAAAACAGAAAGTTGTTAAAGAAAAAGCAAAAGTTAAAAAAAGGAAAAGGAAAGGAGAAGGGGTGGGAGAGCCCCTGGCCTCCCCTTGGGCTTCGGCCCATCCCAGCAGGCCGGCCCACTTACCTCCCCGGTCGCTCTCCCCTCCCCCTGTTCAACCGACCGAGGGCGCGCGCCCGCGCGTCGCCGCCAAACCACCTCGCCGTCGACGAGAGGGATAAGGATCCCCTCGACGCCTCGGGCTCCCCTTCCACTTGCTCTGCCACCCCACTTGCCCGCTCACTTCCCTCATCCACTCCGCGTCTCCCACTCCCCTCTAGATCCACCTCGGCCGTGCCTCACCGAGCACCGTCGTCTCCATGGCTGCGCCATAGCCGCGGCCACTGGCCACCCCGCGCCTCGCCAGCACGTCCACAACACGCGCCGGCGACCTCTACCTTGACTTCGCCTCGCCATCGAGCTCGAGGAGCACCGCAGGCCACGGATCGAGCCGCCCCCTTCCACCTCGGTCGCCGGCGATCTTTCCTCCTCTCCGACGCTTCTGCTGCTCCTAATCTTTCAAGGGCGACCGTGCGTGCCGCTAGGTGAGCTCCGTCTCTCCTCCCCTCCTTTCTGCTCCTCTACGAGCTCGGGGCGGTTGGTTCCGCCATGGCCGAGCCCAGCTCCACCGATGAGCTCGTCGCCGTTACGTGAGCCACTGACATGGCCGCTGAGTCCCTTTCCGCGCTTACGACCTCGAGAAGACGCCGTAGGAGTAGCGCGCCGCCCGTTTTGGCCTTCGCTTCATCGTGCGCGAGTTCGCCGTGCTTCGGTTCTCCGCCGTCCTTGTCGCCGGCGACGGCTCCGTCCATCCCAGCTCACGTGGCCACCCGCGTTGGATGCGGCGTTGCTTACTCGCTCGAACGCGCCAACGCGCGGGCCAAATGGCCCCTGCACGTGGATTCCGGCGAGGTCCCGAGCGCCTCTGCCGTGTTTTTTGTCGCCGGCGTTCAGCCGCCAGCCAGTGCCAACGTGGCACACCTGGGGCCACCCCTGGGTCGCTGCTTGCGGGCCCCACGAGCCCCAGTTGACCGGGTTGACCCAATCAACTGCTGACTGGACAGCCCAGTTCCACTAACGTGCAGGCCCTACTACATAATTAAGCGAATTAAAATGTTTTATAATTAAAAATAATTAGTTAAGCTAAATAGTCACTGACATGTGGGGCCCAGCTGCTAATTAACCATGTTTATTTAAAATAACCCACTGTTAGTCCACTGTCTATGACAGGTGGGACCCACTGCTCAGTTTGACCTGGTCAGCCGTCCTGTTGACTGCTGACATCACAGTGATGTCATGCTGACGTAGTATTTCTTTTCTGATATTTTATTTAATTCCAGAAAATGTTTAAACCTTTAGAAATTCATAGTAATTAAATTGTAACTTCGATGAAAATGTTTTCTACATGAAAGTTGCTCAGAAAAATCCAACGAATCCGAATACGCGGTCCGTTCATCTGTCACATGCCCCTTGCTTGCTGAACATGGAACATTCCCCCTCCAGTCATCTATCTAACACAGGTCCAGAACCGGGAAAACATTCCCGGTTGAATTCCTCCCTCACCTTTATCTTGTAACCATACGTTAGGTCACGCCCGGCACAGCATATTGCCATGTTATGCTTTGTGATGCTATGCTTGCTTTATATTTATTGTTTCTTCCCCCTCTTCTCTTCGGTAGACCCCGAGACCGATGCCGCCCCTGTGATCGTCTACGTCGACGATGACCCCTCCTTGCCAGAGCAACCAGGCAAGCCCCCCCTTTGATCATCCCGATATCGCCCATTCCATTCACTCATACTTGCATTAGATTTTGCTACTGTTATTGTTTGCTCCTATTCTGATGCATAGCCTGCTTTTGTAACCTGCTCATTGTTACCTACCTGCTTATCCTAAACTGCTTACTATAGGTTGGTTAGTGATCCATCAGTGACCCCCACCTTGTCCTTGCTGCCCCTGCTTTATCATCGAAGACCCGATCAACCGGATCGAAGACCAGGCCCCGGCACCGCACATCACTTTCCCCTTAGTTGCTCAACACTACTGGGTTACTATCGAGTGCCGAGGGTGAGACCTCATCAGCACTTCTGATGTTAACCTATAGTGTACCTATTCGGTCGTGGTCATCGAGGGTGATTTCCTCCTTAGCCACTTTCGATACGGCTCTATCGTGCAACCCCTCAAGTGTGAACCTCAAGGGTGGATCCTCTTACGTTCACCTTGATAATTACATCGAGTGTAATTCACCGGGGGTGATTCCTCGGGTTTCCCCTTGATGTTTGGACACACGGATACTTGGACTTTACAACTGTTACTTGGAAGTGCGGGTCGACCCTGAGGGGTACCCGCGAGTGATGTGGAGACAGGTTGACCTGGAGGGTGCCCGCGAGATAATTACGAGGCGTGGCCGGGCATTCCTAGCCCTTGCCGCAAGCCCTCGAGACGCGGCAATGGGGTCACATCTTTCGTGAGTCTCTGCTTGTTACCGCGTGCTCCTAATCCACTACGATTTGGATATTTGATCTGAGGGGCCTTTGGCCTGATAGCACTAACCATCACGTGGGCATAGTATGGGCATTCTGCGTCGTGTGCATCAGCCGAAGATTAATAGACGTCAGCGACTGAGCGGCGCGCCGGGTTGGACTGGTAAGCACCTGCCTTTTTAAGGAGGTAGCTAGGTCTGCTCACCGGCCGCCGTCGCAACGTGCAGGAGTTCCCGGGGCGATGGCCCATGACCCTTGGGGGCATAGGTTTAGTTCGGCGTGCTGACCTCTCTATTAAGCCTAGGTCGGGTTGCGCCGTATTGTTTGGCCGAGGCCGGGCATGACCCAGGAAAGTGTGTCCGACCGGAGTTAATCGAGCGTGGTGGGTAAGTTGGTGCACCCCTGCAAGGAAGAAAACATCTATCGATAGCCTGTCCTACGGTAACGGACACTTGGAGTTGTATCCCGATCGATACAACTAGAACTGGATACTTGAGATGAGACATGGATATGAGAAATGGATAGTATGGCTCTGGGATTGCTTTCTCGCGGGGAGTCGAGAAAGGATCTCTGGCCGAGGTTGATAACACTACTACCACTTTACTTTATGATACTCTTATCTCTTCTGATGCTGCAAGATGCTTGGAGCTGCTTGAAGATGCTAGTCTTCGATAGGCTAGGCTTTCCCCTTCTCTTCTGGCATTCTGCAGTCCAGTCCACAGATACAACCCATTTCATTGATACCGATGCATATGTAGTGTAGATCCTTGCTTGCGAGTACTTTGGATGAGTACTCACGGTTGCTTTGCTCCCCCTTTTTCCCCCTTTCTTCTTCTTTTCCGGTTGATGCAACCAGATGTCGGAGCCCAGGAGCCAGATGCCACCGTCGATGCCTACTACTACGTGGAGACCGCCGATGACCAGGAGTAGTTAGGAGGCTCCCAGGCAGGAGGCCTTGCCTTTTCGATCGTTGTTGCTTTTGTGCTAGCCTTCTTAAGGCAAACTTGTCTAACTCATGTATGTACTCAGATATTGTTGCTTCCGCTGACTCTTGTGTATTCGAGCTTATGCATTCGAGCCCTCGAGGCCCCTGGCTTGTAATATAAAGCTTGCTTTATTTTATTTTGTGTCTAGAGTTGTGTTTTGATATCTTCTCGTGAGTCCTTGATCTTGATCGTACACATTTGCGTGTATGATTAGTGTACGGTCAAATCGGGGGCGTCACAAGTTGGTATCAGAGCCGACTGCATGTAGGTAGCCCCCGTTCCAACTCCTTGGCCGAAGTTGAGTCTAGTCACTACAAAAACTTTTACTAACATTGGTTGTGTGTCTTACGGGCCCACATCGCCATTGGGTGGTATTAGGATCTTTTATTCCTCGTCTATACTCTGGGACTCTAATCTCTCTTCCATTCGGGTTAAACGAATTTACTAACTCTAACATTAGGATCCCGTGACCACATTCACCCCAAAGTTGGATAAGCCATAGTTATTCCTTAGAATAGTATTTTGAGTAGTGCACACGCTGTCATGTTGACTACTAAGTGGTATCCATCGTACCTCTTTCTTTATGCATGTTTCATCATGAATGATCCTTGTCTTTGCAAATGCTCAATGCTGAACTACCCCCTGTTACATGTTAGCAGGATGGTTAGACCCGCTGGTCGTGGCCGTGGTGCCAACGATCCACCACCGCCCGAATTCTTTGCTGGAATGATGCAACAGTTTGAGCTGAATCGTCAATTCATGGAAGGAATGATGGCTCAGTTTCCTCGCCCCAACATGAATCAACAGCCAACCCCAGTAACTCTGCAGGACTTCATGCGCCTCAACCCAGCTCAACTCAGCCCCTTGATGCTGATGACTGGCTCCGCGACATCACATATGAAATGGAGTCTGCTAGTGTGGCCCCTGCTAACTATGTCACCTTTGCATCATTCTTTCTGAAGGGTCCTGCTGCTCAATGGTGGGACAGCCACAGGCGTACCCTACCTGCTAGAACGGTCATCACTTGGCCGGATTTCCAAGCTACCTTCTGTGCCCGCTTCATTCCTCAGGGAATCATGGACAGGAAGAAGCGAGATTTCTGCAACCTCACCCAAGGCAACAAGTCTGTAGATGCTTATCAGCGGGAATTTCTGGACTTGTCACGTTATGCTGAAGAAGACATTGCAACTGATGCTCGTAAGTAAGAGAAGTTTCGTGACGGACTTCACCCGGATATCAAGCTAGCACTGCTTGTTCATGACTTTGCTGATTTCGCCACTTTGGTGAACAAGGCTATTCAGGTTGAGATTGGTCTTCAGGAACACCAGGGATCCCTCAGGCGCAGCCGTGACGCTGGCTCATCTTCGGGCCCGTCAGCGCAGAAGCGTCGGATATGGATTCCCCACAGCATGTATCGTCCAACTGCACTTGCACCAAGACAGTCCTATGCTGCATCTCGTCTGCCTCCTCCACCGTGGAGGCAGCCTCTTCGAGTTGTACCACCCCAAACTCCTGCTCCCAATCCCAATGATGGTCTGTGCTTCAGATTAGGCCGTCCAGGTCACCTTGCCAAAGAGTGCAATCAGAAAAAGAACCAGCTAGCTCTGCCTCAACTGGCCATAACAACCAGCCCCGCAACGGCAATGCTAGACCTTATGGTCATGGTCAGGCTAATCATGTTGATCTGAATGAAGCTCAAGACCAACCTGCCACTGTGATGGGTACTCTTCTCGTTAATTCAGTACCATCTTTTGTTTTATTCGATTCAGGAGCATCACATTCTTTCATATCAGAAGATTTTGCATTCATGCATGGCATTAAATACGAAGAGATGCACACTCCACTAGTGGTAAAAACCCATGCGGGCCAATGCCAAACCCCCATGGTTAGCCACAAAGTTTCAGTTGAAATCGAAGGGTTGGAATTTTTTGCCTCCCCCATTATTCTGAAGTCTTCCAATATTGACCTCATTCTGGGAATGGATTGGTTGAAAGCACATACGACTTCTATCGTTTGCGCCACTAAAACCGTCCACCTTCTGCACCCTTCAGATGAGATAGTAAGCTACAATGCTCGTCTGGTTCAAAACGCTGAAGCACGACTTTATGTCTTGAATGCGTTGAACGCAGCACCTCTTGAGGGAATTGAAAAGATTCCAGTCGTTCGCGACTTCCAAGACGTCTTTCCAGAAGAACTTCCAGGAATACCCCCTGCCCGGGCTGTCGAGTTCGTCATCGACTTGAAACCAGGCACCGTTCCTATTGCCAAATGACCCTACAAGATGCCACCTCATGAACTCCTTGAACTTAAGGAGGAAATCGACAAATCTCTTCGCAAGGGTTTCATTCGTCCAAGTTCCTCTGCTTGGGGAGCACCTTCTCTCTTCGTCAAGAAGAAGGACGGAACGAACCGTTTGGTCCAAGACTATTGTCCTATCAACCAAGCTACAATTCAGAACAAATATCCCCTTCCTCGGATCAATGATCTGTATGATCAACTGGCTGGTTCATCGATATTCTCTAAACTCGACTTGAGGTTGGGTTACCACCAGATCCGTGTTCGTGAAGAGGATATTCCAAAGACCGCATTCGTCACTCGTTATGGTTCTTAAGAGTACACAGTTATGTCTTTTGGCTTGACCAATGCTCCAGCCACATTCTCCCGTCTGATGAACTACATATTCATGGATTACCTCGACAAGTTTGTCGTAGTCTATCTGGATGATATCCTGGTATATTCAAAGAACAAAGAAGAACATGCTGAACATCTTCGTCTTGTTCTGGAAAAGCTTCAAGAACATCAACTTTATGCCAAGTATTCCAAGTGCGAATTATGGCTTCCCGAAGTCACCTACCTTGGTCATGTCATCTCCAAGGATGGTATTGCCGTCAACCCAGAGCGTGTTCAGGCTATTCTTGACTGGACGCCTCCGAAGACTGTCAAGCAAGTCAGAAGCTTTCTCGGGCTCGCCAGCTATTGCCGCTGTTTCATCGAGAACTTCTCCAAGATCGCCAAGCCCCTGACTAATCTGCTTCACAAGGGCGTTAAGTTCGATTGGACAGACAAATGTCAAGAAAGTTTCCAGGCACTCAAGGACAAGTTGACTTCTGCCCCAATGCTTGCTCCCCCTGATTCTCGCAAGGACTTCGTCATCTATTGTGACGCTTCACGTCAAGGATTAGGCTGTGTCCTAATGCAAGAGTGCAGAGTGATTGCTTGTGCCTCCCGTCAAGTGCGTCCTCACGAAGAGAACTACCCAGTTCACGACCTCGAGCTTGCTGCAGTTATCTTTGCACTGAAGCTATGGCGATAGTACCTTCTCGGTAATCATTGTGAGATCTTCACCGATCATCAGAGTCTGAAGTACCTGTTTACCCAGCCAGATCTGAACCTCCATCAGCAGCGATGGATGGAAGCTATTGCTGACTACAACTGCGGTATATCATATACCCCTGGTAAGGCTAATGTAATGGCCGATGCCCTGAGCCGTAAGTCTTATTGCAACAATCACATGGTCTTCAAAGCTCAACCCCGCCATTATGAAGAGCTATGCAAGTTGAACCTTCAACTAGTTCCACAGGGTTCTCTGAATAACCTTGTCCTAGAACCAACTCTTCTCAAAGCTATTAAGTCTGCACAAGCCAAAGATGCTCACGTTGATTTGATGAAAAAGGATCTTGCCTTAGAGAAATCAAGAGATTTCTCACTTGGTGAAGATGGAACCTTATACTTCAGAGATCGCATTGTAGTACCCCGGTTCGAGCTTATGACAGAGAAGGTGATGAAAGAAGCGCATGACACCCCTCTCTCTATTCATCCGGGAAGTACCAAGATGTATCTAGACATCCGTCAGAAGTACTGGTGGTCTAAGATGAAGCAAGACATTGCTCGAGATATTGAAGAATGTGACGTTTGTCATCGCGTCAAAGCAGAACATCAGAAACCTGCTGGACTTCTACAACCGCTTCCGATTCCTGAATGGAAGTGGGATAAGATTCAGATGGACTTCGTCACTGCCCTTCCCAATTCTCAGAAAGGTAGCGGTGCTATCTTTGTCGTCATCGACCAATTCTCGAAGGTTGCTCACTTTCTGCCAGTCAAGGAGACAATCACAGCTAGTCAATTAGCAAACTTGTATATCTCCAGAATTGTGTCACTCCACGGCATTCCGAAGGAGATCAGTTCAGATCGCGGCAGTATATTCACTTCAAAGTTCTGGGATAGTTTCCAAGAGGCAATGGGAACTCATATTACCTGGAGCACTGCTTATCACCCCCAATCCCAAGGCCAAGTCGAGCGAGTCAATCAAATTCTTGAAGACATGCTTCGAGCTTGTGTTATTTCTTTCGGCAAGAAGTGGGAAGAATCTCTCCCTTATGCGGAGTTCTCTTATAACAACAGCTATCAAGCCAGCTTGAAAATGGCACCCTTCGAAGTGCTTTATGGACGTAAGTGCCGAACCCCTCTGAATTGGTCAGAAACTGGGGAACGGACGCTCATTGGTCCAGACATTATCCAACAAGCTGAAGAGCAGGTTTGCATTGTCCGGGATAATCTCAAGGCGGCCTAGTCCCGCCAG
The DNA here is from genome assembly GCF_002575655.3 of Aegilops tauschii subsp. strangulata. Taxonomy (NCBI): domain Eukaryota; kingdom Viridiplantae; phylum Streptophyta; class Magnoliopsida; order Poales; family Poaceae; genus Aegilops; species Aegilops tauschii. The sequence continues at coordinate 314,489,021 of NC_053036.3, forward strand.
AAGAGCAACTATGACCGGAAACACTCGGGGTTCAACTTATCAACCTGGTGAACAAGCTTATCTGCGTGTCACTCCTTTGAGAGGCACTCATCGGTTCGGAGTCAAGGGCAAGCTAGCTCCACGCTACATTGGTCCTTTCCGCATTCTGGCCCGTCGTGGGCTGGTGGCTTATCAACTTGAGTTGCCACCTCAGTTCTCTCATGTTCATGATGTCTTCCACGTGTCGCAACTTCATCGATGCTTCAAGGATCCGGAACGTGAAGTGGATCCGAAATTGATTGAAATTCAAGATGATCACATACAAAGAGCATCCGATCCGCATTCTTAAAGAAGCTGAACGTCGAACCCGCCAGACGGTTACCAAGTTCCTCAAGGTGCAATGGTCGAATCATACTAAAGATGAAGCCACTTGGGAACGTGAAGATAACCTCCGGGATGAATACCCCGACCTGTTCCCTTCTACCTCTTAATTCTCGGGACGAGAATTTCTTTTAGAGGAGGAGAGTTGTAACACCCTGGTGTAATGATGCTACAGTAATCCCTGAGATCAAGCTAATCATTTTGCTATAATAGTGCTTAGTCACTTTGATCAATATTCCATTTCAAATTCTAGTTGAATTCAATTTCAAATTATGTGTGAAATTCAAAAATGCTCAAACATGAAAACTAAAATGGTCATCATGTGGAAAGTATTGTTCTGGTAATATTGGTGGTGAACCAACATTTTTTTGCAATGTGTCTAAATGGCCTAAAATAGCTAAAACAGAAAGTTGTTAAAGAAAAAGCAAAAGTTAAAAAAAGGAAAAGGAAAGGAGAAGGGGTGGGAGAGCCCCTGGCCTCCCCTTGGGCTTCGGCCCATCCTAGTAGGCCGGCCCACCTACCTCCCCGGTCGCTCTCCCCTCCCCCTGTTCAACAGACCGAGGGCGCGCCCGCGCGTCGCCGCCGAACCACCTCGCCGTCGACGAGGGGGATAAGGATCCCCTCGACGCCTCGGGCTCCCCTTCCACTTGCTCTGCCACCCCACTCGCCCGCTCACTTCCCTCGTCCACTCCGCGTCTCCCACTCCCCTCTAGATCCACCTCGGTCGCGCCTCACCGAACGCCGCCGTCGCCATGGCTGCACCATAGCCGCGGCCACCGGCCACCCCGCGCCTCGCCAGCACGTCCACGAGACGCGCCGGCGACCTCTATCTTGACTACGCCTCGCCATCGAGCTCGAGGAGCACCGCAGGCTACGGATCGAGCCGCCCCCTTCGACCTCGGTCGCCGGCGATCTTTCCTCCTCTCTGACGCTCCTGCTGCTCCTAATCTTTCAAGGGCCACCGTGCGTGCCGCTAGGTGAGCTTCGTCTCTCCTCCCCTCCTTTCTGCTCCTCTACGAGCTCGGGGCGGCTGGTTCTGCCATGGCCGAGCCCAGCTCGGCCGATGAACTCGTCGCCGTTACGTGAGCCACTGACATGGCCGCTGAGTCCCTTTCTGCGCTTACGACCTCGAGAAGACGCCGTAGGAGTAGCGCGCCGCCCGTTTTGGCCTTCGCTTCATCGTGCGCGAGTTCGCCGTGCTTCGGTTCTCCGCCGTCCCTGTCGCCGGCGACGGCTCCGTCCATCCCAGCTCGCGTGGCCACCCGCGTTGGATGCGGCGTTGCTTACTCGCTCGAACGCGCCAACGCGCGGGCCAAATAGCCCCTGCACGTGGATTCCGGCGAGGTCCCGAGCGCCTCCGCCGTGTTTTCTGTCGCCGGCGTTCAGCCGCCAGCCACTGCCAACGTGGCACACCTGGGGCCACCCCTGGGTCGCTGCCAGCGGGCCCCACGGGCCCTAGTTGACCGGGTTGACCCAGTCAACTGCTGACTGGACAACCCAGTTCCACTGACGTGCAGGCCCCACCACATAATTAAGAGAATTAAAATGTTTTATAATTAAAAATAATTAGTTAAGCTAAATAGTCACTGACATGTGGGGCCCAGCTGCTAATTAACCATGTTTATTTAAAATAACCCACTGTTAGTCCACTATCTATGACAGGTGGGACCCACTACTCAGTTTGACCTGGTTAGCCATCCTGTTGACTGCTGACGTCACAGTGATGTCATGCTGACGTAGTATTTCTTTTCTGATAATTTATTTCATTCCAGAAAATGTTTAAACCTTTAGAAATTCCTAGTAATTAAACCGTAACTCTGATGAAAATGTTTTCTACATGAAAGTTGCTTAGAAAAATCCAATGAATCCGAATACGCGGTCCGTTCATTTTTCACATGCCCCTAGCATGCTGAACATGGAACATTCCCCCTCCGGTCATCTGTCTGACACAGGTCCGGAACCGGGAAAACATTCCCGGTTGAATTCCCCCCTCACCTTTATCGTGTACCCATACGTTAGGTCACGCCCGGCATAGCATATTGCCATGTTATGCTTTGTGATGCTATGCTTGGTTTATATTTATTGTTTCTTCCCCCTCTTCTCTCCGGTAGACCCCGAGACCGATGCCGCCCCTGTGATCGTCTACGTCGACCTCCTTGCTAGAGCAACCAGGCAAGCCCCCCCCTTTGATCATCCCAATATCGCCCATTCCATTCTCTCATGATTGCATTAGATTTTGCTACTGTTATTGTTTGCTCCTATTCTGATGCATAGCCTACTTTTGTAACCTGCTCATTGTTACCTACCTGCTTATCCTAAACTGCTTAGTATAGGTTGGTTAGTTATCCATCAGTGACCCCCACCTTGTCCTTGTTGCCCCTGCTTCATCATCGAAGACCCGATCAACGGGATCGAAGACCACGCCCCGGCACCGCACATCACTTTCCCCTTAGTTGCTCGACACTACTGGGTTACTATCGAGTGCCGAGGGTGAGACCTCATCAGCACTTCTAATGTTAACCTGTAGTGTAGCTATTCGGTCGTGGTCATCGAGGGTGATTTCCTCCTTAACCACTTCTGATACGGCTCTGTCGTGCAACCCCTCAAGTGTGAACCTCGAGGGTGGATCCTCTTACGTTCACCTTGATGATTACATCGAGTGGAATTCACCGGGGGTGATTCCTCGGGTTTTCCCCTTGATGTTTGGACACACAGATACTTGGACTTTACAACTGTTACTTGGAAGGGCGGGTCGACCCTGAGGAGTACCCGCGAGTGATGTGGAGACGGGTTGACCTGGAGGGTGCCCGCGAGATAATTACGAGGCGTGGCCGGGCATTCCTAGCCCTTGCCGCAAGTCCTCGAGATGGAGCAATGGGGTCACATCTTTCGTGAGTCTCTGCTTGTTACCGCGTGCTCCTAATCCACTATGATTTGGATATTTGATCCGAGGGGCCTCTGGCCTGATAGCACTAACCATCACGTGGGCATAGTATGCGCGTTCTGCGTCGTATGCATCAGCCGAAGCTTAATAGACGTCAGCGACTGAGCGGCGCGCATCGGGTTGGACTGGTAAGCACCTTCCTTTTTAAGGAGGTAGCTAGGTCTGCTCACCGGCCGCCCTCGCAACATGCAGGAGTTCCTGGGGCGATGGCCCATGACCCCTGGGGCATAGGTTTAGTCCAGCGTGCTTACCTCTCTACTAAGCCTAGGTCGGGTTGCGGCGTATTGTTTGGCCAAGGCCGGGCATGACCCAGGAAAGTGTGTCCGGCCGGAGTTATTCGAACGTGGTGGGTAAGTTGGTGCACCCCTGCAGGGAAGAAAACATCTATCGATAGCCTGTCCTACGGTAAGGGACACTTGGAGTTGTATCCGATCGATATGACACTTGGAGTATGGCTCTGGGATTGCTTTCTCGCAGGGAGTCGAGAAAGGATCTCTGTCGAGGTTGATAACACTACTACCACTTTACTTTATGCTACTCTTATCTCTTCTGATGCTGCAAGATGCTTGGAGCTGCTTGAAGATGCTAGTCTTCGATAGGCTAGGCTTTCCCCTTCTCTTCTGGCATTCTGCAGTCCAGTCCACAGATACAGCCCATTTCATTGATACCGATGCATATGTAGTGTAGATCCTTTCTTGCGAGTACTTTGGATGAGTACTCACGGTTGCTTTGCTCCCCCTTTTTCCCCCTTTCTTCTTCTTTCGGTTGATGCAACCAGATGTCGGAGCCAGGAGCCATATGCCACCGTCGATGCCTACTACTACGTGGAGACCGCCGATGACCAGGAGTTGTTAGGAGGCTCCCAGGCAGGAGGCCTTGCCTTTTTCGATCGTTGTTGCTTTTGTGCTAGCCTTCTTAAGGCAAACTTGTCCAACTCATGTCTGTACTCAGATATTGTTGCTTCCGCTGAATCTTGTGTATTCGAGCTTATGTATTCAAGCCCTCGAGGCCCCTGGCTTGTAATATAAAGCTTGCTTTATTTTATTTTGTGTCTAGAGTTGTGTTGTGATATCTTCCCGTGAGTCCTTGATCTTGATCGTACACATTTGCGTGTATGATTAGTGTACGGTCGAATCGGGGGCGTCATATCGCCCCCAGCCGCCTGTCTCGCCGGCGACTTGCCGTCCCTAGACGGCATAACTCTAGGAGGAGACGCCAGACTAACAGGAGGTCAGGAGCCGCTCGCCCAATAGCGTCACCGCTGCCCGGGCGCGCCACTGTGCCTACCTTCCCAGTCCGTTCAGGGCTCAAGTGTGCAGCACCCACTAAGCCAACCCGATTTATCCTGAGATACGTCCTCAACACTCAGCAGCCACTCCTCATAACCCATTTTCTAATTGATTCATTACTCATTAGGCAGGACTGTCATTAGGGTTTGTTGTGTGCTGAGTGCTACCTACACTTAATGGTTCAGATGTATTTCAGTAATCTTTAGTACCTGTAAAGTTCACAGGGTTTCAAAATTCCGGCCCTAGGAACAGACACTAGTCATTTTGGATTGTTGGTCGTAGTGACATTGACCCAGATTACTACTGCAGGCCAGGTTTGTTGACAATTTTACTTGTCTTTCTTACTCGTTCGATATGATATCCAATTATTCACGTTGATTAGTTGCAAACAATAAGTGCTAGACAAACTTCTTGATTCAGATTTTGGACGGTCTCTTACTGCAGTTACAATTCTGCATACCTGTCCTAGTAAACCCACAAGTAAATGATTGATTCACTACATCTATGCTTGCCTTGTCATATTTGTTATCAATATTCTTTTAGGGTGGACCACCCTGTTTCAAAATACTGGAACAGTAGACATGAGTGAGTAGTATTTCTCTATGCGATCTCTTCCATCATGTGTGGGCAACGAGCACTGCATTGTATAGAAAGAAAATGTCATCTCCAGCTTTTACATAGACTATGATCTTTTACATGGAATACAATCTGCCTACTTGCTTTGTGTCGCACTACCAGCACTCCACCCTTGAAGCTAAACATTATGCCACTGATAATTTCTTAGTTTATTTGTTCAAATATGAATTTGATATGATTCTAATGTTCCTACTTCAGTTTTGAAATGTGTGTCTGCTTGTTATAGAGACATAAGAGGTTTGTATTTCTGTGTGTGGTCTAGTCAGCACGGTTGGGGGCTGAACTTTGCATATGCAGGGTTTATAGGGAGACACTCTTCGAGTTGAATCCGCAATGCATTCCATAGATAATCTGACTACTTTTTATGTTTTCATGAATCTCAAATTCTGAACAGCACCATAATGATTATGAGCTTGCGTGCATGAAAAGAATAAAGCAGAACAATGCCATGGCTGTCATACTTGGCATTAAGGGACTGAAATTGAGTTTGGATGCAATACAATCCAAATGCTCTCCACCTACAGATTCATGCTCAGAATATGATCCTAACAGTGATTCTGAGCTAGAGGGAGACCTAAGTCAATGTAGCTCCCTAGTGGAGGAGTCAGAGGCAGATGCCCTATCTTATTGACCCATCAAGGTGCTTGCTCTAACTTTCCAAGGTTATATTGGTCGCACATATCTTGCAACTGATGCTTTGCGTTGCTTCTACTTTGTTGCACTGCCATTAGCTTAGTTTACACATCGTGTATGTGAATACGTCCTGCCTATCCATTTTCAGTACATATTCCATCTGTCATCATACCATATTTATCCATTCAAATGTTGTTCTTGTGTATCAGACGTTCAAAAGGAAGAGGGCGATTGCTGATCACGGAGGAGCACGAGCAAAGTATTTGGAAAAGGCAGTGACACCTGATAAATCAAATAGCCCATTAGGTGTAGTTGCAATATCACCTGAGCCACAAAACACCCCAACTCTAGCAGACTCTAGCCCTACTACACTGGTCATTTCTGATGCCCCAACTCAGCAGACCCCAATTGCAGCAAACAGTATGATGATGCCAGTTGACATAGCACCAGCTCTACGACGCAAAACCCCCATTCCAGTAAAGAGTACACCAAATCCAGTTGCCAAATCCCTTTTTGAACCAGTGACAGCCCTAATTGCAGCAAATAGGACCTCAACTCCATTTCTTCCCGGTTTAGAAGATGAAGCTTATATTGTTGTCAGGAACTTTGTGCGCATCTTTCCTTCATGGAAAGATTGTACCGCAAACATAGAACAATTTCCAGTCTTCCTCCGCAACTTACGTGTAAGTAATGTACTAATGTTATTCATGGTAATTACTGCATATGTTTCTGCTGATAGAAGACACAAGATTTCATTCTTTTAAATAGGCGAGGACCAAACTGGATTGTCAAGACGAGCAAGGGTTGGTTGCGCTTTTCAAGCACTCGTTGATGAAGTATCGTTCCTACCTGAGGAAAGCGCACTTCGATGGCAAGCCTCTAAACAAAATTTCTGTAAAGTCTCCGGTGCTACATTTATCAGACAATGACTGGAATAATCTTGTTACACATTGGTCTCGTCTACAGCGTAAGGTACTGTCTATGATATCACATCACAATTTGAACTACATTTCTGCATCTGCCTTAACGTCTCACTTGTATGAAAACTGTTAGCAGAAGAACATTCATTCTCAAGGGACCACAGAATCTCGCAACTATACTACACACTGCATTACCTGTATGACCATACTTACTTTCATAGTTGTTTGATTATGTAGCATCACTGCACATGTTAGCCTCGTTATCGTCCATTTGGTGGACATTATAAGATCCGTATGGACTCTTACATAAATTTAGAATCAACCCAATGCTTTTGAAGAGGTTTAGCTCTGCAGTCCTCTTGTAAGGACTGAACGTCGTCTATCACTGTACTTAGATTAACAGCTACTCCCTCTGTCCCATAATATAAGAACGTTTTGTATAGTACACCGTTGTTCAAAACACTCTTGTATTATGGGAAGAGGGATTGGTTTATTGTGTAGCATTCTGCATCTTATCTCCCCCGCCCACCATTTACTAAAAAATATCAGATCTATATTTAATCTTACCAAAAAGTTGAATACACAGACAATGCCAGTGCAGAAGTGTAGCCCATTGCTCTTGTCAGTACATTTTTTCCTGTAACGCTTGTACTTCCAGGGATTGGTAGTTGATTATGTAGCATCAATCTGCATCTTATATTCATTATCCTCTATCCCTTCCAGTATTATCATATCTATAATTACTCTCTACAAAATGTAGAGTACAGGCAATGCTTATGAAGAAGATTTTGTGCTGAAATTCTTGAGTTGTCCTTCCCTTGACATGGAGAAGGGCATTATAAAGCCGGTGTTAATTGTTAATGTAAGTCAGTCCTTCTAAAGCCTTTATCCTCAACTGGTGTTTAATTTGCTCATACTCCCTATCATTTACTGCTATTTAGTTTGTTGTTTCTATCAAAATGCATGTTCGCAACAACCGTAAGTTCCATGTTTTACTTGTAAAACCAAATTCCTTATTCATACCATGCACATTACTCAATACTCCCTATATGTATGCTTGTTTTTGTGGATCTATAATCCAGTGTGTGGTGAAGCAGCCCACGTTTGCACCTTGTCATCTCCTGTTTTATCTTACTGATGTGGCTGATGATATGAACAACATGCCATGCACATTAACCAAAATAGATACAATGATTGTCTTTGCCCTTCATCTATGCTTGTTATGTTGACATGGTAATCTAGTAGTGTGGTGAAGCTCCCCACATTGTGAACAATGCCAAATGATGCTATTGATATTTTGAACTTACTCTTTATTTTCTAATTTGAAATTGGATGGAATTGACAGCACAGTTATCATCTTTGTTTATACACGTGCAAAACCTGTCATCTCTCTACTTGTTTCAGGGTGATATGCCTGATGGCATGCACAAGTCTGCTGAAGGCTGTGACACAAACCCAACATATATTGTAGCAAAGAAGGCAAAACATCTTGAAGATAGCGAGACAACCCCAAAGTCTTGTCTTGATGCAGTGTTCAAGTTACTTGAAACTAGCAGTCACACAAGCTCACAGAATTCGCTGTCTGAATCAGTTCGACTTCTTCAGTCCCAAGTACTAGCAGAAAGTCATTCTGCAACTCAACTTCGACTTGAAGTCCTATCTCTAAGAAAGATTGCGGAGAACACCAATGAGAACCTCATTGCTAAACAGCTACACCTGGAAGCTATGAGTGACATGCTAGGCCGGTCTCACAGCCTTGCTCAGCAGCTTGCGCAGCAGTTCCCGCGCAAGGCTAACCTTTCTTGAACTGTCTTGGAAGTGGTCTCGGTTCAGTATTATATTGTTACGCTGCAATGGTGCCCAGTTTTTGTAATCTGCTTCTTCGTTGCGCTTTATGATCACTGGTGGCGAACTTCGATGCCCAGTGGATGTAATATACCATAAATCCTTTATTGTATAGTGTAGGTTTATTCTAAGTTACTATGCCGTAATTTCTTTATTGTATAGAGTAGGTTTGCTCTTAATTCCTACTAGTTACTGCCATCATTCGCTATCTAAAAAAATCTGATGTAGTCGACCGGGCGGAAACATTCGCCTCTAACGGTCCTGGTTTTAGCGGGCCACAATTGGGTCGGCCTGCATCTTTCTTGGGCCCGAATGGCCATTGGGGCCTTCACACTTTGCGCCAGGCCCACAACTTACAACAGCCTATATTCGGCCCAAATTTTAGTTGGGCCTTTTGTGGACCCAACGCTTAGTTTGGCCCATGTAGCGTTGGGCCATTAACAGGCTGAATATTCTGGTGGCCTGTTACGGCCCAGAAGAAACCATGGGCCTTTAGTAGGCCAAAATTCATGTTGGGCCTCAATTTTCACTAGTCGTCGACGGGCCTTCAGCAGGCTGAAAGGTAGACCGGGCCTTTTTTGGCCCAGTTATATGACGGGTCGTTACCAGGCCGAAACATATTTCGGGCCTGAGTTGGTCCACTGATATCATGGGCCTTTAAAAGGCCGAAAGTTTAGTACATGCATCAACGGGCCGAATTATACGACATGCCTTTAACAGGCCCAAAGTCACGTTGGGCTGAACTGTTGCCACCTTTATCACGGGCCATTAGTGGGCCGGATGTAGCGTCGGACCATATATGGCCCATGGGCAGCATGGGCCATTCCCAGGCTGAAAGACACACCGGGCTGAAATGGGCCCATGTCTACATCGGGCCTCTAACAAGCCAAAAGTCACTGGGCCGTAATTGGGTCCAAATATTCAGCGAACAATTAACGGGCCAGATATGGCTTCGGGCCGTAAATGGGCCTTATTAAACATGCCGTTATTGGGCTGGCCCACTAGTACCTAAGTAAGTACTACGGGCCTTTGACTGGGCCGGCCTTTTTAACCTATATGGGCCTTTGTTGGGCCATGCGACGTGTCGACGTATCATAGGCGCCTCCTATCCAATGAATGGATGACATCTGTCCCAACGATGAGCCAACACGTGTTTCCTCCGGCCAATGACAATTTTACACGTGGAAAATCCTCATTGGTCCGGGCTGTTAACGGGTTATCGGATCCAAAACCGGACCCAAGAGCTTAACGGCGACCCGCTACGGTGGATGCCATGTGTCGGTCACCCTTAACGAAAGCACTTCTATGACGCGCGATTTATCGTCATGGAAGTGGACACTTCCGTGATGATAATTTTGGTAATGTCATGGAACACTTCTACGACAGCACAGGTATGACTATCTTGATTCTGTCATAAAATCGTCATGGATGTACATGCATGACAGAAAACGTGACCTACTGTGACAAACACGTATCATCACGGAAGTGTCTTCTTTTTGTAGTGGGATGACCACGCGGAGGAGTGGTATGAGGGTTGATTGGTTTGGCTGCGGTTTGAGGTTGTCGTTGCCGGAGAATAGCAGGAGGTGTGGATGATCAGAGGGATGCCCTGGCTAGCAGTGGGAGTAGGGCGGGGCGATGAGGCCTGCGCGACAGCACAACCGACCATGGGAGGCGGGAGCAGGCAGTCCTGCCAGTACTGGTTTGGGCGGCTCTAGCAAGAATATCAGACATTTAAGAAGCACGACGATCGTTGGATGAACATCCAACGACCACTGCTGCTAGAATCATGTGTTGACTATAAGTTGAAAAAGCCTTGCGTACACGTGCTACTTGTGAGCTGCGTTGGGATTTCCTCGAAGAGGAGAGGATGAAGCAGTATAGTAGAGATAAGAATTTACCTCGGTTAAGAACCAAGGTTATCAATCCAGTAGGAGAACCATACAGAACCTCGTTAGCAGCACCTGCAAACACAAAAGCAAATACTTGCACCCAACGCAAACAAGGGGGTTGTCAATCCCCTCGGCGGTTACTTGCAAGGATTAAATCTCGTAGTGGTGGGTAGTAAAGTAAATTGCAAAACAAAATAAAACAAATAAAATTGCAGCAAAGTATTTTTGTGTTTTTATATATGATAAAAGTAGACCCAGGGGCCATAGTTTTCACTAGAGGCTTCTCTCTTGAGCACATAACATACGGTGGGCGAACAAATTACTGTTGGGCAATTGATAGAAAAGCGCATAGTTATGACGATATTGAAGGCAATGATCATGTATATAGGCATCACGTCCGAGACAAGTAGACCGATTCCTGCTTGCATGTACTACTATTACTCCACCAATCGACCGTTATCCAACATGCATCTATGGTATTAAGTATAAAACAAAGTAACGCCTTAAGCAAGATGACATGATGTCAACAAAGTAAAATCAACTAATATGAATAAACCCCATCGTTTTATCCTTAACAAAAATAATACAAATACGTGTCTTGTCCACTACTTTGTCACCGGGATAGAGCACCGCAAGATTAAACCCATCACAAAGCACCTCTCCCATTACAATATAAATCAATCTAGTTGGCCAAACCAAGCGAATAGATCGGAGAGAAACACAAAGCAATAACAATCATGCATAAAAAGATTGAGAAAAAACTCAGTTAATATTCATAAATAATCTGACCTTAAACCCACAATTCATCAAATCCCAACAAATACACCACAAAAGAAGATTACATCAGATAGAACTCCAAGAACATCGAGGAGAACATTGTATTGAAGATCAAAGAGAGATAATAAGCCATCTAGCTACTACCTATGGACCCTAGGTCTGTGGTGAACTACTCACGCATCATCGGAAGGAAACAAGGATGATGTAGAAGTTGTCCGTGATCGGTTCCCCCTCTGGCAGAGAACCAGAAAAGGCCTCCAGATGGGATCACAGAGAACAGAAGCTTGCAGCAGTGGAAAAAGTGTTTCTAGTGGCTCTCTGGTATATTGGGAGTATTTGGGAATTTATAGGGGGTGGAATTAGGTTAAGAGGTGCCACGAGGAGGCCACAAGCATGGGGGAGCCCCCCTGGGGCGCGCCTAGTGAGCATGTCGCTCCCTCGTGGCTCTTCAGGTCTTCTCCCGAACCTTCGTGGGTCCCTTATGGTCCATAAAAATCACTGTAAAGTTTCATCCTGTTTGGACTCCATTTTATATTGATTTTCTAAAAAGCCAAAAACAAGCAAAAAATGACAACTGGCACTGGGCACTAGGTTAATAGGTTAGTCCCAAAAAATGATATAAAATTCCATATAATTGCATATAAACAACCAACATTGATACTATAATAACATGTAACAATCAAAAAATTAGATACGCTAGAGACATATCGGGCATCCCCAAGCTTAATTCCTGCTCGTCCTTGAGTAGGTAAATGATAAAATAGAATATTTTATATGGAATTCTACTTAACATGTCTATCATGTAATCTTTCTTTTATGGTATGAATATTTATATTTGAATGATTCAAAGCAATAGTCTATAATTTGACATAAAGACATCAATACTCAGGCATACCAACAAACAATCATGCCTTTCAAAATAAAAATGCTAAAGAACGCTATGCCTACAAAATCATATAGCCTTGTCATGCTCCATATTCTTAACACAAAATATAAATCATGTACAACCCCGATGTCAGCCAAGCAATGGGTTCATACTTTTTAACGCATTTCAGCTTTTCAACCCCCACGTAATACATGAGTGCAAGCCATGGATATAGCACCATCGGTGGAATAGAATGCGGTGGTAGAGATTAATATGGATAAGACAAAAAGGAAGAAAGTCTCACATTGACGCGGTTAATCAACGTGCTATGGAGATGCTCATCAATTGATATCAATTCAAGGAGTAAGGATTGACATGCAACGGATGCACTAAGAGCTATAAGTGTATGAAAGCTCAAGCTGGAAACAAAGTAGGTGTTCATCCAACTTGGTCGCTCATGAAGACCTCAGGCATTTGAGGAAGCCCATCATCGAAATATACAAGCCAAGTTCTATAATGAAAAATTCCCACTAGTATACGAAGTGACAACATATAGGAGACTCTCTATATGAAAAACATGGTGCTACTCTGAAGCACAAGTGTGGTAAAGGATAGTAGCATTGCCTCTTCTCTCTTTTTCTCTCATTTTTTTGTTTTTTTGTTTTCTTTTTTCTTTTTATATTTTTTGTTGGGCTCTTTTTGGCCTCTTTTTTTATCTTCTTTTTTTCTTTTTCGTCCGGAGTCTCATCCCGACTTGTGGGGGATCATAGTCTCCATCATCTTTTCCTCACCGAGACAATGCTCTAATAATGATGATCATCACACTTTTATTTACTTACAACTCGATAAAACTGAAGCATGTGACTCTATATGAATGCCTTTGGCAGTGTACTAGGATGTGCAATGATACTAGCATAACATGTATGATAATGAGGAATGGTGGCTGAGCCACAAATACTATGTCAGCTATATGATCATGCAAAGCAATATGACAATGAATGCTCAAGTCATGTATGTGATGATGATGGAAGTTGCATGGCAATATATCTCGGAATGGCTATGGAAATGCCATGATAGGTAGGTATGGTGGCTGTTTTGAGGAAGATATAAGGTGGCTTATGTGTGATAGAGCGTATCATATCATGGGGTTTGGATGCACTAGCAAAGTTTGCACCAACTCTCGAGGTGAGAAAGGGCAATGCACGGTACCGAAGAGGCTAACAATTTGCGGAAAGGTGAGAGTGCGTATAATCCATGGACTCACATTAGTCATAAAGAACTCACATACTTATTGAGAAAGTTTATTAGCCCTTGAAGCAAAGTACTACTACGTATGCCCCTAGGGGGAGGTTGGTAGGAGTTAACCATCGCGCGCCCCCGACCTCCACGCAAAGGAAGACACCCAATAATAAATCATGCTCAAACTTCTTAGCATAACGAGCAACTATACGTGCATGCTTCGGGAATCACAAACCTGAACACCAATATTCTTACTAAACCACAATCATTCACTATTACCTCCCACATATTACCATCTCTATATCGCAAAACTATTGCAAGGAATCAAACATATCAAATTTAGTGGTCTACAAGTTTTATGTAGGATTTTATGACTAACCATGTGAATGACCAATTCCTGTTGACTCTCTAAATAGATATAAGTGAAGCATGAGAGTTCAATTCTTTCTACAAAAGACTTGCCCATGCTCTAACAAATATAAGTGAATCAAAAGAGCATTCTACAAATGACGGTTTTCTAAATGTAGAGAAACACGCATCCAAACTTCAAATGATATAAGTGAAGCACATGAAGCATTCTATAAAGCCATACTCAAAAGATATAAGTGAAGTGCAAAGAGCATTCTATAAATAAACCAAGGACTATCTCATACCAGCATGGTGCATTATTAAAAGAAAAATAAAGAACACATGACACTCCAAGAATTTACACATATCATGTGAACAAAACAAAAAACAAAACATACCGATAATTGTCGAAGAAAGATGGGATGCCTTCCGGGGCATCCCCAAGCTTAGATGCTTCAGCTCCTTGAATATTTACTTCATGTGCATTGGGCATCCCCAAGATTGAACCCTTGCCTCTCCTTATTCTCCTCATATCGATACCTCCTCGATCTTCGAACACTTCATCCACACAAAACTTAACCGAATTTTTTATTAGAGGGGTTAGTACATATAACATCAAATCCCATCATGTCCTGCTATAACATTATTGTATAATTATGATCAAACATTACGCACTATATGCTATCACACTTCTATGGCTCCCAAGTCAACGGGGCTCAACAAATTTTAAACATAAACAAATAAGAAAACTATAACAACAATATGTGAAAACAGGACGGTCTTTAAAGATACAGATGGTACATATACTTCTGTAACTCAAAACATTCTGAAACATTAGGACAAAATAAACAATTTGCATAGCAGTATTGTGTAAATATTTCAGAATTTTTGCACGTTCCAGTAAAAAAATGAAAATTCACGCACTACAGCAAAAGGTTTTGTTTTTTGCACAGCACACACCAAACAAGCAATTTAAACATCCTAAAGGCAAATCTTGGCACATTATTTTTATAATACAATGGATTTGTACAATGAGATAATTTTTTTTGTGATAAACTTCCATGAAAAATTCTACATTGTTTCCATGAGCATGAACATAAGTGTTCAAGGTCGACCCTCACTTCTCCAATGCATAACCTTCCAATCGCTTCTCTTTTTGATAATTTTTTTGGCTCCCCTCTATATTTTTTGTTTGTAAACTTTTAAAAGCACACAACAAAAATAAATGACTCTCTAAAACTTCCGGGTTGCCTCCCTGGCAGAGCTTTCTTTAATGGCATTAAGCTAGGCATAAAGTGCTCAAGTAATTGATCCACCCGGATCGCAAGGTATATCAAATCCAATTTTAACTAACGATGATTTGTCATTTAGTAGTGAGCACAAAGCAACATATATCATGTAACAACGAAGTCTAACTCTCTTCCTATGCATCGGCATGTCATAAAAGGACAATTCATGCACACATAATAAGGGTCGATACATAGCACAAGTAATTTCTTGCAATTTTATCGTATTGAAATCATAGAGAGGCGGAAATGTAGTTGCTCTCTCATAATAATTGCAATTAGGAGCAACAAGCACATGCATATCATATTCATCAAAATCATCATGTGTAATGGTACGCCACCCATCAATATAATCCTTAATAAGTGCAAACTTCTTTGATATAGTGTAGTTAGGAGAATTCAAAACGATAATAGGACTATCATGTGTGGGGGCAATATCAACAATTTCATGTTTAACATAGGGAACTATAGCAAGTTCATCTCCATAAGCATCATTCATATTGACATCATGGCCACAAGCATAGCAAGCATCAATTTCATCAAAAAGGGATATTTCAAATGAATCAAAGGGATCATAGCAATCATTATAGAATTCATCCTTCGGTAAGCACGAAGGGAGATTAAACAATGTATGGGTTGAAGAGTTACTCTCATTAGAAGGTGGGCACGGGTAGCTAATCCGGACTTTCGCCCTTTGTTCTTCGCTCTCCTCCTCATCTTTTACATCTAATGAGCTCACAGTTTCAGCAAATTCTGTTCCATAGTTTCCTGCAAAATATTAATCCCTTCTTGGACAGCGGAGACTTTCTCAATAAATTCTTTAACATAAGCATTAGAATCATAGTTTTCATAGCAATATTTAAGTATAACAAAATTTCCAGATTTGTAAAGAGTAACATCATACTTTTCAATCATAGAAGCAATTTCGTAGGCACCCTTAAAAGAAACAAATTCTTCAATTTGTTCAATATCATAGTAGTTATAAACACCTTTGGCATAAGAAGATAAGATTCCATTATCCTTAAACTCAGATTGGAAGGGAAGGTGGCTTTTAGGGTCTTCAGAACAACAAGTAAGATCATGTATTTCGCATAAATTCCAAGCATAGCAATACAAATTATTAATATGATGCCATAAGAGTTTCCCTTTTTGAGATAAGCGGTGTCGCACAAAGTAAGCATGCTCATTTAATGATTTTCCCTCAACTAAGCTAGTTGGGTTTTCAGCATGAACATAAAGGGGTCGGATATGATACAAGTAGAAAGCTTCAGCAGTATGATAGATTTTGGGTGTGGTTCTTCAACCATTGGTTTAGCAGGTACAACTAAATTTTTTGGTATTTTATGTTTCCTACCCGTAACTAAAGATAGAAAACAAGAGCACAAAATAAAATCTACTTAGTGATAAAGGAAACAAGCACACACGATAATATTCACCCCACGCTATTGCTCCCCGGCAATGGCGCCAGAAAAAGGCCTTGATAACCCATAAGTAGAGGGCATCAACTTTAGCTTTTTTGACAAATACGAGTGTCGAACCCAACGAGGATCTAAATGTAGGATTTATATTCCCTTCAAGTTCTATCGACCACCAATACAATTCTATGCACACTTAACGTTCGCTTTACCTAGAACATGTATGAAACTATTTTGTAGGTTTAAGGATAAGTTTGCAAGAATAAAACTAGATGTACTTAGCAAGAATAGAACTACGAGTAATTTTCAAGATAATAAAATTTAGTTATTTAGTAGAGAGCTTTTGTAACACAAGAGAAAGATTTGTCCCTAGGCAATCGATAACTAGACCGGTAATCATTATTGCAATTTTATATGAGGGAGAGGTATGAGCTAACATACTTTCCGTACTGGGATCATATGCACTTAGATTGGAACTCTAGCAAGCATCCGTAACTACCAAAGATCATTAAGGTAAAACCCAACCATAGCATTAAGTATCAAGTTCTCTTTACTCCCATACGCAACAACTCCCTTACTCGGGTATGTGTTTCAATCACTCACGCCACCCACCATAAGCGAATCATGAATGTATTGCAACACCCTACAGTGGGAACCCCTCATGCTTGCATGACATGAAGGGCACCATAGGACAGCACCAAAATAAAACATACAACTCAAACCAATCACGATCATCAATCAACCCATAGGACAAAACAGATCTACTCAAACATCATAGGATAATAATCTATAGCATTAAGAACCATGCTTAAATAGAGAATTACAGCGGGAATAGACAGTTTACACTGCTGCATATAGGGGGACAGAGTTGGTGATGACGGCGGCGAAGTAGTTGCTGTAGATCACTGTCACGATGGTTGCCCCAGCGGTGTTCCGGCGCCATCGGGAGAGAGGGGGAGAGAGCCCCCCTCCTTCTTCTTCCTTGGTATCCCCCTAGATGGGAGGAGGGTTTCCCCTCTGGTACATGGTCGCCATGGCGGTGGAGGGGCGGGAGCCCCTCTGAGATTGGATCTCTCTCTCTCTCCCTCTCTCTCTCTCTCTCTCTGTGTGTGTGTGTGTGTGTGTGTGTTCTCTTCTGTTTCGTGTTCCTGTTTTCTGGACCTTCACTGTTTCATAAATTCTCGTAGATCCGGTAAATCCGATTGGGCTGAAATTTTAACATGATTTTATCTGGATATTAGATTTCTTGCAGCCGAAGAAGGGCACCAACCGCCTTATAGGGGGGCCACAAGCCTGCCCGGTGCGCCCAGGGTAGGGGGCGTGCCATCTGAGCTTGTGGCCCCCTCGGGCATCGTCTCAAGTTGATTATTTTTCCCCAAAATCACATATATTCCAAAATAAATCTCCGTAAATTTTTATCGCATTTGGACTTCGTTTGTTATGGATATTCTGTGAAACAGAAAACGTGCAACAAACAAGATCTGACACTGGGCACTAGATCAATATGTTAGTCCCAAAAATAATATAAAATGTTGCAAAAAGTATATGAAAGTTGTAGAATATTGGCATGTGACAATAAAAAATTATAGATATGATGGAGAGTATCATCAATTCAAATAAAAGACTTTTATACTTCATATCTATGAAGATCAATTATTCGATATAACAAAGCAATGCCACACACAAGAGGATTTATCAGTCTTCTCAAGATGTTTAGCTTTAATGCTATAGATCTCAAACTTCAAGATTTATCATGAATAAACCGTCACAACTAGAGGTTTAGTCAAAACATATTCTCATAATAATTCAAACAAATATTGTTTAAAACTTACAAAAATATCCATCGCATAACCCATAGGATAATGCATTACATAACTCTGAAGCAAAATCACTATTATTTCGGTTCTAAGATAAATCTTGAAGATTAACTAAAGACATGACTTTGATGGTCTCTGAGTAGCGATCCCATCACCATTCCCGACTTGTATCACGACTTCATTTCTTCTCTCCTTGTGAGCTCTCTATAGTCCCTGCATCAGTTTGCAAAATGAGAGCAACCAATCAGTATCAAATACTCATGAAATACAGAAATCTTACAAATAGAATAACATTATCTTTGTATAACGGTTATACCTTTACCGGAAGAACCGTTCTTCTTATCGACCAAATACTTCTTGCAGTTATGCTTCCAGTGTCCTTTTTGCTTGTAGTAGAAACATTCAGTATCTTTAGAGGCTCCGCCCTTGTTCTTCTTCCGAGACTTGTTCTTATAGGCTTCAGTAGATTTCTCCTTCTTGGACCTGCCCTTCTTCATGAAACTAGTGGGTTTGTTGACCATCAACACTGTTTTGTTCTTCTGCATTCCAGCTTTCGCGGTTTTGAGCATAGCAAACAACTCATTTGCACTTTTCTCCATCCATTCTTGTTGTAACTCATGAGAAAGCCATCATAAGATGTGGGGGAGTGAAGCAAGCACAATATATGTGCCGGGTGTTGGAGGAATTCCAAATTCTAGAGAAGCCAGTCTATCAACATAGCCAAAAAGCTTTACTATATGCTCACTCATTGAGGAACCCTCTTCCATCTTGCATTCAATCAAGGCCTTGGTTAACTTAAACATTCGTTCCTTGCCTGCTTCTTGTACAAAACTTCCAGTGACCCAATTATAAATTGAGTAGTGGATCGTTTAAAATGCTTCTGTAGTTCAGGACCCATGCAAGTCAACATGAGGCACTGGACTGAATCATAGTCATTACTACGAGTAATGTAAGCAACAACTTCTTATGGTGTTGCATCCTTTCTCGGAGCATCACCTAGGGTCTGATCCAACATGTACACCTTAGCACTCCTAAGAACAAATCTCAGGTTCTGGATCCAATCCATACAGTTTCCACCATTAGCAGCAAACTTTTTTCTCAAGCATAGGGGCTAAGTTGAACATACTGCGAGCCATTTGATCTACAACGACAATCACACAAATAATTTAGACATAATTCATAATTAATATTTTCACTAGTGTTTAACCAAATTTTAATATAAAGTGCATTCCCACTCAAATCAACATCTCTCATAACTGATAGTGAGTGACTCAAGATCCTAATCTTATTTTTAGTCATTGATGTGGATGCTAGTTCTTGAGCTTGCATTGATTTTTCCCTTGAAGAGGAAAGGGTGATGAGCAAAGTAGAGATAAGTATTTCCCTTAGTTAAGAACCAAGGTATCAATCCAGTAGGAGGCACAGGCAAGTCCCCAATATATGTACCTATACAAACTAACAAACACTTGCACTCAACGCAAAAAAGGGGTTGTCAATCCCTTCACGGTCACTTGCAAAAGTGAGATCTAATAGAGATAGATATAAAAGATAAGTAAAAGGTACAATAAAGTAAATATAAATAAATTGCAGCAAGGTATTTTTGGGTTTTTGGTTTTATAGATCTGAAAATATATGATGGAAAATAGACCCAGGGGCCATAGGTTTCACTAGAGGCTTCTCTCTTGAATAAAGCATACGGTGCATAAACAAATTACCGTTGAGCAATTGATAGAAAAGCGCAAAGTTAATTATGACGATATCTAATGCAATGATCATGAATATAGGCATCATGTTCGTGACAAGTAGACCGAAACAATTCTGCATCTACTACTATTACTCCACACATCGACCGACTCCTGCCTACATATAGAGTATTAAGTTCATAAGAACAGGGTAACGCCTTAAGCAAGATGACATGATGTAGAGGGATAAACCCAAGCAATATGATATAAACCACATCTTTTATCCTTAATGGCAACAATACAATACGTGCCTCGCTAGCCCTTCTGTCACTGGGTGAGGACACCGCAAGATTGAACCCATCACAAATCACCTCTCCCATTGCAAGAAAAACAAATCTAGTTGGACAAATCGATAGATCGAAGATAAATACAAAGCTATCTCAATCATGCATAAAAGAGTTTAGAGAAGACTCAAATAATATTCATAGATAATCTGATCATAAATCCACAATTCATCGGATCTTAACAAATGCAAAAGAAGATTACATCGAATATATCTCCAAGACATCGATGAGAACATTGTATTGAAGATCAAAGAGAGAGAAGAAGCCATCTAGCTACTAGCTATGGACCCGTAGGTCTATGGTAAACTACTCACGCTTCATCAGAAGGGTAACAAGGTTGATATAGAGGCCCTCCATGATCGAATCCCCCTCCGGTAGAGTGCCGGAAAAGGCCCCAAGATGGGATCTCACGAGAACAGAAGCTTGCGGCGACGGAAAAGTATTTTTGGTGTGCACTCTGACGTAAGTAGAATATTTGGGAATTTATAGTGGTGGAGTTACGGTTGGAAAGTCTCCGAGGGCCCACAAGCCTAGGGGCGCCCCCTGGGGCGCGCCCCTAGGGCTTGTGGCCTCCTCCCGAAGCTTCCTAGGTTTCTTCTGGTCCAAGAAAAATCATCGTAAAGTTTTATTCCGTTTGGTGTTGATTTTCTGTGGAAGCCAAAAACAAGGAAAAATAGCAACTAGCACTGGGCACTAGGTTAATAAATTAGTCCCAAAAAATAATATAAATAGCATATTAATGCATATGAAACATCCATAACAGATAATATAATAGCATGGAACAATAAAAAATTATAGATACGTTGGAGATGTATCAAGCATCCCCAAGCTTAATTCCTGCTCGTCCTCGAGTAGGTAAATGATAAAAACAAAAAATTTGATGTGGAATTCTACCTAACATATTTATCAATGTAATTCTTCTTATTGTGGCATGAATGTTCAAATGCATAAGATTCAAAACAAAAGTTTAATATTGACATAAAAAACAATAATACTTCAAGCATACTAATAAAGCAATCATGTCTTCTCAAAATAACATGGCTAAAGAAAATTATCCCTACAAAATCATATAGTCTTGCCATGCTCTATCTTCATCACACAAAGTATTTTATCATGCACAACCCCAATGACTAGCCAAGCAATTGTTTCATACTTTTAATGTTCTCAAGCTTTTTCAACTTTCACGCAATACATGAGTGTGAGCCATGGATATAACACTATAGGTGGAATATAAGGTGGTTGTGAGGAGAAGACAAAAAGGGAGAATGTCAGTGTACAAAAGTAGGGGCTCTCCTTTTGACCCCTTTACTTGTGCACGGGCAGTCAGAGCCGCACCCACGGCCGCACTGAGCAGGGCAGAAGAGGGAAGCCAAAGTGCAAGGCAACAAAAGCAATGCCAAGACCAGAGACATGAAGAGCGAGAGGGCAAGGTGGATTCCCCCGGCAAGACCCTTGCCGGGGCGGCTTCCGCGGCCCCGGCAAAAGCCTTGCCGGGGCAATTTGCCCAACACCAGCAGAGCGAGCCACCCTTGAGCCCGAGGGTTCCAATACCACCAACAACTACATTGGAACCAAGGCTCGGGAGGCACCTCCATGGTGGTATGCAGATCTTCGTCAAGACCATAAACACACCAGATCAGATGAGGACCAGAAGACGATGATCCTTGGCGGGATCCTAGCCAAGGAAATCCACGAGACCCCCGGCAAGATCCTTGCCGGGGACGATCGCGATGCCACGGCAAGACCCTTGCAGGGGCCCCGGCAAGGCCCTTGCCCAAGACACCTGCAGGGCCGCAGTCAGGCCCGCGTCTGCTAAGACTCCACCGTCGTTCCCATGCAGCTGCCAGCCCAACCAGCTGGGCAGGCACCTGCGTGGCGACATGCGGCTTCAGGCCAACTCAGCAAACATCTACGTGGTGGCATGCAAATCTTCGTGAAGACCCTACCACCACGCCATCTCAGCAGCCTGCCAGCCTACATGGCGCTGCATGCCCCATTGGCCTGGACGCGTGTCGTAGCAAGACGGAGCGGTGACGGACGGGACGGGCCTTATTGCCGTCCCCGATAAAGCAACGGGACACCTAAGGAGCGCATTTAATGCGTCTTGTCCCGTAATGACAGGCGATAAGCTTGTGTACTGTACACCTTTCTGCCTCCTGTGTGCCACTGTGGCAACCCCTTTTTCTATAAAAGGAGGCCCAAGGCATCCAGGAGAGGGATTCAGATCTTTTGGACTAGACACGCACCGTAGCTAGTTCGAGAACTCAAGAACACTCAAATGCATACACCAAAGCAGGACTAGGGTTTACGCATCCCCGCGGCCCGAACCTGGATAAACAATCCTTGTGCTGGCTCCTAGACCTGCTCTTTGCACAACCCCGTGCCCGCCAACCGTAGAAGGGATTCCAGTGATCCCATCGGTGTCGTTTCCACCGACAGAGAAAGTCTCACATCAACAAGGCAAATTAATGGGCTATGAAGATGCCCATCAATTGATGTCAATGCAAGTGAGTAGGGATTGCCATGAAACGGATGCACTAGAGCTATAAGTGTATGAAAGCTCAAAAGAGAACTAAGTGGGTGTGCATCCAACTTGCTTGCTCACGAAGACCTAGGGCAATTTGTGGAAGCCAATCATTGGAATATACAAGCCAAGTTCTATAATGAAAAATTCCCAGTAGTATATGGAAGTGATAAGATAGGAGACTCTCTATCATGAAGAACATGGTGCTGTTTTTGAAGCACAAGTATGGAAAAGGATAGTAACATTGTCCCTTCTCTCTTTTTCTCTCGTTTTTTCTTTTGGGCTCTTTGGCCTCTCTTTTTTTAAGTCCGGGGCCTCATCTCAACTTGTGGGAGAATCATAGCCTCCATCATCTTTTCCTCACATGGGACAATGCTCTAATAATGATGATCATCACACTTTTATTTACTTACAACTCAAGAATTGCAACTCGATACTATAACAAAGATATGGCTCTATATGAATGCCTCCGGCGGTGTACCGGGATGTGCAATGATCTAGCATAGAAACGATATGAAAAAACGGACAAGCCATGAAAACATCATGCTAGCTATCTTACGATCATGCAAAGCAATATGACAATGATGGTGCGTGTCATAATAAATGGAACGGTGGAAGTTGTGTGGCAATATATCTTGGAATGGCTATGGAAATGCCATAATAGGTAGGTATGCAGGCTGTTTTGAGGAAGGGTATATAGTGGGTTTAATGCACAGGCGAAAGTACTAGAGGCTAGCAATGGTGGAAGGGTGAGAGTGCGTATAATCCATGGACTCAACATTAGTCATAAAGAACTCACATACTTATTTCAAAAATTTATTAGCCATCAAAGCAAAGTACTAATACGCATGCTCCTAGGGGGATATATTGGTAGGAAAAGACCAACGCTCGTCCCCGACCGCCACTCATAAGGAAGACAATCAAAAAATAAATCATGCTCCGACTTCATCACATAACGGTTCACCATACGTGCATGCTTCGGGAATCACAAACCTTAACACAAGTATTTATACCAACCCACAATTACTCTCTAGCATGACCCTAATATCACCATCTTTCTATCTGAAAACAAATGCAAGGAATCAAACTTCTCATATATTCAATGCTCTTTATGAAAGTTTTTATTATATCCCTCTTGGATGCCCATCATATTAGGACCAAATTCATAACCTAAGCAAATTGCCATACTATTTTTAGGACTCTCAAAATAATATAAGTGAATCATGAGAGGTCATCAATTTCTACAAAATAAAACCACCATCGTGCTCTAAAAAGATATAAGTGAAGCACTAGAGCAACTGCCTAGCTCAAAAGATATAAGTGAAGCACCTAGAGTATTCTAATAAATTAACGATTAAAGCGTGTCCCTCTCAAAAGGTGTGTATATGAAGGATGATTGTGGAAAAGTAAAAAGCAAAGACTCATATCATACAAGATGCTCCAAGCAAAACACATATCATGTGGTGAATAAAAATATAGCGTCAAGTAAATTTACCGATGGATTGAAGACGAAAGAGGGGATGCCATCCGGGGCATCCCCAAGCTTAGATGCTTGGTTGTATTTGAATATTACATTGGGGTGCCTTGGGAATCCCCAAGCTTAGCTCTTTCCACTCCTTATTCCATAGTCCATCAAATCTTTACCCGAAACTTGAAAACTTCACAACACAAAACTCAACAGAAAACTCGTAAGTTCCGTTAGTATAATAAAATAAATCACCACTAGGTATTGTTGTGAACTCATTCTAAATTTATATTGCTGTTATATCTACTGTGTTCCAACTTCTCCATGGTTCATACCCCTCGATACTACCCATAGATTCATCAAAATAAGCAAACAACACATAGAAAATACAATCTATCAAAAATAGAACAATCTGTAGTAATCTAAAATTTTCATATACTTCTATAACTCCAAAATTCTGTAAAATTAGGAAAGTCTAGGCAATGTGTATATCAATCTTGAGTAAAAAATTCAGAAATTTATCACGCTCCAGTGAATTTTAAGAATTCTATTAACGGGCGCAAAATTTTCTGTTTTTCAGCAAAATCAAATCAACTATCACCATGACCATCCCAATGGTCTTACTTGGCACAAACACTAATTAAAACACTAAAACATAATCACTACAGAAGTAATAATGTGTATTTATGGAAAAAACAGAAGCAAAAACAAAGAACATAAAATGAAAATTGGGTTGCCTCCCAACAAGCGCTATTGTTTCACGCCCCGAGCTAGGCATATTGCATAGATCTAGGTATTGTCATCTTTGGTATTCAATCCATAAGTAGCCCTCATAATAGATTCATATGGTAACCTAATTTTCTTTATTGGAAATTGTTCCATGCCCTTCCTTAAAGGAAATTGAAATCTAATGTTTCCTTCTTTCATATCAATAATTGCACCAATCGTTCTTAGGAAAGGTCTACCAAGTATAATAGGGCATGTAGGATTGCAATCTATATCAAGCACAATAAAATCTACGGACACATAATTCCTATTTGCAACAATAAGAACATTATTAATCCTTCCCATAGGTTTCTTAATAGTGGAACCCGCTAGATGCAAATTCAAAGAACAATCATCAAAATTTTGGAAACCTAGCACATCACATAAAGTTTTAGGAATAGTGGAAATGCTAGCACCCAAATCACACAAAATCATTACACTTGTAATCCTTAATCTTAATCTTAATAGTACGTTCCCATTCATCATAAAGCTTTCTAGGGATTGAAACTTCCAACTCAAGTTTTTATTCAAATGATTTCATCATAGCATCCACGATATGTTTAGTAAAAGCCTTTTTTATTATAAGCATGAGGTGAATTTAGCATTGATTGTAACAAGGAAATACAATCTATTAAAGAAAAAAATATCATAATTAAAGTCCTTGAAATCCAAAAGAGTGGGTTCATCGCTACCTAAAGTTTTGACCTCGCCAATCCCACTTTTATAAATTTTTTCTTTAAGATCTTCGCCCTCCAAATTATTGGGACGCCTTCTAGCTAAGGTTGACTCATCTCCAGTCCCTGTCGGATTCAGGGTTCCGCAGACCCTTGAGAGGTTCGAACTCTGGGGTGCGTGCGAAGAACTCGTCCTCCCCATTCTGCCTGCTCGCTAATCTCATGGCCAAGCTCGATGAACCGAATGGACAAGAGACACAGCATTTTACCCAGGTTCGGGCCACCTTGCGGTGTAAAACCCTACTCCTGCTTTGTGGTGGATTGGCCTCGAGGGGCTGAGGATGAACTAGTATAGTGGAGAACAGCCGCAAGAGGAGAGATGTTCTTGTGCTCGATGGGTTGGTGGGTGAGAGGATGATCTGAGTGATCCGCCTTTCTATGGTGGTGGATAAGTCCTATTTATAGTGGCCTTGGTCCTCTTCCCAAATGTAAGGCGGGAAGGGATCCCACAACAGAAAAATTTGAAGGGAGACAACTAGTACATGCTATCCTGACAAAGTAGTCTTCGTCTACCAAAAGCTTCTGGTCGTGACGCCATGGTGGGCTCGACGATGACCTCAGCTCTTCCGTCCTGGCGGTCTTGGTATTGTTGCACCGGAATGGAAACCTTTGCTTGATTCCTTGGGACTCCGCGCCTATGCTTGCCTCCTTAGCACCAAAGAGGAAACGGGTACACTGCGCCCGCTGGCGCCCGCCTGGCCTTCGTCGTCACAGCTCACGTCAACTGAACCTCGCGAGGTGCACCTTGCATAGATATCTCCGCTCCTCGGGAGCTAGCCTGGGGTGGCCGTCCCTCGAGGAGGTCTTGGTGTCGTCCACCTCGCGAGGCTTGGCCCCTCGCGAGGGTCTTGGGTAGTTGATCCTGAAGCTAGGCCATACTAGGCCGTCGATGGAGCCATGTCATGGGCCGCAGGCAGGCAAGTCTGGGTACCCCCGGTCCGAGGACGCCGACGGTAGCCCCGGGCCCAAGGCGCGCTCGTACTTGGCTTCCAGGAGAAGCCAAGGGGCAAGTGTGGAGCGCCGCAGGCCCTAACCGCCTGCGACCTCAGTCGACGCGTGGCAATTGAGGAGACGTGGGCGTCTCCGCTTCCCCACGCTGCGTCGGCAACTGTTCGACTTGACGAGACCCTGCTGCATGCAGAGAAACCATCATTGCGGGCGATCATGGATGCCGGCGATTGGCCTCCTTCTGGCTATAAATGAGGAGAGGCCGGAGCCCCCTGTGCTCATTTCCATCTTCTCGCTGCCCGCTCCTTCTTCTTCCTCTTCGCCTTATCACCCATGGCGCCGATCAGGAGGTTCTTCGCAGTGGAGAAAGGGAAAACCCACCATGAGGAGCAGGGACCGCTCCCGCCGAAGAAAAGGCTCAGCCGCCCCCGCGATGCCGGCGGGAGGCCTAAGGTGATGCGGCCTTGGTATGAGCGGCCTCCGCCCGGCTTCCTGCTTCCTCTGTACGCCCAAGCGCGAGGCTTCGGAGAAGGCGGCAGTGCCTCGCGCCGCGTGAGCCATGGCTGTGGCGGCCAGGCTGAGGTTGCACAGGCTGTCGGCCCGCGAACCCACGCCAAGGGCTCCTCGCGCGAGTTCGTGATGTGGGCGGTGATGCCTCCACGCATGTGGATCCAGCTTCCGTGATTCTTCGCCGAGGAGATGCCGCCGAGGGGGGCACTTGAGTTGTGGCTACAACACGCCGGGTGCTGCAGTCTGGCCACGGGGGCGGAGGTCGAGGTCATCCCCCCGGGCAAGATCTTCATGACCCAAGGATGGGGCGAGGTCGCCCGCGCCTGCCCCGCGAAGGGAGCCCACGCCATCCACTTCGAGTATGATGGTGCCTCCACGTTGTTCTTCAAGGTCTTCGACGAGGTGGGCCGTCACTTGGAGTGCTGCCCTGGGGGAAGTGGCCTACGTGGCGCGGCCGCAGGCGCCGAGCCCGCCCGCAGCCTCGTGAACAGCTCCTCTAGCAACAGCGGCAACTCCTGGGAGTCGAGCGACTCTCCCGAGCCTAGCGGCACTCCAGAGTCAAGCAACGACAGCTACGTGCCACCGAGCTCTCGCCATGCCCGGAGCGCAGCAGCGGCGTCCGCTCGACATCATCAGTGATGCCCAACAGCCGGGGTTCCTCGTAGTTTCCTTTTGTTTCCTTAATGAGCCCGCGGTGATTCCTTTGCGTAGTGCTTGATTGTGCTTTAGTGGTGATGCTGCAAGGTGGGTCTCACGCCGGCCTCCCCTTTCCTCGCTCTTCTAAATGCTCTACGTCCTTGGGTCCCGACCCTCGAGCGAGGCTCAGCTGCCGCTGGTATGCCAGGTTGCGACGCCGTGGTCAAGGCCAAGGGGTGAGAGTTTGGGAGTCAGTAGGAGCTCCTAAGACGCAATGCTCAGGAGCCCCCCTTTAACGTGCAAGCGAATTGCGTGGAAAGAGGGCGGCTGGTGGGGCCGCCTTATACGTCTCCAATGTATCTATAATTTTTTATTGTTCCATGCTATATTATATTCTGTTTTGGACATTATTGGGCTTTATTATACACTTTTATATTATTTTTGGGACTAACCTATTAACCGGAGGCCCAGCCCAGAATTGCTGTTTTTTGCCTATTTTAGAGTTTCGCAGAAAAAGAATATCAAACGGAGTCCAAACGGAATGAAACCTTCGAGAATGTGATTTTCGGAATGAACGTGATCCAGAGAACTTGGACCCTACGTCAAGACATCAACCAGGAGGGCATGAGGTAGGGGGCGCGCCTACCCCCCCCCCCCCAGGCGTGCCCTCCACCCTCGTGGGCCCCACATTGCTCCACCGACGTACTCCTTCCTCCTATATATACCTACGTACCCCCAAACTACCAGATACGGAGTCAAAAACCTAATTCCACCGCCGCAAACTTCTGTACCCATGAGATCCCATCTTGGGGCCTTTTCCGGAGCTCCGCCGGAGGGGCATCGATCACGGAGGACTTCTACATCAACACCATAGCCTCTCCGATGATGTGCGAGTAGTTTACCTCAGACCTTCGGGTCCATAGTTATTAGCCAGATGGCTTCTTCTCTCTTTTTGGATCTCAATACAATGTTCTCCCCCTCTCTCGTGGAGATCTATTCGATGTAATCTTCTTTTGTGGTGTGTTTGTTGAGACCGATGAATTGTGGGTTTATGATCAAGTTTATCTATGAACAATATCTGATTCTTCTCTGAATTCTTTTATGTATGATTGGTTATCTTTGCGAGTCTCTTCGAATTATCAGTTTGGTTTGGCCTACTAGATTGATCTTTCTTGCAATGGGAGAAGTGCTTAGCTTTGGGTTCAATCTTGTGGTGTCCTTTCCCAGTGACAGTAGGGGCAGCAAGGCACGTATTGTATTGTTTCCATCGAGGATAACAAGATGGGGTTTATATCATATTGCATGAGTTTATCCCTCTACATCATGTCATCTTTCTTAAAGCGTTACTCTGTTCTTATGAACTTAATACTCCAGATGCATGCTGGATAGCGGTCGATGTGTGGAGTAATAGTAGTAGATGCAGGCAGGAGTCGGTCTACTTGTCTCGGACGTGATGCCTATATACATGATCATACCTAGATATTCTCATAACTATGCTCAATCTGTCAATTGCTCAACAGTAATTTGTTCACCCACCGTAATACTTATGCTCTTGAGAGAAGCCACTAGTGAAACCTATGGCCCCCGGGTCTATTTTCCATCATATTAATCTTCCAACACTTAGTTATTTTTATTGCCTTCTATTTTACTTTGCATCTTTATCATAAAAATACCAAAATATTATCTTATCATATCTATCAGATCTCACTCTCGTAAGTGACCGTGTAGGGATTGACAACCCCTTATCGCGTTGGTTGCGAGGATTTATTTGTTTGTGTAGGTGCGAGGGACTCGTGCGTGGCCTCCTACTGGATTGATACCTTGGTTCTCAAAAACTGAGGGAAATACTTACGCTGCTTTACTGCATCACCCTTTTCTCTTCAAGGGAAAACCAACGCAGTGCTCAAGAGGTAGCACCTCCTGCAACCAAACTCCAGGGATTCCTGCGGGTTAGTCCGAGAAGAGAGCATAACTCATGAGCGTGCCTGCTGTCCTGCCGCTGATCTTTTCGCGAGAAGATGAAGGCACTGAGGACCTGGTGAGGTGATGTGCCCGGGGCGGGCTGCGAGCCAGAGCTCGGTCTCGCAGATTTGTCAGCGTTTGCAGGGACGGACCTGAGCACAAACGCCGTGCCAGCATGTGAGCCCCCATCGCGGGATGGATAAGAGGCCGGTCAGCAACGTGGGAGACCATGAAGGGCCATACAACAGGCGAGTGGGTGATAACATAAATCATGGCATGGATAGGGCAGAGCTAGTTCTGATAGATGCAAAACGATACATGCCATAGGGATGGACCTGCGTGGCCTTGGGATGATGCAGCCCGAGGGGCGCTCCCAACTGAACGACTAGAAGATGCAAGAAAGATACATGTCGCAGGGACAGACCCACGCGACCTGGGGATAAAGCAGCCCGAGGGGCGCCCCCAACTGAATTAATCAGAAAATGTCACCTGGCACCATTGCTGAAGAGATGTTGGAGTAGCCGAAGACGCGTGCTGAAGAAGTCGCTCCTCACGAGCCACCTAGGCCCTGAACCTCAGGAGGCTCTGGAGACCCGGTAGGCCCATGAAGGACCGTCGCCATCTCCGTCAGGACCTCCTGGTGCCTGGCCTCCTGAGCCACCAGGACGCTCCACATGTGGTGCTAGATGGTAACAACCGCGTTCGGCAGGCCAAAAGGCATGCGAACGTAGCTATGAGGGGGGCCCTCGCACCGACCAACGCGCGATGGCCAGAAGCGCTCTTGAGGTGCGGCCCTGTTGAGCCCAGGGATGTTGACGCAGGCGTGCAGCTCGCTATCCTCGCCAGGACAAGGAGACGCGTCGGGTGCTGCGCGGTGATCGCCGTGCATGGCTCTCGCCTCTTGAGGCTCCTTGGTTGCCTTGGTGATGAACTCCTGAGCACCTGTCACCCCGTGCTTTGTGCCCTCCTGGCGGAAGCGCGCGCTGAAGCACGCCTCCACGTGGTGCCCAAGCGCCTCCCTCGTGACGTTGGCTAGGTCAAAGGCCCTCCAGAGGAGAGCCCCCGAGCCCAGCCTGAGAGGGGCGTCGGACGCACCTTCCTATGCAGGAGAGGGAGGTGCCCCGTCCATGGGCGCAGGTCCTGAGGTGGTGCTGCTGGAGACGCCGTTCTCCTGAGGCCCTTGGTGGAGGAGCTACTTCTTCTTGGGGACAGCCTCAGGAGGGTAGACGGTGTCTTTGTCGTCGGGATTCTCGACTGCCGCAGCCTGGTAGGCGCGCTCGAGAGAGCACACTGCGTCCTTTTCCTTGCAGGCGATTGTGATGATGTCGCAGTTCCTTGGCATCTTGAGGACATTGTAACCGTGATGAGTCACCGCCATGAACTTGGCCAGGGCCGGATACCAAAGGATGGCATTGTAAGGGAGATGGATGTGGGCAACATCGAAGTCAATGAGCTCTGTGCGGTAGTTGTCACGGATGCTGAAGGTGACAGGGAGGCGGATCTACCCTATCAGAGTGGTGGAGCCGTCGGTCAATCCCGAGAAAGGCTTGGTGGGCTGCAGCTGGTCATAGGGCACTTGGAGGCGGTCGAACGTCTCGATGGAAAGAACGTTGAGCCCCGCACCGCCATCGATGAGAGTCTTAGTGACGCACACGTTGCTGATGACGGGCGAGCAGAGCATCAGGAGGGCACCAGCAGTTGCCGTGCACTTGAGCTGGTCGGTCGAGCTGAAGGTGATGGCGCACTTAAACCACCTGAGCGGTTGCGTGGCCTCGAGCCTAGGGAGGGCCGCGTTCACTTCACGGGCAAACTGCTTGAAGATGCGATGAGAGGCTAGGGCCTGAGCACCGCCCAGGATGCAGGTGATGGCTCGAGGCTCCTGGAAGCCCCCAACCCCCTCGTCCTGGTGGTGGTCGTCGTTCCTTCTTGGTGGTGGTGGCAGCGGAGGGAGGCCGCCATTTCCCTGAGGACGATCCTCACGAGGTTGATCTCTCCAGGCGCCCTCACGAGGCTGGGCCGGCTAGCGCTCCTCACGAGGCTGATCGCGCCACTCCTGGCGGGGGCCGCGGTCATCCCAGCGTCCTCCTCCTCGACATCCTCTGCGGTCGTAGCCTTGGCCGTTGCGCTCGGGGCGACGACCGAGGCACCCTTCACGAATGGCCCTGAGCTCATGACAGTCGTTGGTGTTGTGGTTGTGCACGTTGTGGAAGACGCGGAACGGGCGGCTGCCCTTGGATGACTCTAGGTGGTTGCAGCCGCGCTTCATCTCCGGCTTAGCCACAAGCACGGCCGGCCCCTTGCGCTTCACATTCTTGGCCTTGGCTTTCTTGTCTTCTAGGTCTGTCCCCGGGAGCTCCAGGAGGGAGAGGCGACCCTCCTTAGCTCTCGCTCACCTGGTTGCCATGTTGAACATATCCAGAGCCGTGCATAGGTCCTCGTGTATGGCGAGCTCTTCCTTCATCTCGATGTTGCGGACGCCATCAGAAAACACTGAGATGATGGCCTCGTCCGAAACCTTGGGGATCTTGAGGCGAACATTGTTGAAGCGCTGGATGTACTTCTGCAGGGTCTCCCCTGGCTGCTGCTTGCTGCGCCGCAGGTCACCCGCAGCCGACGGGCGGTCGCTAGTGCCCTGGAAGTTGGCGACGAAACGCTCGCGCATCTCGCCCCAGGAGGAGATCAATCCTGCGGGCAGGTTCAGGAGCCACGAGCGTGCACCATCTTTGAGGGCCATGGGAAACCAGTTCACCATGACCTTCTCATCGCCGTTGGCCACCTCGATGCTCAGCTCGTAGAGCTGCAGGAACTCAGTAGGGTCGGGGGTGCCGTCGTAGCGTGGGGGCAGGTCAGGCTTGAACTTCCCCGGCCAGACGACGCTGCGAAGCTCCGGAGTGAAGGCACGACAGCCCGTGGTTGTCACGGGAGCCCGTCGTGGAGGTGGAGCCTGATCTTGGCGCTCACATGCCACCACCGTAGGCGGCGCGCGGTCTTGACGTGGTGGTGCTGGGAGTGCAGGAGCATCTTCTTGCGGCCGTTGGACCTCCTGGCAGCTTTCTTCTTCACACGCGGCGCCCTGCACGGCGGGTCACGCCGTGGGGCCACGCGCCTTGGCCCGAGGGCGACGTCTTGACGGGGAGGTGGAGGAGGTGCTCCATGGGCTACATCGCCTGCAGCAGGCGATGGGCGAGGCAGTGAGAGAGACAATGCAGGAGAGCCCCCAGCGACGCTGACTAGCTCGGCGATGCGGTCCAGCTAGTCTTCGTAGAAGTCGTCGAACGGGCGGTAGCGCAGGAGCTCACGCACCATGAGCAGTGCAGCCTGCGCGTCCACCGGCGCGCGACAAGCATGAGATGATGAACCAGCTGGAGTCAGCGACGGGGTGGCCGTGCATCCATCACGGTGCACGGAGGGGGTGCGGCAACGAAGCTTGCTACTCGTGCCCCGCCGGGCCGGTGGCAGCGTTGGCGGCAGGCGATGGAGAATGACAGGGAGGCCCACCGGCATGCGCCATCTTGGCGACGCGAGCGGCGAGGGCAGCCTGACACTCATCACGGGCTCGACAGGCGTCATCCATGGAAGTGGTGGAGCGGTGGCAGGTCGACCGGCGGAAGAGAGGCTCCGACGCACCCCTACCTGGTGCGCAAAATGTCGGATTCAGGGTTCCGCAGACCCTTGAGAGGTTCGAACTCTGGGGTGCGTGCGAAGAAATCGTCCTCCCCAGTCTGCCTGCTCGCTAATTTCAAGGCCTAGCTCGATGAACCGAATGGACAAGAGACACAACAGTTTACCCAGGTTCGGGCCACCTTGTGGTGTAAAACCTTCCTCCTGCATTGTGGTGGATTGGCCTCGAGGGGCTGAGGATGAACTAGTACAGTGGAGAACAGCCTCAGGAGGAGAGGTTTTCTTGTGCTTGATGAGCTGGTGGGTGAGAGGATGATCTGAATGATCCGCTTTTTTGTGGTGGTGGCTAAGTCCTATTTATAGTGGCCTGGGTCCTCTTCCCAAATGTAAGGCGGGAAGGGATCCCACAATGGCCAAATTTGAAGGGAGACCACTAGTACATGCTATCCCGACAAAAGTAGTCTTTGCCTGCCAAAAGCTTCTGGTCGTGACGCCGTGGTGGGCTCGACGACGACCTCTGCTCTGCCGTCCTGGCGGTCTTGGTCTTGTTGCACCGGAATGGAAACCTTTGCTTGATTCCTCAGGACCCCACGCCTGTGCTTGCCTCCTTAGCACCAAAGCGGAAACTGGTACACTGCGCCCGCTGGCGCCTGCCTGGCCTTGGTCGTCATGGCTCACGTCATCTGAACCTCGCGAGGTGCACCTTGCATAGATATCTCTGCTCCTCGGGAGCTAGCCTGGGGTGGCCGCCCCTCGAGGAGGTCTTGGTGTCGTCCACCTCGCGAGGTTTGGCCCCTCGCGAGGGTCTTGGGTTGTTGATCCTGAAGCTGGGCCGTACCAGGCCGTCGATGCAGCCACGTCATGGGCCGCAGGCAGGCAAGTCTGGGTACCCCAGGTCCTAGGACGCCGACAGTCCCATCTTTATCAAGTTTTATAGTATCAAACAAAGATTCAATAGGAGTAACACCAATCACTTTAAGATCTTCATCATTATTATCACAAAAACTAGAAGAACATGCTTTTTCTAGCCATTCTCTCTTAGCACGCATCCTAGCGGTTCTCTCTATACTTTCATTAATAGAAATTTTAATAGATTTCATAGATTCATTAATATCAATCTTGGGTGGCATAGATCTAATATTAAAATAATCAATCTCATGAGAAATTCTATTAACGTTTCTAGCCAAATCATCAATATTAAGCAATTTTTCTTCAACCATAGCATTGAAAATCTTTTGAGAATTGATGAAATATTTAATATTGTTCTCAAGATCATAGGGTATTTTAATATAATTTCCATAAGAATTTTTTAGGAATTACCATAATTATTAGAGGAATTACTAGGAAACGACCTAGGGTTGAAATTTCCTCTATATGCGTTATTACCAAAATTGTTCCCACCAACAAAATTCACATCCATAGATTCATTATTATTCTCAATCAAGGTCGACAAAGGCATATCATTAGGTTCAATAGGATCACACTTTCTAGCAATCAATTTCATAAGTTCATCCATCTTTCCACTCAAAGTATTAATTTCTTCAATCGCATGAACTTTTTTACTAGTTGAAGATCTTTCGGTATGCCATTGAGAGTAATTTGACATAATATTATCTAGGAGCTTAGTAGCTTATCCTAATGTGGTTTCCATAAAAGTACCTCCTGCGGATAAATCTAAAAGATTTCTAGATGCATAATTCAATCCGGCATAAAAAATTTGTATGATCATCCATAAACTTAAACCATGAGTAAGGTAATTTCTTATCATCAATTTCATCCTCTCCCAAGCTTGTGCAACATGTTCATGATCAAGTTTCTTAAAGTTCATTATATCGTTCCTAAGGGAGATGATCTTAGCGGGAGGAAAATACTTGGAAATAAAAGCATCTTTACACTTATTCCATGAATCAATACTATTTTTAGGCAAAGATGAAAACCAAGTTTTAGCACGATTTCGTAGTGAGAACGGAAATAGCTTCAATTTAACAATATCATTATCCACATCTTTTCTCTTTTGCATATCACACAACTCAACAAAATTATTTAGATGGGATGCAACATCCTCATTAGGACTACCAGAAAATTGTTCTTTCATAACAAGATTCAACACAACGGCATTAATTTCATAAGATTCCACACTAGTGGCGGGAGCAGTAGGAGTACTGATATGTCTCCATCGTATCTATTTTTCCAAACTCTTTTGCCCTTGTTTTGGACTCTAACTTGCATGATTTGAATGGAACTAACCCGGACTAACACTGTTTTCAGCAGAATTGCCATGGTGTTATTTTTGTGCAGAAATAAAAGTTCTCAGGATGTCCTGAAAATTCACGGATATCAGTTTTGGAATAAATAAAAATACTAGCAAAAGAATCAACCGAAGGGGGCCCACACCCTGCCCACAAGGGTGGGGGCGCGCCCTCTATCCTTGCGGGCCCCTTGGACCTCCATCGACCTCAACTCCAACCCCATATATTCACGTTCGGGGAGAAAAAAATCAGAGAGAAGGGTTCATCGCGTTTTATGATACGAAGCCGCCGCCAAGCTCTGTTCTTCCTCGGGATGGCAGATCTGGAGTCCGTTTTGGGCTCCGGAGAGGGGAATCCGTTGCCATCATCAGCATCAACCATCCTCCATCACCAATTTCATGATGCTCACTACCATGAGTGATTAATCCCATCGTAGGCTTGCTGGACAGTGCTGGGTTGGATGATATCTATCATGTAATCGAGTTAGTTTTGTTAGGGTTTGATCCCTAGTATCCACTATGTTCTAAGATTGATGTTGCTATGACTTTGCTATGCTTAATGCTTGTCACTAGGGCCCGAGTGCCATGATTTCATATCTGAACCTATTATGTTTTCATGAATATATTTGTGTTCTTGATCCTATCTTGCAAGTTAGAGTCACCTACTATGTGTTACGGTCCGAAAACCTGACAATAGTCGGGACACTTCCCGATGATGACTGTAGTTTGAGGTGTTCATGTATTCACTAAGTGCTAATGCTTTGGTTCGATTATCTATTAAAAGGAGGCCATAATATCCCTTAGTTTCCATTTGGACCCCACTGCCATGGGAGGGTAGGACAAAAGATGTCATGCAAGTTCTTTTCCATAAGCACATATGACTATATTCGGAATACATGCCTACATTATATTGATGAATTGGAGCTAGTTCTGTGTCACCCTATGTTATAACTGTTGCATGATGAATGCCATCGACATAATTATCCATCATTGATCCATTGCCTACGAGCTCGTTTCATATTGATCTTTGCTCCGTTATTTTTCCGTTGCCACTGTTACGATTGCTACAAAACTGCTACTATTACTTTTGCCACTGTTACTGTTACTTCCATACTACTTTGCTACTAAATATTTTGCTGCAGATATTAAGTATTTCAGGTGTGGTTGAATTGACAACTCAGCTGCTAATACTTGAGAATATTCTTCGGCTCCCCTTGTGTCGAATCAATAAATTTGGGTTGAATACTCTACCCTCAAAAACTGTTGTGATCCCCTATACCTGTGGGTTCTCAAGACCTTTTTCTGGCGCCACTGCCGGGGAGCATAACTCTATTCTTTGAGTCACTTGGGTTTATATCTGCTGATCACTATGAGGAATTTGAATGATCAAAGAACTAAGATTTTTCCCTCAACTACGAGGGGAGGTAAGGAACTGCCATCTAGCTCTGCACTTGATTCTCCTTCTGCTTTGAGTAAACTTTTGATACCTACACCTGCTTTTGATTCTTGTATGTCGCATGTTATTGATGATGCCACTTCTGCTATGCATGATGCTTATGATGATACTACTTCTCTGCTTGATAATACTTTGCCACTAGGTGAATTTCGGGATGAACAACTTGCTAGGGTTAGAGAGAATGAAATTACTGAAACTGAAAGATTATGATTCTCCCCTAGATATGAATTGCCTGTTGTACCTGAGGGTTATGTTATGGATGAAGAAACTGCTAGATACTTCTTTGCTTACAATGATAGGGAAGATCTTTAAAAACTGTTAGCTAAACTGTAAGGAAAATCCTTGAATGCTAGAATGAAATATGATCCCAATTTTGCTACTTCACCTATCTTTGTTACTGATAAGGATTATAAATTGCCTGTCGATCCTGAGTTAATTACTTTGGTTGAATCTGATCCTTTTTATGGTTATGAATCTGAAACTATTGTGGGACATCTTACTAAATTAAATGATATATCCACCCTATTTGCTCAGGAGGAAAAAATTCGCTATTACTATATTCTTAAGTTGTTTCCTTTCTCAATAAAGGGTGATTCTAAGTTATGGTTTAATTCTCTTGCTCCTGGTTGTGTGTGTAGTCCCCATGATATGATTTACTACTTTTCTGCAAAATATTTCCCCGCTCATAAGAAACAAGCGGCTTTAAAGGAAATATTTAACTTTGTGCAAATTGAAGAAGAGAGTCTCCCACAAGCTTGGGGGAGGCTTCTCCAATTACTTAATGCTTTTCCTGATCATCCTCTCAAGAAAAATGAAATACTTGATATCTTTTATAATGGACTAATTGATGCTTCCAGAGGCCACCTGGATAGTTGTGCTGGTTGTGTTTTCAGGGAAAGAACTGTTGAGCAAGCTGAATTGCTATTGAATAATATAATGAGTAATGAAAATGATTGGGCACTTCCTGAACCAACTCCTAAGCCAACTCCGAAGAAAAAGGGTATTCTATTTCTTAGTCCTGAAGATATGCAAGAGGCAAAGAAATATATGAAAGAAAAAGGTATTAAAGGTGAAGATGTTAAGAGTCTACCAGCTATTTAAGAAATACATGGTCTTGATAACCTGACACAGGTAGTAGAGGTAAAGTCTCTTTATAGATTTGATGGGTGATATTCCTCATAATAAGTCTGCTAGTCAATGCTTGGATGAGTTTGATAATTTTACTGTTAAACAAGAAAATTTCAATGCTTATGTTAGTAGACAATTGAAACGTAATGCTTACATGCTTGATCAGGTGGGTAATTATATGAGTAGAACTGTTAATGATCTCAAGCTTATCCGTAAACATGCTTCCATGGTTACAACTCAAGTAGAACAAGTACTTAAGGCACAAGATGAATTGCTTAGTGAGTTGAATAGTAAAAACAATGATAATGCTGTTAGGGTTATGACTAGAGGTGGTAAAATGACCCAGGAACCTTTATATCCTGAAGGTCATCCTAAGAGAGTTGAGCAAGATCCTTAGAGAGTTAATACTGATGCACCTAGTCCTAGTAATAAAAAGAAAAAGGAAACTGATAGGACTTTGCATGCTTCTAGTGAACCTGTTATAGATAAAGCTGAGAATCCTAATGATATTTCTATCTCTGATGCTAAGACACAATCTGGTGATGAACATGAACCTAGTGATAATGTTGATAATAATGTTCATGTTGATGCTCAACCTAGTAATAATAATGATGTAGAGATTGAACCTGTTGTTGATCTTGATAACCCACAATCAAAGAATCAACGTTATGATAAGAGAGACTTCGTTGCTAGGAAACATGGTAAAGAAAGAGAACCATGGGTTCATAAACCCATGCCCTTTCCTCCTAAGCCATCCAAGAAAAATGATGATGAGGATTTTGAGCGCTTTGCTGAAATGATTAGACCTATCTTTTTGCGTATGCTTTTGACTGATATGCTTAAAATGCCTCCTTATGCTAAGTATATGAAAGATATTGTTACTAATAAAAGAAAGATAACTGAAGCTGAAATTTGCACCATGCTTGCTAATTATACTTTTAAGGGTGGAATACCAAAGAAACTTGGAGATCCAGGAGTACCAACTATACCATTCTCTATTAAAAGAAACTATGTTAAAACTGCTTTATGTGATATTGGTGCCGGTGTTAGTGTTATGCCTTTCTCTTTAT
The DNA here is from genome assembly GCF_002575655.3 of Aegilops tauschii subsp. strangulata. Classification (NCBI taxonomy): domain Eukaryota; kingdom Viridiplantae; phylum Streptophyta; class Magnoliopsida; order Poales; family Poaceae; genus Aegilops; species Aegilops tauschii. The sequence continues at coordinate 314,528,380 of NC_053036.3, forward strand.
ATCGTAGACTTGAATTGAATAAGTTGACACCTACTGAAATTTCTTTGCAAATGGCTGATAAATCAACTGCTATACCCATCGGTATTTGTGAGGATGTGCCTGTTGTGGTTGGAAACGTTACTATCTTAACGGACTTTGTTATTCTTGATATTCCCGAGGACAACAGTATGTCGATTATCCTTGGTAGACCCTTTTTGAATAATGCAGGGGCTGTTATTGATTGCAACAAAGGCAATGCCACTTTTCATGTCAATGGTAATGAGCATACAGTACACTTACTGAAGAAACAACCTCAAGTTCATAGTATCAATTCTATCGGAAAAATTCCAACTATTACTATCGGAGGTTTTGAATTCCCTCTTCCTACTGTCAAAAAGAAATATGATATTCTTATTGTTGGGGACATGCGTATCCCCGTTGAGGTAACCTAGTGTTATTCGAAAATTCTCCAGTTTCATGTCATTCAGAAGAAGTTTGTTAATAAGACTTGATCAACCTTGTTAATGGATTCCTTTTGATGGGCATGAGATGGATGGATTTAGAAGGCACAACTTTCTGTACCTACTCTTTTACTTTCTGTTATTTAGACTAAATAAAGCAAAAATAGTATTTTATGTCTGTTTTCTGAATTATCCATGCAATAAAAATGTCCCGAAAATAAAAGTTCTCCAAATGCCCTGAAAATTTAGTATGATTTTTTATAGATTTTTTTAGAATTTTTGGCACTGAACACACACCAGGGGGCCTCACCAGCTGGCCACAAGGGTGGAGGGCGCGCCCCTGACCTTGTGGGCCCCACGTGGCCCCCTCCACTTATTCCAGCACCCATCCACTTCGTCTTCCTCCAGAAAAAATCACTCCATAGATCAAGCTCGTGTTCTCGCTCACTTTGCTGCCATTTTCGATCTCCTTGCTCAAAGCCCCATTCACAAAACTGCTTTGGGGGATTGTACTTTGGTATGTGACTCCTCTAATGGTCCAATTAGTTTTTGTTCTAGTGCTTTATTTATTGCAAAATTTTGCTGCCGTGGTGGCCTTGTTCTTGAGCTTGCATGTCAAATTTATATGGTCCAAAGTAGTTTTAATGCATGATATAGCCTCTAGGCACTTGTAGGAGTAGTTGCTATCAATTTTTTTGAGTTTGGTTCACCGTTATTTTGAGTCACTAAAAATTTCAGAAATTTTTCAGAGGAAGAAAAATGTCTAGGATAATGTACCAAGGTGGTTCTTCAAGGAAGCAAGCACCTGGGCTCGCGATACGTGAGCCGGACCTTGAACCACCAAGGGAAGCTCAAGTGAAACCTTGTGAATGGCCATTGGATGAATTTATGGTTCATGCAGGTTTCAAGGATGAGTTTTGTGCATATGTACAAAATGCCGGCCTTGAGGACTTCTTATCAGACAAGTGCCTACAATATTATTACCTCACCGATTCCTTTGTGCAGAGGTTTGAGTTTTCATCTAAGCGCAATACTCATACTGTCCTGTTTGATCTTTATGATGAATCTTATACCATGACCTAGAAGATTTTTGTGATGCATGCAAAATTCCACAATGGGGTCTTCTTAGTGAGCCTCACAAATCTGAATACAATGATTTCCTTGCTAGCATCACCGTTGGAGAAACTAGAAATATCACACAAGCTACCATAGGGAGCATTCACTTTCCTGCCATACATTACTTTGCTCTCTTTATAGGAAGATGCATTAATGGTAAACATGATCATAGCCACCTTTGCGTTCCAGATCTTAGTGTCCTCAAATGTGCGGTGTTAGGTGATAAGCAATACAACTTGGGAGCAATTATTGCAAGGAAGTTACATCTTAATGCTAAAGATGGAGATTTATTTGGTGGGATTTATGCAACTCGTCTAGCTAATTATTTGGGCGTACCCATAAGAGGGTATGATATTGAGTTGCCACCTGCCTTTCTAGATTATTAGGCTATGGTATGCTACCTGTTTCTTGAGAATAACGAACAATTCCTCCAGTATCGACTAATCTTTGACAGACGACATGCCGTCTATGCTACCCTTCCTGCTCCTGCCTTCTTTAACTTTCAGGTATGGGAGATATTTTATAACTAGAGAGGAGGCAAACGAGTATGAGAGAACAGCGGAGGCCGCTCGCCTTCAGGAGGCAGCTCACTAACCGGTAGCTGCGCAGCACAATATGACCCCAACTATGACTTCAGATATCATCCGGGCCAGTGTGGTCGTAGACCAACTTAGGCCTAAAGCCTAAGCTTGGGGGAGTACGCATTTCTCACCGACATTACATTCATGTTCACACACTCATTTCAGTTGTCAGTGTTCATACTTTTTCTTTGTATTATCCATGTTAGTTTATTTATTTTTTCTGCTTTCTTCTTGTGTGTTTGATAAACCTTAAGAAAACAAAAAAAATTAGTTGTAGTTTATTTACTTTCTATGCATGTTTAGTTGTAGTATTAAAAGAAAACCCAAAAAGATTTCTCGTTCTTCTTTTGCTTGTTGGGAGCTTTCCCGTGTAAATAGTTTTCCTCGTTCCTGTTTTACCTTCTTCAGTAAAGTAAAACAAAAACTCCAAAAACATTTTAGTGTGTTTCTTTGAAATTCTTTTCTTTTCTTTGGGGGTCGAGAGGAGAAGACCACGATGAAAATCTTGAGTGGATCTCATATGCATTATTGTTGATCTAACAAAGAGCCCATGTTACCTCGTCTTCTCCTTTGAATAAATGTTTGCAGATTCCAGCTTAGTCCAATGCACGCGCACTATTATTATTATCCACATCGTTCAGTCGTGCAAGTGAAAGGCAATAATGACGATATATGATGAAATGATTGATATGAGGAAAAGCTGGTATGAACTCGACCTATCTTGTTTTTGTAAATATGATTAGTTCATCGTTCCTGATTCAGCCTATTATGAATGAAACATGTTTGCAATGACAATTACAGATTATAGATACCCATGCCATGCTTAATTAGCTAGGATTTTATAATGGTTTACCTTGCGTGCCAACATGGAAATTAAAATGGTTGTGATGTAGTATGATAGGATGGCATTCTCCTTTGAATGATTCGAGTGGCTTGACTTGGCACATGTTTACGCATGTAGTTGAAACAAAATCAACATAGCCTCCACGATATCTATATTCATGGTGATTTATATCCTACTCATTCTTGCATTCAATGTTGGTTAATCTCAATGCATGTTTATGACTGTTGTCGCTCTCTAGTTGGTCGCTTCCCAGTCTTTTTCTAGCCGTCACTTGTACTAAGTGGGAATACTGCTTGTGCATCCACTTCCATAAACCCAAAGTTGTTCCATATGTGTCCACCATACCAACCTATATGCGGTATTTACCTGCCGTTCCAAGTAAATTTGCATGAGCCAAACTCCAAACCTTCAAATGATAATCTGTTTTGTATGCTCGAATCGCTCATGTACCAACTAGGGCTGTCAATATCTTCCATGCTAGGTGGGTTATTCTCATGGTGAGTGGACTCCGCTCATCATTCATGAGAAAATGCTGGTAACCGGGATGCCCAGTCCCATGCTCAAATCAAATCAAAATAATTGCAAACAAAACTCCCCCAGGACTGTTGTTAGTTGGACGGTACCTGTTGTTTCGGACCAGCCGTGGAGTGTGCTTGTTGGTGGTGGGGGAGTATAAACTTTACCATTCTGTTTGGGAACCGCCTATAATGTATGCTGTATGGAAGATATCGAGATCTCTTGGTTGTTATGTTGACAATGAAAGCATACTGCTCAAAATATTATTTATCTCTATTTCAAAACCTGAGCTCTGGCACCTCTGCAAATCCCTGCTTCCCTCTACGAAGGGCCTATCTATTTACTTTTATTGCTGAGTCATCATCCTCTTATAAAAAGCACCAGTTAGAGAGCAACACTGTCATTTGTATGCATTGTTATTAATTTATATTGAGCATGACTGTGGCTGGATCTCTTTTACCATGAATTACAATGTCTAGTCAGTCCTTGATCTTCAGGGGTGCTCTGCATTTATGTTTTGCAGTCTCAGAAAGGGCTAGTGAGATACCATCTTGTTATATCATATCATGATTGTTTTGAAAAAGTGTTGTCGTCCGAGATTTCTTATTATTGCTCGCTAGTTGATTGTGCCATTGATATGAGTAAATGTGAGACCTAGATGTTATTGTGAATACGGTTAGTTCATGATCTTTGTTGAAAACTTGAAAGCTGGCTTTACATATTTGCAACAACAAGATCAAACCGAGTTTGTAAAAGTTTTTATTTATCACTTTCAGTTTGTCAACTGAATTGCTTGAGGGCAAGTAATGGGTTAAGCTTGGGGGAGTTGATATGTCTCCATCGTATCTACTTTTCGAAACTCTTTTGCCCTTGTTTTCGACTCTAACTTGCATGATTTGAATGGAACTAACCTGGACTAACGCTGTTTTTAGCAGAATTGCCATGGTGTTATTTTTGTGCAGAAATAAAAGTTCTCGGAATGACCTGAAAATTCACGGAGATAAGTTTTGGAATAAATAAAAAATACTAGCGAAAGAATCAACCGAAGGGGGCCCACACCCTGGCCACAAGGGTGGGGGCACGCCCTCTGTCCTTATGGGCCCCCTGGAGCTCCAACGACCTCAATTCCAACTCCATATATTCACATTCGGGGAGAGAAAAGTCAAAGAGAAGGATTCATCATGTTTTACAATACGGAGCCGCCGCCAAGCCCTGTTCTTCCTCGGGAGGGCAGGTCTGGAGTCCGTTTTGGGCTCCGGAGAGGGGAACCATCGCCATCGTTATCATCAACCATCCTCCATCACCAATTTCATGATGCTCACCGCCGTGAGTAATCCCATCGTAGGCTTGCTGGACGGAGATGGATTGGATGAGATCTACCTGCTATGGTTTGATCCCTAGTATCCACTATGTTCTAAGAATGATCCTGCTATGACTTTGCTATGCTTAATGCTTGTCACTAGGGCCCGAGTGCCATGATTTCAGATTTGAACCTATTATGTTTTCATGAATATATTTGTGTTCTTGATCCTATCATGCAAGTTATAGTCACCTACTACGTGTTATGATCCGGCAACCCCGGAGTGACAATAGTCGGGACACTTTGTGACACCCTGATTTTTGGCCATTTCCTTTTCTTTTGATTTTTTGAGGATTTTGCTTGAGTTTTCATTTTCTATGGCTATGTGGTCTGGAAACTGGAGGAGACAACCTCTTCTTTCTTTCCAGAGTGGCTTGTCATCCTCATATCCATCCCAAGACCTTGCCATTTCCATCTTGGACCAACCTCGATATTCTTTTCCTTGGAAATATTCCTTTTCCTGCTAAAGGAATAACCCTATTTGCCCTAGGTTGTGAAGCAACCTATATTTCTGTCACTCCCAAAATTCCCAAATAATTCTCATAAATTGTTTGGGTCATATATTCCTCAAATATGTCAAAATCCTTCCTTGGCATCATCAAAGATAATTTACAAACATTCCTTTTCTCATTGTGCCCTCAGTGGCTTTTTGAGAAGGAAGTGTCATTTATCTTTGCTTGACTGACGCCTAACTTTTTGGACACCTTTTCATGTCCAAATCATTGCCTCGTGCCAAAATTCAAATCCATTTGTCTAGTAAATCTTCCGCACTGATTTTTCAAAGTTCCCGTCAGAGGGAATTCATTGTGAAGGAAGCACTAGCTAGGATAACCCAAATGAGTTGAAAATTTGCATGGTCCTTCATATCATCAAATCATGACTCTCCTCAAAATTTGAGCTCATTTTATCCATCCATGTGAGCTCAGCATCAATTCTTTGTTTCTAGTCACATTTTCAGTTTGTGAAGCAAGTATATTTTATCTTGCTTCAATGTTGCTGAAAATTTACCAGGACCTTCTCCTACCCATATAACCTATATCCACAAGATTTGGGCTCATTTCATGTAGCCATTTTCCCTCAAGATTTTTCCCAAGATTCTATCCAGAGATGTCACTACTGTAGGATGCTACTAACGTGACACTACGATCAGAGACCCTTTGACGAAACTGTGTGCGATGCATTAATCGGAAACGGGGATGTAAAAAAGTCAAGAAAGGTGCAAAACGTTTGCGATGGCCGAGCCATCAAACACGGTTCATATTTTTGTTGCATGTGCGATGTAGGGCACACGGTTAACCCGTTCGAACTGTTTGTGATGAGGCAGAACAACAAAAACGGGCAGCCATATCAATGTGTGTGTGATATACGGCATACAGTTCGCTCCGATGAACTGTTTGCTATTAGGGAGTGCAACAGAAACGGTTAGCCAGATCAAGGTGTGTGTGATATATGGCATACGGTTCACTCGGACGAACTATTTTCGATTAGGGAACACAACAGAAATGGTTCAACTTAACAAGATGAGTGTGATACGTGGCAAACAGCCGACTCGGGTGAACTGTCTGCGATGAGAAATTACAACACAGAAGGTTAATACATTTAGTTCGTGTGCGATTCTGTGTGTACAAAACACTTAAAAATGCAAACTAGCTGCTTGCGGTGGCTAGGAGTATCGCACACGATGCGTCTGTGAGTAATCATGTGCGATGATTAGTAAGTTACACATGCATTTCCTTATGTTAACACTTGTGTGATAAATAACACGTGGCACCGGATACGATATTCGGGTTGTGTGTGTGCTCCACTTAGTCTTCCCGCGCTCCAGCGAATGCTTCCCGCGCTCCACATGGGTGAATTGTAAAATCCACGCCTCTTCCCTCATCGGTTTCCCGCCACCAGCTAATGGCTTGCTGCATATAACCTAGGCGGCAATGCACCGTCGCGACACTCCGCGCAGATCTAGTCCTCACCCATCTACCATTAGTTATTCCAAGCATGCCAGGCAACGGCCAAAGCTTCGATGTCGACGCCCACCTGTGTTACATCTTCGATGAGGAGAACAAGCTGGAGCAGGTCGGGGAGAAAGAGCTTCATCGGCCGGTGCAGCCACCATGGCCCATCGGCAACGATATCGGCGTGACAGTCCTTGGGAGCACAATCGACATATTGCAGAGGAGGTGCGATGAGCAGTTTGCCATCCATCGTGCAAAAGATCCAGAGCTGCTCGGCGGCATGATCGGTGACCCACCCAAAGAGCTGCCGTCACCAGTGCTCATCGAGAGCCTGATGCCCTGCAAGGAATGGGCAGAGGACCTCTGCGATTCAGTCAAGACACAGGCAGCCTATGGCTCCATCATTGCCCGTGGCGGCCGTGTCAACCTTGATCTCGATGATGTGGTGGCCAGGCTCGAGCGCATCCTTGGCGGAGTTGACGTCCCCGATGAAGTAGAACACCGCCAACGTGATATCTTGAGGACGCGGGTGATGGACGGAATTTGCTACCAGGCCAGAGACATGGAAATGGAGCGGTTCCGTGAAGATGTCATGCGCGCGATTGCACGCTGTCAAGCTCTTCTGGAAGAGGCCCAGCTACCCCAAGATCCTCCCAGCGCCAGCAGCTCCGTAGGCGGAGGTGGGTCGGGACACTTGGAGTGAACGGCCGCAAGGGTGCTATGCTGATCATGGAGTCCGAGAAGACCATCGACGGAAGGCCGCCAGCTCAGCCTTTTAGCCTATATTTTATTATAATTGTATGCATATGTAGGTCATGAGTGTTATGGGCCTTGCCGCATGTGGCATTTTAAATTATCCTGAATATGTAAGACAATTATTAAGAATTATTAACCATTGCCATTGTAAATTTTCCTCAACGGCAAGCAGAGTGTGCGCAGGGACGCCAGAGCGAAGCGCGCCACGGCCGCCTCAATGGCGAGCAAAACGCGCGGACGGACATGATCAGAGCGCGCCGCGGCCGCCTCAATGGCGAGCAACCACATGATCAACCTTCTGCCATCAATAAACTTTGACCTTGTTTCTCGTCACATTGCAGATTACAACGCAATAAGTAATTGCAAATCTGTTCACACCTATCAAACTAATATGTGTTCACACTTAGCACCGGGCTATAAAACTACCCACTCGAAAATTACTTCACAGTTCCTCTCCTCATCACCCACAAAACTGGTCTTTCCTGTCAAGTCGTTCCACCATGACCGGTAGGAGGAGATTAGGGTGGACATATAACCAGGCAGCAAAGACCAAGGCCGCGGAAGCACTAGAGAGGTCCCGCCGCGAAGTCGCAGCAGCAGAGATTTCCCTGCGCGCCGCGGAGCCCTCGAACGAGCTCTCACGGGCACACGAGGTCTCTCACAAGCGCATTCGCGGCGTCGGCCATCGCGACAAGCCGGCGTTCCTGTAGTCCTTCGCCGGCGAAGATGACATTCTCGCTGGCGTTACTACGCAGCAAGAGCTGGTCGACGGCTTGATGAAGATGCTCAAGATCAGTGATGCCTCGTTTGACAAGGCGACCGGCCTCATCGAGCAAGTCATGGGTGAGAATGCGAAACTCCTCAAGGCGCTCGCCGAGAAGGAGGAGGAGGCCGCCGGCTGGAAGATGCTGCATGAGCAGAGCTGTGCCTCGGGGATGACGCTGACAGCGCTCGTCGAGGAACTGATGGGTGACTTGATGAAGCTCCGGATCGAGTGTGAGCAGGAGGTGGAGGAATCCGTGGCTGCTTTCAAGCAAAGTTGTGAGGAATTTAAGAAGGAGTTGGAGGATGTCGTCGCCCGGCGATCCATCGACGAGTAGAGACAGTAGCGACCCAGATCATTGTCTGCAATTTCCTTCTTCTCTTGCCCCCGTGTCTTCCGGGCTTTGCCGCATGTGGCATTTTAAATTATCCAGAATATGTAAGACAATTATTATCTGTGCCATTGTAAATTTGTCATCGTATTATCCGTCGCCATTTTATTTGTGGTCGTATTATCCGTTGCCCTATGTGGCAATTTAAATTAGGGCAGAATACGAGTTGAAAACACGAACAAAGCAAATGCTGCCATGGGATCACAAGTGAACACCCTCCATCCAGGTGCTTTAATTAACACATTAATGGAGAAGTTGTGAGCGAGGCGGGCGGCGGCTGGTGCATGGAGGTCAAAGAGCTCGCTCCCGGTGAGCATGGGCGGCCTTGCTGCTCGCACGTGTCCCGTCGAGCCTGCAAGGTGGACAGGATGCATGCGTCCCGTCGAGCCTGCGCGGCAGACTGCTCGCACGCGTCCCGTCGAGCCTGCACGACAGACTTGTCGCGCTCGTCCTGTCTAATCAAATTGTTGCACGCACGCCATCGAGTATGGTTAAATTTTGACACGGTTAATATAATACAACCGTTTGCGATATTAACGTGTCAGCTTTTTGTTTCAAAAAGGACTTCGTTGGCTACTAATGTGTGCGCCTCTTCCCAAACTGGACGATTTTTTACCACGGCATATATGTGCCATGTCATGAAACCATGCCAAGTTTCATGTTTTTTGGGTGAGTTTTTGATTTACTGGGATTTAAAAACCGAGATTCGCAATGTTTCAGGACGATGACAAGTTTGCAATTCATTCCCATTCCTTAAATGAGACCTAAACATGCACCCAATGACACATGTATGATTTCCCACCCATTTTGCTTCACTGGAGCATGTGCTTGTAGTTCAAATTTGAATTATGGACTACATTAAATGCGTAGAAAACTTAATTAGTAATATATACAATGGCCAAATAAACCCTTAACAGTTTCAAATTTCAGCATGACACTCCTATTATTCTATGTTTCCTGTAGAAAACAAAGTTAAGGCGAGAAGAGGCAGCGATTATCATTTCGCCCACCAGAGGGGCATGTTTCCCTACCGGAACCACGAGGGTCGCGACAGGCTCCGGTTTGTAAGAGGCTTGTAATATAGCTTCGCCCAAATTGGACAATTATATGTACCATGTAGTGACACCCATGCCAAATTTCATGATTTCCTGGTGAGTTTTGGATTTACACAAATTTAAAAACCGAGATTCACAATGTTTGTGGCCAAGCCAGGATGGCGAGACAGTTGAATTCGTTTCGATTCGCTCCATGGGACCTAAACATGCACCCCAAGGAAACATGTACGTTTTTTCTAGCCATTTTTGTGCACTCGAGCATGTATTTGTAGTCGGATTTGAATTATGGACATTAAATGCCTAGAAAACTCAATTAATGAATAAAAAAGGTCAAACAAACCCTGAATAATTTCAAAGTTCAGCGTGAATCTCCCGTTGTTCCGTGTTGCGTGTAGAAGAAAATACGAGGCAACCAGACGGAGCGATTATCGTTTGGCCCACAAGGGGACACGTTTCCCTATAAAAACCACGAGGGTTCTTGCGACAGGCTCCGGTTTGTAAGAGGTACGTAATAAAGCTTGGCCCAAATTGGCAATGTTTTTACCACGACATATATGTGCCACGACGTGACACCATGTCACCTTTGATGACTTTCTGGTGAGTTTTGGATTTATGGGGATTTAAAAACCGAGATTCAAAATGTTTGAGGACGAGTCAGGACACAGGTACGGTTGTAATTCATTCCCATTCCTGGCATGGGACCTAAACATGCACCCAAGGACACATGTATAATTTTTGTAGCCATTTCGGTGAACTGGAGCATCTATTTGTAGTTCAAGTTTGAATTATGGACATTAAATGCCTAGGACACTCAATTAGTGTATAAAAAGGCCAAACGAACCCTGAATAAGTTTAAATTTTAGCACGGATATCATGTCGTTCCATGTTGCCCGTGGAAGAAAATACAAGGCAAAAAGAGGTAGTGGTTACGTCTCGCCCACAAGGGGAACATGTTTCCCTATCGGAACCACGAGGCTTCTTTGAGAGAAGCTCCTGTTTGTAAGAGGTTTGTAATAAAGCTTGGCCCAAATTGGACAATGTTTTTACACGACATATATGTGCCATGACGTGACACCATGCCACCTTTGATGACTTTCTGGTGAGTTTAGGATTTACGGGGATTTAAAAACCGAGATTCCAAATGTTTGAGGACGAGCCAGGACGCAGGTACAGTTGTAATTTGTTCCCATTCCTGGCATGGAACCTAAACATGTACCCAAGGACACATGTATAAATTTTCAAGCCATTTTGGTGAACTGGAGCATGTATTTGAAGTTCAGATTTGAATTATGGACATTAAATTCCTAGGAAACTCAATTAGTGTATAAAGAGGCCAAACAAACCCTGAATAAGTTTAAATTTCAGCACGGATATCTTGTCGTTCCATGTTGCCCGTAGAATAAAATACAAGGTGAAAAGAGGCAGTGATTACGTTTCACCCACAAGGGGGACACGTTTCCCTATCGGAACCACGAGGCTTCTTTGAGAGAAGCTCCGGTTTGTAAGAGGCTTGTAATAAAACTTGCGCCAAAATGGACGAAAAAAATTCCTCGACATATATGTGCCATGTCGTGACACCATGCCAGGTTTCACTATTTTCGGGTGAGTTTTGGATTTACGGGGATTTAAAAACTGAGATTCTTCTCACGAAATGTTTTCAAATAGCACACGGTTCACTCACGAAAGCCGTGTGCCTACCAAACCGTGGCCGATGCCCCCCTCCCCCCCAGCTGCACGCGCGATCTGAGTCGTGCGTTTTGATTGGCCAGAACCCAAACCCCACGGGTCGTACGTGTGCACCGTTGGATGCTCCCAAATCGAACGGCAACCCTGAGCCCTTTCGACAGCACATGTAGTACATGGGTAAGCAATGTGCGCATGCGTCGTGCTAGCTCATGCTTCCTTCTCTGCTAGGTTTGCTAAACAGGCTACCGTTTCTCGCCACTCCTCTCATCGGTTTCCCGCCTCTTCTCCCATCGTTTTCCTGCTACCAGTGTCAGTGCTCATTGAAGGCTAGCAGCGACACACTGGCCATGTAAACATCCCACACAGTTTCTAAAAGCACAAATGTGTGTGATAGCAGGGAGTAGGCCCCATAGGGTGACCAGCTTGAAACGCCTTAAGGGCAAGGATGCAATTCTTATCAGCAAGGGGCGGCTTCCCATTCGCTAGCCTAGTCGAATAGAACGCAGAAGTTAAGCGTGCTCAGGCTGGAGTAGTCCAAGGATGGGTGACCCGTCGGGAAGTTGCATATCTCAAGCTTCATTTAAATGCCATGACACGGTCATTATAGAGATATATTATATCTCTATAGTGTCCTGGCGATTATATAAACCTTTTTCAAGTTGCATGCAGGGTATAGGGGGCAGGTTCTTCTCGAGCATGTCTCCCTTGGGCGGCTTATAGACGTGGCACATATCTGTGGGCTCCCCGAGGTATATATACTATCCTTTACCGACAATTAGGGGGGCCCACACAATCTATCCCTTTGACCCAACAACGAGAAGGGTTTGACCATGATGGTTTCCTATTGATACTAGTAAGTTACACGTGCATTGCACGCATGAGATTTGGTAACCAAATTATGAATAAATACCACACTATAGCATGTAAGCTTTGAGTCATATATGCATGATGTAGATGTTCGTTTAATTCTTATAGTTCATCTCATCCAAAATCAATTAGTTTTATGAAAAAATCTATTTTAAGATTCATGGAATTGTGCATTGTAAAGCATAAAGTAAAAAACAAAAAGTGACAATTCATTTAGGAAAAAAAGTTCAGGCAATTAAGATATGGAAGATTCTAGAGAACAAAGGGGAAGTGCTTGTGTTTTGAGGTTTGTGCATTATGCTTAAGTTCAACCATGGAGTCTTCTAGATTGTACACGTGGCATAATCTGGTGGAATGTAGATGAAATCCAATGGCCAGTAGTGCTCGGATTTGCCATCTTTGTACCATCGGATTGGCTTCATCCACCGACCAACTTTCAAAATTATTCGCACACTATATAGGGGTATAGATATAGATATAGATGTGTCCCATGCTAGACCAAATAAAGTTTGAGCGCATGCGTGGGATGACCCCCCCCCCCCGCCGCCACCGCCTCGAAGTTGGGAAACCGACATCGTACGTATTGAACCAGGCTTGGAGTCGGGTACGGTGTTCGATTTGTAATGTAGTTGGTGGCCCATCGAAGTTGTGCATTCGGGATTTAAACACATCACACACCACCGTACCCATACATATTTTCAGTCCGCATGCAGTGTATATGGGGTCTTTTGATCAACCATGTCTCCCTTGTGCGGTTTTTTGTGACGACATGCATATCTATGTGCTCCCCGAGTGTATATATATCATCCCTTTGACCGATAATGAGGGGTATGTGTTGGCCATCAATGGATTCCTCCTAGTTTGTGTTAGGGCCGGTCACTGTCACATGTCGCTCAACCAGAGCTCGAGCTCATGCGTTGTCAGGATTCCCTCTCACATGCTTGGATTGCTGGGTTCGACCTACATCATACCATGCGTATCTCGTCCTTAACTACCTTGCCTTCATGGTTGTTTTCTGTATCGAGAGGTAGGCACCATGTCTAAATTGTACATTATTCTATATTGAAAACACACATCACCCCTTCCCAATGTACATCATTTTGGGCCGCATGCAAGAGGTGCTGGTTTTGTGGTCCCTCTCATGCGATTTTTATGATGGTTCAATCTATTGGCCCAAGCGGTTTATCAACAACAACAGCTATTGTTTGACCAAACGATAGATTCATTGGTCCGTCTTATGGTAGGTCATGGCGACATGCATGTATGACCAAAGTATCGATCATTACATGCATCCGCCCCGCTGACACGAAGTGGGAGGTGGTGGTCCAAGCATCCTAGCTAGGTACGACATTATGTCATTATATATATATATATATATATCCAAGGGTGCTTTCGGGTTTGCGAGGCAGGTGCCACCAAAGTTATGCATTGTGTATTTAAAGTTTTAAACATCCCCAATATTCCTACATATATATGGCCACTTCCAGGTGGTTCTTGACTTCTGGCCCCTCTCATCGATCTTCGACGACGCGCCCAACCGTGGGCCCGCGCTGTCAAAGTTGTGCATTGGAATTTTGAACATCACAGACCACCCTTTTCACTCATATATATTTGAGCCACATGCTGGTGTGTCCGTCTTCTGACCCTCTCTAACGTTTTTTTTGCTGCAAAGACTCTGATGACGCTCAACGGACACGGGTATAATATCTTAACCGTGTGCGATACAAGTGCGCTGTGAATCACCACGCCTGCGCAAGCGCGAGCAAAGGTTGAGGTTCAGGCTCAACCGTGTGCAATGCAAGTGCGCTGTAAAATCACCACAACCGCGCAAGCGCGAGCAAAGGGTGGAGGTACTGGCTTAATCGTGTGCGATGCAAGTGCGCTATAAAATCACCACCTATGCAAGCTAAAGGCGGGTAAGTTTATTTGGAAATTAGGACGAACCGTGTGTGATAGACCAGCTAGCTAGAAATATAAAAACAAACGACCCGCCTTGAGCATTGCAAAATCGGCGGTCCCGCCACTTTTCCTTATTATCATACACGCATATTGTTATTGGACCGTGCGCGATTTTGGGCACTCCCGCCCCGCATCAATTCCTTTACCCAAATTTTAGTAGCCGCCGTACTTCAACCGTCGCCCACACTCCTCCAGCACCGACCTTATAGCAAAATTGCAGTAGCCGGGGCATTTGAACCGTCCCCATCCCTCGTCCACCACCATCTCCACCCACCATTACTAAAATTTTCAGTAGCCACGTCGTATCCTCAAACACCCCCCTCCACAGTCCCCCACCCGCCCCCTCCCCCACTCGAACCCTAGCTCGCGGCCGCCGCCGGCACCGCCGCCAACCCCTGTCGGTCTGCCCGTTCCTCCTAGCTTAGATAATAAAGTTCAGGTTACCCAACGATTCGCATACCATCGCCCCACTCCCCTGAGTTTTTAGATGAGGCCTGCGGTGTCCTCCATGCCAGATCCACATCTCCTGCTCCAGAATGTCGCAGCCTAAGCTCGACCACGTATCCCGGGGAGCCCGACGAGCGTTCGGCCAAGAAGAGGTTTATCATGGCCTCTCTGGCGGACGTTGGCGAGGTGGCCGCCGTTCACCCTGACTTGTCGATCCCGGAGCAACACGTTGCCGTGGAAGCCGTCGAAGACGTTGACTACGTTGCCATGCCGAAGGCTTCATGTCAGCGGGCTAGCGTATTACTGTATCTTGGGAAAGCTGGCTACAACATCAAGCTCGTCCACAGCGATGGCTTCACGCGGGTCGTGTCACAGGTTAAGTGGTCCATCCCTAACCCCTCTGGTTCAACAGCCGTTGATCTCTTCAACGGCCCTGGCGCTGATGTCCTCCGCCAAGTGGTCAAGGATTTGTGATCTTTATACGCCATCGAGCCCATTTTGTCATTTCTGAAGGACACGTTCTATGGCGGCGGCTTGGGATCCTCAATTGCCAAGTCAGATCTCATCGACCATGACCACGACCATGAGGTGGGCACCCACAAAGGTTCTTCCAAGGTGAAACAACCCATCTGTGACATCAGAGAGCGCACCATGGGTCTGTGCTCTTCCAACTGGAAGGATCTCGTCCATGAAATGTGAGGCAACACCCTATCAGCAAATCTTACCTTTTCTAGCTTGCCAACCCATACCCTTTGTTGTATTAGCATTTTCCGTGCGGTGCTTTAACTGTGCCATGTTTAATTATTTTAGTTATGCAAAAATGTATTGTTCAACAGGGCTATGTGATGTTTAAGTATGAATTGTCCACTTCAGTTTCACGAATGGCTATATTTGGTTCTTTATAGTGAGTAGATGCCTTGTTTATCTGTATTCGGTTGTTAGGTTGGTTGGAGTGAGCATTTTTCCAGTTATCGAGCAGATGCCTTGTTTATATGTATTTGGTTCTTAGTTTGGTTGCAGTGAGCATTTATCCAGTTATCAAGTAGATGCCTTGTTTATCTGTATTTGGTTGTTAGATTGCTTTGTTAGCATTTGTCCAGTTATCAAGTAGATGCTTTGTTTATCTGTATCTGCTTGTTAGGTTGGTTGCAGTGAGCATTTGTCCAGTTTTCAAGCATATGCCGTTGGTTGCAGTGAGACTTTGTCCAGTTTTCAATGGCTATATATGGTTGTTGTACTGGTCATTTATGCCTTGTTTATTTCAGTCATTCACAATGTGTTGTTCATTATGTGCAAGTCGGAACTGTGCTGCTCGACTACATCAATACCAGTTTGAACGGCTATATTTGGTTCCAGTTATTCCTGGTGTAGTTAACACATGCCCTTTATTTCAGTTTTACACATTTATCCAGTGTGATGTTTAAGCATTACCTACGTTCTATTCATTTTCAACAATACCAGTTTGAATTGCAATATTTGATGGCTGTTAAGCCTGCTGTCGGTAACATTGCCTTCCATTTTATATCTGCTTTAACAACATGTTGAAACCAACACATTCAAGCTATCATTTGGAGATGATGTTGTTTACCTTTGCTATATTTGTTTGATATTAAGGTTGCTATACTTATCATGCCTTTCCACTACTTATGCAGGACAACAACGGGAGTGGCCACCATTTTCCGCCGAGGTTAGCTTCATCCCTCGACTTGTACTCCCCCCGTCGTTCCATAATGTAGTGCATATAGATCCAGGCTTGGACACTTGTTAGCTTCTAATATTTAATTGTTGCTTGTAGGTACATATGCCCTTGGCAAGCATCCACGCATCGACCCTTTTTGCGTATGGGGCAATGAGATATTCATGAACAAGCATCAAGTGAGGAAACTGATAAGGATTATTAGCAAAAAGATACGAATGGTGGCAAACAAATTATTTGTTTATGCTCTATCCAACACAACAGTGAACTGTAGGATGATAACTACAAACTCTGCAGCCTTCTCTTTTTACTGCCCATAATGAGTTGTTAGACAACAATGTCTGAATCTTTTTCGTTCGCAGTGGCTCCCGAAGCAGTTCACTCAAGATTACCTCGCAAAGTACATGATTGGTGGACACACAATGAAGGTTAAAGTATTTCATCCAGACTACAATGAGAATCGAGAAGTCCTAATGAAGACAGTCAAGGATGGACGGGCAGCCATCACAAGGGGTTGGCCTAGAGTCGTGCGCGCATTACGCATGGTGGAGGGCACAATATAAGCATTTTGCTTCACCTTCTCCAGCAACCAAACTGTCTTTCACCTCTCTCTTTACAGTCTTTAGTACAAATGTGGTTCATCATTCTTTACTTGGTGCTTCTGTAGTTCTTCAGTATATGTACCTGTGCATTGAATTATGCATTCGTGGTTAAACCTATATTTGTAATAAACATGGTTGGATATGAAATAAGTGATTGCCTACTTTCAAATTCAAAACATGTCTCTACTCCTATAAAAATGGAAGTTGGTGATGATGGTGTGTCTGCCTTGGTGCAATCTATACCGTTCGATCTGGAATCTGAGGCTGGGATTGAGACTTTGTGGCATCATCTGAACAAGAGCACGGATAGCATGGAGGTTTCTCTCGCCAAGCAGATTCTTCGAGAACCCTCTCCACAATTCCTCGCTGCCGGCCCCTACCCTCTCTTTCGCAGCGTCTTTTCCCGGCGACCGCCGGAGTTGAATTGGGCGAGGGTCCCGTCTCCTGTATAGCTGTATTTGTAGTTAAGGTCTTGATAAATCTGATTTGGGTTGAGCTTTCCCTGGCGTCTCTCCTTCCAGATCTGGCCGTGCAGACCGTCGGAGAGGGAGACATGGCGGCGGTTGCTTCCTTGTCCAAGTTCCTCACTCTCCTGTCTTTCTACTCCCCATGAGAACTATCACCCCAAAACTGAGATGAGCCCATCCCCCGCACGATCGGGCGCGATCCTTCGTTTCCTCTATGCCGCATCATCCTACGGGGAAAGATGGCCGTGTTCGTCCAGGCCAGCGCTCCCGGCCACCCGGCAGGAGGTCTAGGTTGCCTTTGCCGATGCATCAACCTGCGGGCGCTCCGCTGGCGCGGCGTGCCCAATGCAGGTGTACGCCGGGTATTCCCGTGTTTATCCGATGGCAGCGCAATCACCGGCACAGCGTGTCGCATTGTCTTCCTCAACGATTGCCACGGCGCTGCTGTCGTATTCGACCTCCTCACTTCGCCGCTGTGATTCTATCCGCTGGGAGGTACGTGCACATTTATTTCATCCCCAATTTTGCATGCGTATGAGATTTGCTTATTTGATGAACTTCGGTCCTGCAGTAGTTTAATCAGCTCATCTTAGAGATATAGGCTAATCCCTAGCTTAACAATTTATAATTTATCAGGCCAATTACCTGATGGGAGACAACCAGACGGGGAGAACGATTGCTTGAAGAGCCTTAGGCAGTCTGCTCTCACAAGGAAATGCAAAGGTAATTTCACAAGAGAAGTGGTGATGGCGAGGCTCTGCCACGGCAACCTTGTTCGCCTCCTTGCGTACTACAATGAAGGAGACAAGTGGATATCCACTCATCTATGGCTACATGTTGAACAACATCATGGATCTCTACATATTTGGTACACATACTTGTATATTTTTTTCCTTGCCTATGATCAGAATTTGGATCACAGTAGACAATCAGGTTCTCTTCTATGATTGTTGGTTATTGTTTTCATGTAGTCCAATACATAAGTACAGCTCATAGCTGCATGGTTAGAATTCAGAGAAAATGTACATAAAGTTCCAGATAATAGAATTGCAAACTTGGACAATACCTTTAGAGGAAATTTGTATGCTGGACATGCTTGACCATGTCAAAGATCATGCATGGGTAGTTATATCCTCGGGTTATTCGTATTATCTGCAAAGTGAGCTTCAAAATTTTGTAAACTAGCATTTTCAATAGTTCAGAGCTACTACTTCACTGTCAGTATTTAGGTGGATGGTCTCTGTTTTAAATTCATGATACAAGTAATGCACTTCGTCAAGTTTTATTTATCTGTGTCCTTGGTTCCAATAGCTATATAATTTCTTCGCAAGCACCCAAGTACGGCAACTCTATTGCCGTTCATGCTTGGCCTATGCCCTACAGAGAGGAATTAGTATTTGCCTCTTTGTGTCAGAATGTAGTTGTGTCGCATGCCTCTTGTATCATTTTCATTGTTGATAGATGCATTACCAAAATATCATTGCAAAATTTCGTGGTTGCAGTATTTGTCTTGTTAATTTTGCATTCCTCCCTTTTCTCATAAAGTGTTAATTCTGTGTTAGTTATATCTTATGTTTTCTATGTTCATTGCTTCTGTTGACTTCAGATTGTGCATATGTGGAGAAGCATGTATGATTGCCCTCAGGTTTAGAACATATTGCATAACAAGCCATTCTCCTTGGCAACCGACCTAGAAGTGAGGTCACAATTGACACCCCTTGTCGTCCAACTTCCGGCACTTGAAGTCTCTGTGCGACAAAATTATGCTTGCCATCTGATCACCTTGCCGCATGGTATGTTCATGGGACAGAGAATATGAGATGCAGCTCCCCAATGTTTTCACTTCCCCACTCAAAATTTTCAGGCCACAACCTGAATATTTGTTTCCTTGTTGTCTGTCATCAGCATTTTTCTTTGCAGAAACCTGGTTAAGGAAGTTACCAGTAGTCTAGTACTAATATTTTCGTATGTATGTACTTGTGCACTCACCCCTTTTATATACATATATGGTTCAAAAAGCATCTTTTACTTTATTTTTTGTTTATTTGCTCAGTACAAAATGTAGTGCAGTCTATGATTTTTTTTCCTTGGTCTAAATATAACACAGACCCTCTACAGGCTCCTTATTTTTTTTCCTTTGTCTAAATATACTACAGACCGTTTATATATATGCAGTACTGATTGCCTAATGTCCTTCTAGGTGAGAAGATAGATTAAGTTGGAGTTCGAGAGCTAATATTGTTGGCACAAATGTTTTGAGCAAACAACTAAAAGAAGGGTATACTATGCTTTGCAGATGGAAAATGATTCCACGGCCTCATATATGCCTATGGTATATGTAACTAAGCATGAATCAATTTTTTTTCTCTTCATGGTGCTATTGCATGCAGCATGCTTGTGCATATTTATCAAAGTATTCAGTTGAACACTTCTACTTCATTCTTGTTTGTTCTTGAAAGTGTGCTCAAGCAACCGTAAGTATGTTATTTGGATATATTAATTGTGTGGGCTGGAGGTGGAGCCTGTGTTAACCAAAAGCAGATTAGTATTGTAACACTTCCCAAATGTGTGTGGATGGATTTTCTATTTGTCACATGCTCTGTCCCCTCAATTTGGAGAGTAATGAGAAAGCTGGGTGGAGAGAACAACAAATCTTCGCCAAGGTAAAAATGGAGAAGAAAATATTTGGCTTGGACAAGGGGTCATCGATCAGAAACCATAAGTTTGATTTTTGCTCAATGCGTACACATCAACAATATAGCATCACTGTGATCAATGTTATGATACATCTTTTTTGTCCACTATGCTCCTAAGTAAACAATGTCTACTTGATTATTTGTGATTCCGTAGCGTAGCACGGGCATCTTACTAGTGATTTTTAAATTAGGGACTAATTAGGAATTACACTGCACACGGTTTGCGAAAGCGAAACGTCTGCGATAGATGTGGAGATCAGAAACGTTTCTAGGATCCACTACGTGTGCGATCAATCTCCACTGTACACACGACATCCTCTTGAAAACTGTTTGTGTTAGGCCACCTTGCGCAAATGTTTACCATATAAAAATTGTGTGTGATGGACAGTCTTTGCCACACAGTTTTTTCTACGCACCGTGTGTGATGCATTCAATAACGCAAACGATAAAATTGTTAATATCGTGTGCAATGGCAACGCTATCACAAACGATTTAACGGAGAAAATTGTGTGTGATGTACCTGTGAACGGAAACGTTTTCCTTGAAGTGACTGTGTGGGATGTACATACGACAGAAATGTTTATCAAAGAATGACGGTGTGGGATATACATGCGACTGAAAACAATTTCGCCTGTATAATTATATTTTTAGCTCTACTGTACGTATTTCCGTATTAGAGCGCTCGCCGGTCGCACACGACCTCATTTTGCCGAGCGCGTGTGCTAGGAGGGCATATCCCGACGGTTTCTGGGTCGTGTGGGAAGGACCCCCCTATCGTCGTCACTCACTTGGCGACGGTTCCGAACACCGTCGCGGAAAGGGGTTAAAATCCGTTTGTATAGCACCGATGCGCACCAGTGTGTGCTTGATGAAGGAAGTATCATTTTGGCTTGGCCAAATGGCATGAAATTTTTATGGCACTCTCATATGCCCAAATCATCCTGCCATGTTCATTTCCAGCCCAAGTCATCACTCTATGTGAGTGCTACTTCCTGTTTTTTTTCCTGGACCAGATTTGACAGTTGCAAAGCAACTATATTAAATACTTGTCCAAATACCTTCAAAATTCACAGGATTGTAGTCCTTTCTATCATAAACCTTCCTGGCATCAAGTTTTTCACTTAACCTCACTAAGTTGATCACAACAGTGCGGTCAAGTTTGCTACATCAAACTTCTGAGCTTCATTCCAACCCAACCACAGTACTTCTGCTTGTTTCATTGATTCAGGGCTGCTCTATCTTGGAGGGACTTCGTGTCAGACATTATTTGATAGCCCGTGTTGCACTGTGTGCACTAGTGCATGCGGTGATCACGAGTCTGGCATGCCATATGCGTGCTCTGGCGCCTCTGTCTTCTTCTCCCCCTCTTTGCTCGTCGTCCTAGCGCGCCCGTGAATGTCTAGCAGCCTCCCTGAGTCGTCGCCGTCCCCCTGGACCCCCCTCCCCCTCCTGTAGCTCGCTCGTTGGAGCTCGTCGCCGCGCGCCCATGGGAAAACTGTAGCCGACCATCGTCTTCCTCCTCTGGTCGCTTCCTCCCCGTGCCCCCTTGGCTGTCTCTGCTCCGTGACCGCTGCATCGATGTTTCGTTGCGGTCCCGAGCCCTCCCTTGATCGCTGAGCATCGCCAAAGCATTGGTCGAGTCCGAGCGGCGGCACTCGGCCACGGCACCCGCGCCTCGGCTATAAGTAGGCCACCCGAGCCCCTCCTTTCATCTCCATCGGCCTCCCCTCGCTCCCAGGACCCCGCCCCACTTCTTCCCCGAGCCGGAGCTGCTCTCCCCACCTCCCTCTGTCGCCTCGGCCGCCGGTGAGCCCCGCCTCGATTCCGGCGAGCCGAGCTCCCTCTCTCCACTCTTCCACCTCCAGAGGACTCCCACCACCACCTAAAAGCCACCCCACGGCTCCACCCCTCCTCCCCGCGGCCTTAGTGTCGAGCCCATCTTCACCGTAGACGCCGTCCGCCGCAGTCAAGGCTGCGCTCCTTCCGGTGCATCTCAGCGAGCGTGAGGAGTCCAGACGGGAGCGCCTCGTCTTACCGATCTCGCCGGTGCGCTGGGCGTCGCCGGAGACGACCCAGGTCGCCGGAACGGCCGCCCGCAGTGCTCCCCTGCCTCTGGCTCACGAGCGACAGGAGGAAGAAGAAGGACCTGCAGGCGGGCCCTACCGCCCCGCGGACCCCGCTCGTCCGTCTAACAGGTGTTGACCCGAGCTGCTGACTGGAATAAGTGGAAACGTATTCATGGGAACGTTTTCCAGGTCAGAAAGCGTATTCTCCTCCTTCTTGGACCTAGAGTATATTTTCTCTATAAGTAAGCGTATTCTCAGAATTGCGCTTTCTGTTTTTCTAGTCAGGGGCCTGTTGGTGAAGATATTTTTACAGATTAGTCCCTGGATTTTAACCTTCCGTATCTCCGCGACCGTAACTCCGATTGAGGTGAATCCAAAGCCCACGTTTTCGTATCATCGGGCTCTATCTGTAGGTATCATTTTCACCAGGTGGTTCCACAGTGAAAATGACCTTATTGCCCTTGCCCCTAATCATCCCCCTCCGAGGGAGAACCCTTTCCAGCGATTCTTTACGCGAGCTTTCCGCACTTCTTCCTGGTGTATTCTTCATCTCAAGGCAAGCCACGACAACCACTTGCATGATTGCATGCAGTAGCCATTTAATAACTGTCGGTCTGGTTTGCTACTGTTATCGGTGCTTCGGTAATGTTTATAGTTTCATGTTCATCTTCATGACATGTTCAGATGCACCTGGTTATCATGTATTCTTGCTAGTATTACTTTCATATGCCTTGCTTGGTAGTAGTAGTACGTGTTGGTGGTAGATGCTCATTTGTTGCATGCTTAATATCTATTATCATGTACCGTTGCTATGCATGTTTCCTTTGCATCTAGCTGGTTATATGCTTACTTGGTAGTATTATCGTTATGTTCTTGCATGGTAGTTATTTCCGTTGATAGTGGTCATGTTATGCTATGAGTAGTGTTATACTTGTGATATTCATGCTCGTCAGTATGCCATGCTCATTCGGAAATATGATTTATTGTTGTTGATATGCTTGATGATTATGTTGCACCCCATTCTTATGCTGATATCATGCATTATAGTTGCATCATGTTATTTTAATATGGCTCAGCTTATTGCATTCAAGTTTAACCGGATAATAATCAAACTTGAATAACTGTTGGCTGAGTCATGGTGCCACCAAATCGAGCCGACCAGTGTAGCCACACTTGCCTTATGGGGGGGTCCTAACTGGTTCTATTGTCATGCCTCTCACCGGTGCCTCCAACGAGGGAAGGTTATGCGCGGGTGCTACCTTGGCCGGGTAGGACGGCATAAGCCTTGTGTGCCTGTTGTTGTTGTTGTAAGGATCCTTGTCCCCGTTTGGGACCGTTTATGTTTCGCCATGATGGTGGCCGACCACGTAGGTGGCGGATGTCACGAGTTGACATCGGGGCCACCCATGACTTAGCCAAAAGGGGAATTTGTCGGAGTGGTTGGGAGAGTGTCTTCGCTATAGATCGGTTTTGTCGTTGGTCCACCCGAATGGGAGCATGAGGCCTTGGGTTCCGTGGTGTGGGTATAGTGTGCTAACCTCTGCAGAGTGTGTGTTGAATCTATTGATAGCCGCGCCTGCGGATATGGGCCCAGTTCGTAGTCGATCACACTATGGGTCAATAGTAATAATAATAATGTTCTTAATAACAACCCTGGTTCGATGATGAGAGAAGTTGGTCGATCTTTATGTGATCGTGAGAGGATCACAGTGGTATCGCGGATACCGAGTTGGTGGATATTTGTGGTGTTATGCGAGAATCGTGGGTAAAGATCAAGCTCCTTGTGGTCATGTAATGATTACTACGGTATGGTTAATACCAAGCTTGATTGGATCCTGAGATGATAGTGTGATGTCCGTGATGGTAAGCTTGTGCATGTGATGGTTACAAGGTAACCCGAGCAGAGTAAGTTGGTGCATGATAGCGTCATCATGTTGCATGCTAGTATCATCATGTTCATATGTTCATGCCATGCTCATATTGTTCTAGCTGTATCATGTTCATCTTGTTCATGCTATGATTGATTTGATAGTATCATGTTAATCCTTGTTAACCTGTAATTGCCATGTTGTTGTCTGTCTTGATTGCTCTTGGTTGCTGCGAGCTTGCAAGTACATTCAATGTACTGACCTGGCGTGTCATGCCAATTTACAGGTCATGCCGGAGTTGATTGCTTGTTTGCCGTGGATTCATTGTTTGCGAGCTAGGATAAGCGTTCCAGCCAGAGTCCCTGCGGAGTGGAGTTCATCACCGTCGTCGTTGTTCCACTGCCAGTAGTTATTCCGCTACTTTGTGTTGTTCTGCTGCTTGCATGGAGTAACCGTGGCAGGCGTAGTGTCGTCGTGCCGATGTTATCCCCTTGTACTCATATAGATTGTAATAAAGAGCTGATTTGTTCTATGCTAAGCGGTGTCGTATTCCAGAAGACTTCTCCTCGATCTTTGGGCTGGAATACGGGGCGTTCCAGTTTCTCTGAGCCGGGGTGCCACACACTTCCCGGTGATGACCGTACTTTGAGGAGTTCATGTGTTCACTAAGTGCTAATGATTTGGTCTGGTTCTCTATTAAAAGGAGGCCTTAATATCCCTTAGTTTCCATTTGGACCCCGCTGCCACGGGAGGGTAGGACAAAAGATGTCATGCAAGTTCTTTTCCATAAGCATGTTTGACTATATTCGGAATACATGCCTACATTGTATTGATGAATTGGAGCTAGTTCTGTGTCACCCTATGTTATAACTGTTGCATGATGAATGCCATCCGACATAATTATCTATCATTGATCCATTGCCTACGAGCTCATTTCATATTGATCTTTGCTCCGTTACTTTTCCGTTGCCACTATTACGATTACTACAAAACTTCTACTGTTACTTTTGCCACTGTTACCGTTAATTCCATACTACTTCGCTACTAAATATTTTTTTGCAGATATTAATTCTTTCAGGTGTGGTTGAATTGACAACTCAGCTGCTAATACTTGAGAATATTCTTTGGCTCCCCTTGTGTTGAATCAATAAATTTGGGTTGAATACTCTACCCTAAAAAACAGTTGCGATCCCCTATATTTGTGGGTTATCAAGTACTAATAAAATGATTATTATTAGTGTTGGAAAAATCACACAATTTGGTATTTTTTTCATGACAAAGCAAGCAATCTAGCACACAGCAAACAAAAAGCAAACGACAAGACAAACGGAAAGAAGGCGAATAAGAAGGCAAATATTTTTGTATTTTTTGAAAACAATTTAGAAGTGGGGGAGAGGAAAATGAGAGGCAAACGACAAATAATGTAAATGCAAGAGATGAGAGTGTATGATATGTACTTGGTAGGCTTGATATAGAACCTCCCCGGCTATGGCGCCAGAAATTCTTCCTGCTACTTCTTGAGCTTGCGTTGATTTTGCCTTGAAGAGGAAAGGGTGATGCACCAAAGTAGAGATAAGTATTTCCCTCAGTTAAGAACCAAGGTATCAATCCAGTAGGAGGCACAAGCAAGTCAACAATATATGCACCTGCACAAACTAACAAACACTTGCACTCAACGTGAAAAAGGGGTTGCCAATCCCTTCACGGCCACTTGCAAGAGTGAGATCTAATAGAGATAGATATAAAAGATAAGTAAAAGGTAAAATAAAGTAAATATAAATAAATTGCAGCAAGGGATTTTTGGGTTTTGGTGTTACATGTTGGGGAACGTAGCAGAAATTCAAAATTTTCTACGCATCACCAAGATCAATCTATGGAGTAATCTAGCAACGAGGGGAAGGGGAGTGCATCTACATACCATTGTAGATCGCGATGCGGAAGTGTTGCAAGAACGCGGATGAAGGAGTCGTACTCGTAGCGATTCAGATCGCGGTTGATTCCGATCTAAGCACCGAACCACGGTGCCTCCGCGTTCAACACACGTGCAGCCCGGTGACGTCTCCCACGCCTTGATCCAGCAAGGAGAGAGGGAGAGGTTGGGAAGACTCCGTCCAGTAGAAGCACAACGGCATGGTGGTGATGGAGGAGTGTGGCACTCGAGTAGGGCTTCGCCAAGCACTGCGGGAGATGAGGAGGGAGAGTGGTAGGGCTGCGCCAAGAGAGAGATGTTCTCATGTCTATGGCAGCCCCAAACCCCCACTATATATAGGGGAAGGGGGAGGGGCTGCGCCCCCATCTAGGGTTCCCCCCAAAGGGGTGCGGCCAGCCCTAGATGCATCTAGGGGGGCGGCCAAGGGGGTAGAGAGGGGGGGCGCACCACTAGGTGGGCCTTAGGCCCATCTGAGCCTAGGGTTTCCCCCTTCCCCCCTTCCCTGCGCCTTGGGCCCCTTGTGGGAGGTGCACCAGCCCACCTAGGGGCTGGTCCCTTCCCACACTTGGCCCACGCAGCCCTCTGGGGCCGGTGGCCCCACCTGGTGGTCCCGGTACGTTACCGATAGCACCCGAAACTTTTCCGGTGACCAAAACAGGACTTCCCATATATAAATCTTTACCCCCGGACCATTCCGGAACTCCTCGTGACGTCCGGGATCTCATCCGGGACTCCGAACAACATTCGGTAACCATGTATATCTATTCCCTATAACCCTAGCGTCATCGAACCTTAAGTGTGTAGACCCTACGGGTTCGGGAACCATGCAGACATGACCGAGACGTTCTCCGGTCAATAACCAACAGCGGGATCTGGATACCCATGTTGGCTCCCACATGTTCCACGATGATCTCATCGGATGAACCACGATGTCGGGGATTCAATCAATCCCGTATTCAATTCCCTTTGTCCAGCGGTATAGTACTTGCCCGAGATTCGATCGTCGATATCCCGATACCTTGTTCAATCTCGTTACCGGCAAGTCTCTTTACTCGTTCCGTAACACATCATCCCGTGATCAACTCCTTGGTCACATTGTGCACATTATGATGATGTCCTACCGAGTGGGCCCAGAGATACCTCTCCGTTTACACGGAGTGACAAATCCCAGTCTCGATTCGTGCCAACCCAACAAACACTTTCGGAGATACCTGTAGTGCACCTTTATAGCCACCCAGTTACGTTGTGACGTTTGGTACACCCAAAGCATTCCTACGGTATCCGGGAGTTGCACAATCTCATGGTCTAAGGAAATGATACTTGACATTAGAAAAGCTCTTAGCAAACGAACTACACGATCTTGTGCTAGGCTTAGGATTGGGTCTTGTCCATCACGTCATTCTCCTAATGATGTGATCCTGTTATCAACGACATCCAATGTCCATGGTCAGGAAACCGTAACCATCTATTGATCAATCAGCTAGTCAACTAGAGGCTTACTAGGGACATGGTGTTGTCTATGTATCCACACATGTATCTGAGTTTCCTATCAATACAATTTTAGCATGGATAATAAACGATTATCATGAACAAGGAAATATAATAATAACCAATTTATTATTGCCTCTAGGGCATATTTCTAACAGTCTCCCACTTGCACTAGAGTCAATAATCTAGTTCACATCGCCATGTGATTAATACCCAAGAGTTTACCGGAGTCAATAATCTAGTTCACATCACCATGTGATTGTAATGAATCCAACACCCACAGGGTTTGTTCATATCTCGCTTGTGAGAGAGGTTATTAGTCAACGGGTCTGAACCTTTCAGATCCATGTGTGCTTTACGAATATCTATGTCATCTTGTAGATGCAGCTACCACGCTTTACTTGGAGCCATTTCAAATAACTGCTATACTATACGAATCCGGTTTACTACTCAGAGTCATCCGGATTAGTGTCAAAGTTTGCATCGACGTAACCCTTTACGACGAACTCCTTGTCCACCTCCATAATCGAGAAAATTCCTTAGTCCACTAGATACTAAGGATAAGTTCGACCGCTGTCATGTGATCCATTTCCGGATCACTATTGTACCCCTTGACCAACTCATGGCAAGGCACACTTCATGTGCGGTACACAGCATAGCATACTGTAGAGCCTACGTCTAAAGCATAGGGGATGACCTTCGTCCTTTCTCTCTCTTCTGCTGTGGTCAGGTCTTGAGTCTTACTCAATACTCACACCTTGTAACACAGCCAAGAACTCCTTCTTTGCTGATCTATTTTGAACTCCTTCAAAAACTTGTCACAGTATGTATTCATTTGAAAGTACTATTAAGCATTTTTGATCTATCCTTATAGATCTTGATGCTCAATGTTCAAGTAGCTTAATCCAGGTTTTCCATTGAAAAACACCTTTCAAATAACCCTGTATGCTTTCCAGAAATTCTACATCATTTCTGATCAACAATACGTCAACAACATATACTCATCAGAAATTCTATAGTGCTCCCACTCACTTCTTTGGAAATACAAGTTTCTCATAAACTTTTAATAAACCCAAAATCTTTGATCATCTCATCAAAGCGTACATTCCAACTCCGAGATGCTTACTCCAGTCCTTAGAAGGATTGCTGGAGCTTTGCATACTTGTTAGCATCTTTCAGGATTGACAAAAACCTTCTGGTTGTATCACATACAACCTTTCCTCAAGAAAATCGTCGAGGAAACAATGGTTTGACATCCTATCTGCAAGACTGCTAATACAATTCCAACAGACTCTTAGCATCGCTACGAGTGAGAAAGTCTCATCATAGTCAACTCCTTGAACTTGTCGGAAAACATCTTAACGACAAGCCGAGCTTTCTTAATGGTAACACTTACCATCATTGTCTGTCTTCCTTTTAAAATCCATCTGCACCCAACAGCCTTACGACCATCAAGTATTTCTTCCAAAGTCTATACTTTGCTTTTATACATGGATCCTCTCTCAGATTTCATGGCCTCGAGCCATTCGTCGGAATCCGGGCCCACCATCGCTTCTCCATAGCTCGTAGGTTCATTGTTGTCTAGCAACATGACTTCCAAGACAGGATTACGTACCACTCTGAAGTAGTACGCATCCTTATCAACCTACGAGGTTTGGTAGTGACTTGATCCGAAGTTTCATGATCATATCATAGGCTTCCACTTCAATTGGTGTAGGTGCCACAGGAACAACTTCCTGTGCCCTGCTACACACTAGTTGAAGTTATGGTTCAATAACCTCATCAAGTCTCCACCATCCTCCCACTCAATTCTTTCGAGAGAAACTTTTCCTCGAGAAAGGACCCATTTCTAGAAGCAATTACTTTTGCTTCCAGATCTGAAATAGGAGGTATACCCAACTGTTTTGGGTATTCTATGAAGATGCATTTATCCGCTTTGGGTTCGAGCTTATCAGCCTGAAACTTTTTCACATAAGCATCGTAGCCCCAAACTTTTAATAAACGACAACTTAGGTTTCTCTAAACGGTGTCGTCTCAACGGAATTGCGTGGTGCCCTATGTAAAGTGAATGCGGTTGTCTCTAATGACTAACCCATAAACGATAGTGGTAAAGAGACATCATGGTATGCACCATATCCAATAGGGTGCAGTTATGATGTTCGGACACACCATCACATTGTGGTGTTCCAGGCGGTATTAATTGTAAAACACTTTACACAATGTCTTAATTGTGTGCCAAACTCGTAACTCAGATATCTCTATGATCATATCATAGACATTTTATCCTCTTGTCACGACGATCTTCAACTTCATTCTGAAATTACTTGAACCTTTCAATAATTCAGACTTGTGTTTCATCAAGTAAATATTCTCAGCATCTACTCAAATCATCTGTGAAGTAAGAACATATCGATATCCACTGCGTGCCTCAGCACTCATTGGACTGCACACATCAAATGTATTACTTCCAACAAGTTGCTCTCTTGTTCCATCTTACTGAAAACGAGGCCTTTCAGTCATCTTGCCCATGTGGTATGATTTGCATGTCTCAAGTGATTCAAAAACAAGTGAGTCCAAACGATCCATCTGCATGGAGTTTCTTCATGCATATATACCAATAGACATGGTTCGCATGTCTCAATCTTTTCAAAAACGAGTGAGTCCAAAGATCCATCTACATGGAGCTTCTTCATGCGTTCTATACCAATATGACTCAAATGGCAGTGCCACAAGTATGTGGTACTATCATTACTATTTTATATCTTTTTGGCACGAACATGTGTATCACTGTGATCGAGATTCATTTTAGGTGTAAGACCATTGAAGGTATTATTCAAACAAATAGAGTAACCATTATTCTCCTTAAATGAATAACCGTATTGCGATAAACATAATCCAATCATGTTTATGCTCAACGCAAACACCAAATAACAATTATTTAGGTTTAACACCAATCTCGATGGTAGAGGGAGCATGCGATGCTTGATCACATCAACCTTGGAAACACTTCCAACACATATCGTCATCTCACCTTTAGCTAGTCTCCGTTTATTCCGCAGCTTTTATTTCGAGTTACTAATACTTAGCAACCGAACCGGTATCTAATACCCTGGTGCTGCTAGGAGTACTAGTAAAGTACACATTCATATAATGTATATCCAATATACTTCTGTCGACCTTGCCTGCCTTCTCATCTACCAAGTATCTAGGGTAGTTCTGCTTCAGTGACCGTTCCCCTCATTACAGGAGCACTTAGTCTCGGGTTTGGGTTCAACCTTGGGATTCTTCACTAGAGCAGCAAATGATTTGCTGTTTCATGAAGTATCCCTTTTGCCCTTGCCCTTCTTGAAACTAGTGGTTTTACTAACCATCAACAATTGATGCTCCTATTTGATTTCTACTTTCGCGGTGTCAAACATCGCGAATAGCTCAAGGATCATCATATCTATCCCTGATATGTTATAGTTCATCACGAAGCTCTAATAGCTTGGTGGCAGCGACTATGGAGAACCATCACTATCTCATCTGGAAGATTAACTCCCACTCGATTTCAAGCGATTGTGGCACTCAGACAATCTGAGCACATGCTCACCGATTGAGCTTTTCTCCCTTAGTCTGCAGGCTTAAGAAACTTGTCAGAGGTCTCATACCTCTTGACGTGGGCACTAGTCTGAAATCCCAATTTCAGTCTTCGGAACATCTCATATGTTTTGCGACGTTTCAAAACATCTTTGGTGCCACAATTCTAAACCGTTAGCATTACGCACTGAACTATCACGTAGTCATCAAAACGTGTATGTCAGATGTTTCGCAACATCTACAGACGACGCTGAGGTTCAGCACACCGAGCGGTGCATTAAGGACATAAGCCTTCTGTGCAGCAATGAGGACAATCCTCAGTTTACGGACCCAGTCCGCATAATTGCTACTACCAACTTTCAACTAAATTTTCTCTAGGAACATATCTTAAACAGTAGAACTAAAGCGTAAGCTATGGCATAATTTGCAAAGACCTTTTGACTATGTTCATGATAATTAAGTTCATCAGATTATTTAATGAACTCCCACTCAGATAGACATCCCTCTAGTCATCTAAGTGATACATGATCCGAGTCAAACTAGGCCGTGTCCGATCATCACGTGAGACGGACTAGTCATCATCGGTGAACATCTCCATGTTGATCGCATCTACTATACGACTCATGTTCGACCTTTCGATCTCTTGTGTTCCGAGGCCATGTCTGTACATGCTAGGCTCGTCAAGTCAACCTAAGTGTTTCGCATGTGTTTCGAGGCCATGTCTGTACATGCTAGGCTCGTCAACACCCGTTGTATTCGAACGTTAGAATCTATCACACCCGATCATCACGTGGTGCTTCGAAACAACGAACCTTTGCAAAGGTGCACAGTTAGGGGGAACACGTCTCTTGAAATTTTAGTGAGGGATCATCTTATTTATGCTACCGTCGTTCTAAGCAAATAAGATGTAAACATGACAAACATCACATGCAAATCATAAAGTGACATGATATGGCCAATATCATCTTGCGCCTTTTGATCTCCATCTTCGAGGCGCGACATGATCACCTTTGTCACCGGCATGACACCATGATCTCCATCATCATGATCTCCATCATCGTGTCTTCATGAAGTTGTCTCGCCAACTATTATTTCTACTACTATGGCTAACGGTTAGCAATAAAGTAAAGTAATTACATGGCGTTTTCATTGACACGCAGGTCATACAATAAATTAAGACAACTCCTATGGCTCCTGCCGGTTGTCATACTCATCGACATGCAAGTCGTGATTCCTATTACAAGAATATGATCAATCTCATACATCACATATATCATTCATCACATCCTTTTGGCCATATCACATCACATAGCATACCCTGCAAAAACAAGTTAGACGTCCTCTAATTGTTGTTGCATGTTTTACGTGGCTGCTATGGGATTCTAGCAAGAACGTTTCTTACCTACGCAAAAGCCACAACGTGATATGCCAATTTCTATTTACCCTTCATAAGGACCCTTTTCATCGAATCCGATCCGACTAAAGTGGGAGAGACAGACACCCGCTAGCCACCTTATGCAACTAGTGCATGTCAGTCGGTGGAACCTGTCTCACGTAAGAGTAAGTGTAAGGTCGGTCCGGGCCGCTTCATCCCACGATGCTGCCGAATCAAGATAATGTTGGAAATATGCCCTAGAGGCAATAATAAATGGTTATTATTATATTTCTTTGTTCATGGTAATTGTCTATTATTCATGCTATAATTGTATTGTCCGGAAATCGTAATACATGTGTGAATACATAGACCACAACCTGTCCCTAGTAAGCCTCTAGTTGACTAGCTCGTTGATCAACAGATAGTCATGGTTTCCTGACTATGGACATTGGATGTCATTGATAACGGGATCGCATCATTAGGAGAATGATGTGATGGACAAGACCCAATCCTAAGCATAGCATAAAAGATCGTGTAGTTTCGTTTGCTAGAGCTTTTCCAATGTCAAGTATCTTTTCCTTAGACCATGAGATCGTGCAACTACCGGATACCGTAGGAGTGCTTTGGGTGTGCCAAACGTCACAACGTAACTGGGTGACTATAAAGGTGCACTACGGGTATCTCCGAAAGTGTCTGTTGGGTTGGCACGGATCGAGACTGGGATTTGTCACTCCGTGTGACGGAGAGGTATCTCTGGGCCCACTCGGTGATGCATCATCATAATGAGCTCAATGTGACTAAGGCGTTAGTCACGGGATCATGCATTGCGGTACGAGTAAAGAGACTTGCCGGTAACGAGATTGAACAAGGTATTGGGATACCGACGATCGAATCTCGGGCAAGTAACATACCGTTTGACAAAGGGAATTGCATACGGATTGATTGAATCCTCGACACCGTGGTTCATCCGATGAGATCATCGTGGAACATGTGGGAGCCAACATGGGTATCCAGATCCCGCTGTTGGTTATTGACCGGAGAGGCGTCTCGGTCATGTCTGCATGTCTCCCGAACCCGTAGGGTCTACACACTTAAGGTCCGGTGACGCTAGGGTTGTAGAGATATATGTATGCGGAAACCCGAAAGTTGTTCGGAGTCCCGGATGAGATCCCGGACATCACGAGAGGTTCCGGAATGGTCCGGAGGTGAAGAATTATATATAGGAAGTCAAGTTTCGGCCACCGGGAAAGTTTCGGGGGTTACCGGTATTGTACCGGGACCACCGGAAGGGTCCCGGGGGTCCACCGCGTCGGGCCACCTATCCCGGAGGGCCCCGTGGGCTGAAAGTGGAAGGGAACCAGCCCTTAGTGGGCTGGGGCACCCCCCTTGGGCCTCCCCCCATGCGCTTAGGGTTGGGAACCCTAGGGGGGAGCTTCCCCCTTGCCTTGGGGGGCAAGGCACCCCTTCCCCCCACTTGGCCGCCGCCCCCCTTGGAGATCTGATCTCCCAAGGGCTGGTGCCCCCCCAGGGGTCCTATAAATAGTGGGGGGGAGGGAGGGCAGCAAAGATACAGCCTTGGGCGCCTCCCTCCTCCCCTGCAACACCTCTCTCTCTCTCTCGTAGAAGCTTGGCGAAGCCCTGCCGGAGACCCGCTACATCCACCACCACGCCGTCGTGCTGCTGGATCTCCATAAACCTCTCCTTCCCCCTTGCTAGATCAAGAAGGAGGAGACGTCGCTGCACCGTACGTGTGTTGAACGCGGAGGTGCCGTCCGTTCGGCACTCGGTCATCGGTGATTTGGATCACGGCGAGTACGAATCCGTCATCCACGTTCATTGGAACGCTTCCGCTGGCGATCTACAAGGGTATGTAGATGCACTCCTTTCCCCTCGTTGCTAGTAGACTCCATAGATGCATCTTGGTGAGCGTAGGAAAATTTTAAATTATGCTACGATTCCCAACAGTGGTATCAGAGCCAGGTCTATGCGTAGTTACTATGCACGAGTAGAACACAAAGAAGTTGTGGGCGTTGAGTTTGCCAATTCTTCTTGCCGCTACTAGTCTTTTCTTGTTTCGGCGGCATTGTAGGATGAAGCGGCCCGGACCGACCTTACACGTACACTTACGTGAGACAGGTTCCACCGACTGACATGCACTAGATGCATAAGGTGGCTAGCGGGTGTCTGTCTCTCCTACTTTAGTCGGAACGGATTCGATGAAAAGGGTCCTTATGAAGGGTAAATAGAAATTGGCAAATCACGTTGTGGTCATACGTAGGTAAGAAACGTTCTTGCTAGAAACCTACAAACCACGTAAAAAAAACTTGCAACAACAATTAGAGGACGTCTAACTTGTTTTTTGCAGCAAGTGCTATGTGATGTGATATGGCCAGAAGGTGTGATGAATGATATATGTGATGTATGAGATTGATCATATTCTTGTAATAGGAATCACGACTTGCATGTCGATGAGTATGACAACCGGCAGGAGCCATAGGAGTTGGCTTTATTATTTTGCATGACCTGCGTGTCATTGAATAACGCCATGTAAATTACTTTACTTTGTTGCTAAACGCGTTAGCCATAGAAGTAGAAGTAATCGTTGGCGTGACGACTTCATGAAGACACAATGATGGAGATCATGATGATGGAGATCATGGTGTCATGCCGGTGACAAAGATGATCATGGTGCCCCGAAGATGGAGATCAAAGGAGCATGATGATATTCGCCATATCATGTCACTATTTGATTGCATGTGATGTTTATCATGTTTTTGCATCTTATTTGCTTAGAACGACGGTAGTAAGTAAGATGATCCCTTATAATAATTTCAAGAAAGTGTTCACCCTAACTGTGCACCGTTGCGAAGGTTCGTTGTTTCGAAGCACCACGTGATGATCGGGTGTGATAGATTCTAACGTTCGAATACAACGGGTGTTGACGAGCCTAGCATGTACAGACATGGCCTCGGAACACACGCAATACACTTAGGTTGACTTGACGAGCCTAGCATGTACAGACATGGCCTCGGAACACAGAGGACCGAAAGGTCGAGCATGAGTCGTATAGAAGATACGATCAACATGGAGATGTTCACCGATCTTGACTAGTCCGTCTCACGTGATGATCGGACACGGCCTAGTTAAACTCGGATCATGTTTCACTTAGATGACTAGAGGGATGTCTATCTGAGTGGGAGTTCATAATCAGATGAACTTCATTATCATGAACATAGTCAAATAGGTATTTGCAAATTATGTCATAGCTTGCGCTTTAGTTCTACTGGTTAAGATATGTTCCTAGAGAAAATTTAGTTGAAAGTTGGTAGTAGCAATTATGCGGACTGGGTCCGTAAACTGAGGATTGTCCTCATTGCTGCACAGAAGGCTTATGTCCTTAATGCACCGCTCGGTGTGCTGAACCTCAGCGTCGTCTGTAGATGTTACGAAACATCTGACATACACGTTTTGATGACTACGTGATAGTTCAGTGCGGTTTAGAATTGTGGCACCAAAGACGTTTTTGAAACGTCGCAGAACATGTGAGATGTTCCGAAGACTGAAATTGGGATTTCAGACTAGTGCCCACGTCAAGAGGTATGAGACCTCTGACAAGTTTCTTAAGCCTGCAAACTAAGGGAGAAAAGCTCAATCGTTGAGCGTGTGCTCAGATTGTCTGAGTGCCACAATCGCTTGAATCGAGTGGGAGTTAATCTCCCAGATGAGATAGTGATAGTTCTCCATAGTCACTGCCACCAAGCTAGTAGAGCTTCGTGATGAACTATAACATATCAAGGATAATTATGATGATCCTTGAGCTATTCGCGATGTTTGACACCGCGAGAGTAGAAATCAAGAAGGAGCATCAATTGTTGATGGTTAGTAAAACCACTAGTTTAAGAAGGGCAAGGGCAAAAGGGATACTTCATGAAACAGCAAGTCGTTTGCTGCTCTAGTGAAGAATCCCAAGGTTGAACCCAAACCCGAGACTAAGTGCTTCTGTAATGAGAGGAACGGTCACTGAAGCAGTACTACCCTAGATACTTGGTAGATGAGAAGGCAGGCAAGGTCGACAGAAGTATATTGGATATACGTTATATGAATGTGTACTTTACTAGTACTCCTAGCAGCACCAGGGTATTAGATACTGGTTCGGTTGCTAAGTGTTAGTAACTCGAAATAAAAGTTGCGGAATAAATGGAGACTAGCTAAAGGTGAGATGACGATATGTGTTGGAAGTGTTTCCAAGGTTGATGTGATCAAGCATCGCATGCTCCCTCTACCATCGAGATTTGGTGTTTGCGTTGAACATGATTGGATTATGTTTACCGCAAAACGGTTATTCATTTAAGGAGAATAATGGTTACTCTGTTTATTTGAATAATACCTTCAATGGTCTTGCACCTAAAATGAATCTCGATCGTAGTGATACACATGTTCATGCCAAAAAGATATAAGATAGTAATGATAGTACCACATACTTGTGGCACTGCCACTTGAGTCATATTGGTGTAGAACGCATGAAGAAGCTCCATGTAGGTGGATCTTTGGACTCACTCATTTTTGAAAAGATTGAGACATGCGAACCATGTCTATTGGTATATATGCATGAAGAAACTCCATACAGATGGATCGTTTGGACTCACTTGATTATGAATCACTTGAGACATGCAAATCATACCACATGGGCAAAATGACTGAAAGTCCTCGTTTTCAGTGAGATGGAACAAGAGAGCAACTTATTGGAAGTAATACATTTTGATGTACACAGTCCAATGAGTGCTGAGGCATGCAGTGGACATCGTTATGTTCTTACTTCACAGATGATTTGAGTAGATGCTAAGTGTATTTACTTGATGAAACACTAGTCTGAATTATTGAAAGGTTCAAGTAATTTCAGAGTGAAGTTGAAGATCGTCGTGACAAGAGGATAAAATGTCTGTGATATGATCATAGAGATGAGTATTTGAGATACGAGTTTGGCACACAATTGAGACATTGTGGAAAGTGTTTCACAATTAATACCGCCTGGAACACCATAGTGTGATGGTGTGTCCGAACATCATAACTGCACCCTATTGGATATGGTGCATACCATGATGTTTCTTATCAAATTACCACTATCATTTATGGGTTAGGCATTAGAGACAACCGCATTCACTTTAAAAGGGGCACCACGCAATTCCGTTGAGACGACACCGTTTATAGAAACCTAAGTTGTCGTTTCTTAAAAGTTTGGGGCTGTGATGCTTATGTGAAAAAGTTTCAGGCTGATAAGCTCGAACCCAAAGCGGATAAATGCATCTTCATAGAATACCCAAAAACAGTTGGGTATACCTCCTATTTCAGATCTGGAAGCAAAAGTAATTGCTTCTAGAAACGAGTCCTTTCTCGAGGAAAAGTTTCTCTCGAAAGAATTGAGTGGGAGGATGGTGGAGACTTGATAAGGTTATTGAACCGTCGCTTCAACTAGTGTGTAGCAGGGCACAGGAAGTTGTTCCTGTGGCACCTACACCAATTGAAGTGGAAGCCTATGATAGTGATCATGAAACTTCGGATCAAGTCACTACCAAACCTCGTAGGACGACAAGGATGCGCACTACTTCAGAGTAATGCGTGATCCTGTCTTGGAAGTCATGTTGCTAGACAACAATGAACCTACGAGCTATGGAGAAGCGATGGTGGGCCCATATTCTGACAAATGGCTCGAGGCCATGAAATCCGAGATAGAATCCATGTATCAGAACAAAGCATGGACTTTGGTGAACTTGCCCGATGATCGGCAAGCCATTGAGACAAATGGATCTTTAAGAAGAAGACGGACATGGACGGTAATGTTGCCGTCTATGAAGCTCGACTTGTGGCAAAGAGTATTTTTCACAAGTTCAAGGAGTTGACTACAATGAGTTTTTTTTCTCATCCGTAGCGATGCTTAGGTCCGTCGGAATCATGTTAGCATTAGCTACATTTATGAAATCTGGCAGATGGATGTCAAAACAAGTTTCCTTACCAGTTTTTCGTGAGGAAAGGTTGGATCTGATACAATCAGAAAGGTTTTGTCGATCCTAAGGATGCTAAAAGGTATGCTAGCTCCAGCGATCCTTCCATGGATTAGAGCAAGCATCTCAGAGTCAGAATATACGCTTTGATGGGATGATCAAAGTTTTTGGGTTTATACAAAGTTTGTTAGAAACTTGTATTTACAATAAAGTGAGTGGGAGCGCTACAACATTTCTGATAAGTATATGTGAATGACATATTGTTGATCCGAAATGATGTAAAATTTCTGGAAAGCATAAAGGGTTGTTTGAAAGGAGTTTTTCAAAGGAAGACCTGGATAAAGCTGCTTACATATTGGGCATCAAGATCCATAGAGATAGATCAAGACGCCTGATGATACTTTCAAAAGACAGCACACCTTGACATGATTTTGAAAGAGTTCAAAATAGATCAGCAAAGAAGGAGTTCTTGGCTGTGTTACAAGGTGTGAGTATTGAGTGAGACTAAAGACCTGACCACAGCGGAAGATAGAGAAAGGACGAAGGTCGTCCCCTATGCTTTAGACATAGGCTCTATAGTATGCTATGCTGTGTACCGCACATGTAGTGTGCCTTGCCATGAGTTGGTCAAGAGGGTACAATGGTGATCTGGGAAAGGATCTCATGACAGCGGTCGAACTTATCCTTAGTACCTAGTGGATTAAGGAATTTTCTCGATTATGGAGGTGGAAAGGAGTTCGTCGTAAAGGGTTACGTCGATGCGAACTTTGACACTAATCCGGATGACTCTGAGTAGTAAACCGCATTCGTATAGTAGAGCAATTATTTGAAATGGCTCCAAATAGCGCGTGGTAGCATCCACAAGATGACATAGATATTCGTAAAGCACACGGTTCTGAAAGGTTCAGACCCGTTGACTAATAACCTCTCTCACAAGCATAACATGACCAAACCAGAACACATTGAGTGATAATCACATAGTGATGTGAACTAGATTGTTGACTCTAGTAAACTCTTTAGATGTTGGTCACATGGTGATGTGACCAGTGAGTGTTAATCACATGGTGATGTGAACTAGATTATTGACTCTAGTGCAAGTGGGAGACTGTTGGAAATATGCCCTAGAGGCAATAATAAATGGTTATTATTATATTTCTTTGTTCATGGTAATTGTCTATTATTCATGCTATAATTGTATTGTCCGGAAATCGTAATACATGTGTGAATACATAGACCACAACCTGTCCCTAGTAAGCCTCTAGTTGACTAGCTCGTTGATCAACAGATAGTCATGGTTTCCTGACTATGGACATTGGATGTCATTGATAACGGGATCACATCATTAGGAGAATGATGTGATGGACAAGACCCAATCCTAAGCATAGCATAAAAGATCGTGTAGTTTCGTTTGCTAGAGCTTTTCCAATGTCAAGTATCTTTTCCTTAGACCATGAGATCGTGCAACTACCGGATACCGTAGGAGTGCTTTGGGTGTGCCAAACGTCACAACGTAACTGGGTGACTATAAAGGTGCACTACGGGTATCTCCGAAAGTGTCTGTTGGGTTGGCACGGATCGAGACTGGGATTTGTCACTCCGTGTGACGGAGAGGTATCTCTGGGCCCACTCGGTGATGCATCATCATAATGAGCTCAATGTGACTAAGGCGTTAGTCACGGGATCATGCATTGCGGTACGAGTAAAG
This sequence comes from Aegilops tauschii subsp. strangulata, assembly GCF_002575655.3. Taxonomy (NCBI): domain Eukaryota; kingdom Viridiplantae; phylum Streptophyta; class Magnoliopsida; order Poales; family Poaceae; genus Aegilops; species Aegilops tauschii. The sequence continues at coordinate 314,568,584 of NC_053036.3, forward strand.
AGACTTGCCGGTAACGAGATTGAACAAGGTATTGGGATACCGACGATCGAATCTCGGGCAAGTAACATACCATTTGACAAAGGGAATTGCATACGGATTGATTGAATCCTCGACACCGTGGTTCATCCGATGAGATCATCGTGGAACATGTGGGAGCCAACATGGGTATCCAGATCCCGCTGTTGGTTATTGACCGGAGAGGCGTCTCGGTCATGTCTGCATGTCTCCCGAACCCGTAGGGTCTACACACTTAAGGTCCGGTGACGCTAGGGTTGTAGAGATATATGTATGCGGAGTCCCGGATGAGATCTCGGACGTCACGAGAGGTTCCGGAATGGTCCGGAGGTGAAGAATTATATATAGGAAGTCAAGTTTCGGCCACCGGGAAAGTTTCGGGGGTTACCGGTATTGTAGCGGGACCACCGGAAGGGTCCCGGGGGTCCACCGGGTGGGGCCACCTATCCCGGAGGGCCCCGTGGGCTGAAAGTGGAAGGGAACCAGCCCTTAGTGGGCTGGGGCGCCCCCTTGGGCCTCCCCCCATGCGCCTAGGGTTGGGAACCCTAGGGGGGGGAGCTTCCCCCTTGCCTTGGGGGGCAAGGCACCCTTCCCCCCCCCCCCCCCACTTGGCCGCCGCCCCCCTTGGAGATCTGATCTCCCAAGGGCTGGCACCCCCCAGGGGTCCTATAAATAGTGGGGGGGAGGGATGGCAGCAAAGATACAGCCTTGGGCGCCTCCCTCCTCCCCTGCAACACCTCTCTCTCTCTCGCAGAAGCTTGGCGAAGCCCTGCCGGAGACCCGCTACATCCACCACCACGCCGTCGTGCTGCTGGATCTCCATCAACCTCTCCTTCCCCCTTGCTGGATCAAGAAGGAGGAGACGTCGCTGCACCGTACGTGTGTTGAACGCGGAGGTGCCGTCCGTTCGGCACTCGGTCATCGGTGATTTGGATCACGGCGAGTACGACTCCATCATCCACGTTCATTGGAACGCTTCCGCTCGCGATCTACAAGGGTATGTAGATGCACTCCTTTCCCCTCGTTGCTAGTAGACTCCATAGATGCATCTTGGTGAGCGTAGGAAAATTTTAAATTATGCTACGATTCCCAACAGATAAGACTAGTAACGGCAAGTAAATTGACAAAATCGACGCCCACAACTACTTTGTGTTCTACTCGTGCATAGAAACTACGCATAGACCTAGCTCATGATGCCACTGTTGGGGAACGTAGCAGAAATTCAAAATTTTCTACGCATCACCAAGATCAATCTATGGAGTAATCTAGCAACGAGGGGAAGGGGAGTGCATCTACATACCATTGTAGATCGCGATGCGGAAGCGTTGCAAGAACGCGGATGAAGGAGTCGTACTCGTAGCGATTCAGATCGCGGTTGATTCCGATCTAAGCGCCGGACAACGGCGCCTCCGCGTTCAACACACGTGCAGCCCGGTGACGTCTCCCACGCCTTGATCCAGCAAGGAGAGAGGGAGAGGTTGGGGAAGACTCCGTCCAGCAGCAGCACAACGGCATGGTGGTGATGGAGGAGTGTGGCACTCCAGCAGGCTTCACCAAGCACTGCGAGAGACGAGGAGGGAGAGGGGTAGGGCTGCGCCAAGAGAGAGATGTTCTCATGTCTATGGCAGCCCCAAACCCCCACTATATATAGGGGAAGGGGGAGGGGCTGCGCCCCATCTAGGGTTCCCCCCAAAGGGGTGCGGCCAGCCCTAGATGCATCTAGGGGGGCGGCCAAGGGGGGAGAGAGGGGGGGCGCACCACTAGGTGGGCCTTAGGCCCATCCGAGCCTAGGGTTTCCCCCTTCCCCCTTCCCTGCGCCTTGAGCCCCTTGTGGGAGGCGCACCAGCCCACCTAGGGGCTGGTCCCTTCCCACACTTGGCCCACGCAGCCCTCTGGGGCCGGTGGCCCCACCTGGTGGATCCCCGGGACCCTCCTGGTGGTCCCGGTACGTTACCGATAGCACCCGAAACTTTTCCGGTGACCAAAACAGGACTTCCCATATATAAATCTTTACCTCCGGACCATTCCAGAACTCCTCGTGACGTCCGGGATCTCATCCGGGACTCCGAACAACATTCGGTAACCACGTATATCTATTCCCTATAACCCTAGCGTCATCGAACCTTAAGTGTGTAGACCCTACGGGTTCGGGAACCATGCAGACATGACCGAGACGTTCTCCGGTCAATAACCAACAGCGGGATATGGATACCCATGTTGGCTCCCACATGTTCCACGATGATCTCATCGGATGAACCACGATGTCGGGGATTCAATCAATCCCGTATTCAATTCCCTTTGTCCAGCGGTATAGTACTTGCCCGAGATTCGATCGTCGGTATCCCGATACCTTGTTGAATCTCATTACCGGCAAGTCTCTTTACTCGTTCCGTAACACATCATCCCGTGATCAACTCCTTGGTCACATTGTGCACATTATGATGATGTCCTACCGAGTGGGCCCAGAGATACCTCTCCGTTTACACCGAGTGACAAATCCCAGTCTCGATTCGTGCCAACCCAACAGACACATTCGGAGATACCTGTAGTGCACCTTTATAGCCACCCAATTACGTTGTGACGTTTGGTACACCCAAAGCGTTCCTATGGTATCCGGGAGTTGCACAATCTCATGGTCTAAGGAAATGATACTTGACATTAGAAAAGCTCTTAGCAAACGAACTACACGATCTTGTGCTAGGCTTAGGATTGGGTCTTGTCCATCACATCATTCTCCTAATGATGTGATCCCGTTATCAACGACATCCAATGTCCATGGTCAGGAAACCGTAACCATCTATTGATCAACGAGCTAGTCAACTAGAGGCTTACTAGGGACATGGTGTTGTCTATGTATCCACACATGTATCTGAGTTTCCTATCAATACAATTTTAGCATGGATAATAAACGATTATCATGAACAAGGAAATATAATAATAACCAATTTATAATTGCCTCTAGGGCATATTTCTAACATTACAGACCTGAAAATATATGATGGAAAATAGACCAGGGGACCATAGGTTTCACTAGAGGCTTATCTCTTGAATAAAGCATATGGTGGGTAAACAAATTACGTTGAGCAATTGATAGAAAAGCGCAAAGTTATGATGATATCTAAGGCAATGATCATGAATATAGGCATCACGTCTGTGATAAGTAGACCGAAATGATTCTACATCTACTACTATTACTCCACACATCGACCGACTCCTGCTTGCATCTAGAGAATTAAGTTTATAAGAACAGAGTAAAACCTTAAAGCAAGATGACATGATGTAGAGGGATGAACTCAAGCAATATGATACAACCCATCTTTTTATCCTTAATGGAAAAAATACAATACGTGGCTCGCTACCCATTTTGTCACTGGGTGAGGACACCGCAAGATTGAACCCATCACAAAGCACCTCTCCCATTGCAAGAAAAACCAATCTAGTTGGCAAAACCAAATCGATAGATCGGAGAGAAATACAAAACTATCTCAATCATGCATAAAATAGTTCAAAGAAGACTCAAATAATATTCATAGATAATATGATCATAAATCCACAATTCATTGGATCTCAACAAACGCACCGCAAAAGAACATTACATCGAATAGATCTCCAAGAACATCGAGGAGAACATTGTATTGAAGATCAAAGAGAGAGAATAAGCCATCTAGCTGAAGGAAATATGCCCTAGAGGCAATAATAAATTTATTATTTATTTCCTCATATCATGAAAATGTTTATTATTCATGCTAGAATTGTATTAACCGGAAACATAATACATGTGTGAATACATAGACAAACATAGTGTCACTAGTATGCCTCTACTTGACTAGATCGTTAATCGAAGATGGTTAAGTTTCCTAGCCAAGGACATGAGTTGTCATTTTATTAACGGGATCACATTATTAGGAGAATGATGTGATTGACTTGACCCATTCCGTTAGCTTAGCACTTGATCGTTTAGTATGTTGCTATTGCTTTCTCCATGACTTATACATGTTCCTATGACTATGAGATTATGCAACTCCCATTTATCGGAGGAACACTTTGTGTGCTACCAAATGTCACAACGTAAGTGGGTGATTATAAAGGTGCTCTACAGGTGTCTCCGAAGGTACTTGTTGGGTTGCCGTATTTCGAGATTAGGATTTGTCACTCCGATTGTCGGAGAGGTATCTCTGGGCCCTCTCGGTAATGCACATCACTATAAGTCTTGCAAGCATTGTGACTAATGAGTTAGTTGCGAGATGATGTATTACGGAACAAGTAAAGAGACTTGCCGGTAACGAGATTGAACTAGGTATTGAGATACTGACGATCAAATCTCGGGCAAGTAACATACCGATGACAAAGGGAACAACGTATGTTGTTATACGGTTTGACCGATAAAGATCTTCGTAGAATATGTAGGAGCCAATATGAGATCTAGGTTCCGCTATTGGTTATTGACCGGAGACGTGTCTTGGTCATGTCTACATAGTTCTCGAACCCGTAGGGTCCGCACGCTTAAAGTTAGATGACGATCGGTATTATGAGTTTTGTGTTTTGATGTATCGAAAGTAGTTCGGAGTATCGGATATGATCACGGACATGACGAGGAGTCTCGAAATGGTCGAGACATAAAGATCGTTATATTGGACGACTATGTTCGGACACCGGAATGGTTCCGAGGAGTATCGAACATATACCGGAGTTCCGGGGGGTTACCGGAACCCCCGGGGAGTTTAATGGGCCAAGATGGTCCTTAGTGGAGAAGAGGAGGGGCGGCTAGGGCTGACCGCGCGTCCCCTCCCCCTCTAGTCCGAATTGGACAAGGAGGGGGGCGGTGCCCCCTTTCCTTCCCCCTCTCTCCTTCCCTTCCTTTCCCCCTCCTACTCCAACTAGGAAAAGAGGGAGTCCTACTCCCGGTGGGAGTAGGACTCCTCCCTGGCACGCCCTCCTCCTGGCCAGCCGCCCCCTCCCCCTGGTCCTTTATATACGGGGGCAGGGGGCACCTCTAGACACAACAATTGATCTCTTGATCTCTTAGCCGTGTGCGGTGCCCCCCTCCACCATATTCCACCTCGATCATATCGTAGTGGTGCTTAGGCGAAGCCCTGCATCGGTAGCATCATCATCACCGTCACCATGCCGTCGTGTTGACGGAACTCTCCCTCAAAGCTCGTCTGGATCGGAGTTCGAGGGACGTCATCGAGCTGAACGTGTGCTGAACTCGGAGGTGCCGTACGTTCGGTACTCGGATCGATTGAATCGTGAAGACGTACGACTACATCAACCGCGTTGTGCTAACGCTTCCGCTTTCGGTCTACGAGGGTACGTGGACACACTCTCCCCTCTTGTTGCTATGCATCACCATGATCCTGCGTGCGCGTAGGAATTTTTTTGAAATTACTACGTTCCCCAACAGTGGCATCCGAGCCAGGTTTTATGCGTAGATGTTATATGCACGAGTAGAACACAAGTGAGTTGTGGGCGATACAAGTCATACTGCTTACCAGCATGTCATACTTTGGTTCGGCGGTATTGTTGGATGAAGCGGCCCGGACCGACATTACGCGTACGCTTACGCGAGACTGGTTCTATCGACGTGCTTTGCACACAGGTGGCTGGCGGGTGTCAGTTTCTCCAACTTTAGTTGAACCGAGTGTGGCTACGCCCGGTCCTTGAGAAGGTTAAAACAACACTAACTTGATGAACTATCATTGTGGTTTTGATGCGTAGGTAAGAACGGTTCTTGCTCAGCCCGTAGCAGCCATGTAAAACTTGCAACAACAAAGTAGAGGACGTCTAACTTGTTTTTGCAGGGCATGTTGTGATGTGATATGGTCAAGGCATGATGCTATATTTTATTGTATGAGATGATCATGTTTTGTAACCGAGTTATCGGCAACTGGCAGGAGCCATATGGTTGTCGCTTTATTGTATGCAATGCAATCGCCCTGTAATGCTTTACTTTATCACTAAGCGGTAGCGATAGTCGTAGAAGCAATAGTTGGCGAGACGACAATGATGCTACGATAGAGATCAAGGTGTCGCGCCGGTGACGATGGTGATCATGATGGTGCTTCGGAGATGGAGATCACAAGCACAAGATGATGATGGCCATATCATATCACTTCTATTGATTGCATGTGATGTTTATCCTTTATGCATCTTATTTTGCTTTGATTGACGGTAGCATTATAATATGATCTCTCACTAAATTTCAAGATAAAAGTGTTCTCCCTGAGTATGCACCGTTGCCAAAGTTCGTCGTGCCGAGACACCACATGATGATCGGGTGTGATAAGCTCTACATTCATCTACAACGGGTGCAAGCCAGTTTTGCACACGCGGAATACTCGGGTTAAACTTGATGAACCTAGCATATGTAGATATGGCCTCGGAACACTGAGACCGAAAGGTCGAGCATGAATCATATAGTAGATATGATCAACATAGTAATGTTCACCATTGAAAACTACTCCATCTCACATGATGATCGGACATGGTTTAGTTGATTTGGATCACGTGATCACTTTGATGATTAGAGGGATGTCTTTCTAAGTGGGAGTTCTTAAGTAATATGATTAATTGAACTTAAATTTATCATGAAATTAGTACCTGATAGTATTTTGCTTGTCTATGTTGATTGTAGATAGATGGCCCGTGCTATTGTTCCGTTGAATTTTAATGCGTTCCTTGAGAAAGCAAAGTTGAAAGATGATGGTAGCAATTACACGGACTGGGTCCGTAACTTGAGGATTATCCTCATTGCTGCACAGAAGAATTACGTCCTAGAAGCACCGCTGGGTGCCAGGCCTGCTGCAGATGCAACTGACGACGTTAAGAACGTCTGGCAGAGCAAAGCTGATGACTACTCAATAGTTCAGTGTGCCATGCTTTACGGCTTAGAACCGGGACTTCAACGATGTTTTGAACGTCATGGAGCATATGAGATGTTCCAGGAGTTGAAGTTAATAATTCAAGCAAATGCCCGGATTGAGAGATATGAAGTCTCCAATAAGTTCTACAGCTGTAAGATGGAGGAGAATAGTTCTGTGAGTGAACATATACTCAAAATGTCTGGGTATAACAATCACTTGATTCAACTGGGAGTTAATCTTCCGGATGATAGTGTCATTGACAAAATTCTTCAATCACTGCAACCAAGCTACAAGAGCTTCGTGATGAACTATAATATGCAAGGGATGGATAAGACAATTCCCGAGCTCTTCGCAATGCTAAAGGCTGTGGAGGTAGAAATCAAAAAGGAGCATCAAGTGTTGATGGTCAACAAGACCACCAGCTTCAAGAAAAAGGGCAAAGGGAAGCAGAAGGGGAACTTCAAGAAGAACAGCAAACAAGTTGCTACTCAAGAGAAGAAACCCAAGTCTGGACCTAAGCCTGAGACTGAGTGCTTCTACTACAAACAGACTGGACACTGGAAGCGGAACTGCCCCAAGTATTTGGCGGATAAGAAGGATGGCAAGGTGAACAAAGGTAGATGTGATATACATGTTATTGATGTCTACCTTACTAGAGCTCGCAGTAGCACCTGGGTATTTGATACTGGTTCTGTTGCTAATATTTGCAACTCAAAACAGGGACTACGGATTAAGCGAAGACTGGCTAAGGACGAGGTGACGATGCGTGTGGGAAATGGTCCCAAAGTCGATGTGATCGCCGTCGGCACGCTACCTCTACATCTACCTTCGGGATTAGTTTTAGACCTGAATAATTGTTATTTGGTGCCAGCGTTGAGCATGAAAATTATATCTGGATCTTGTTTGATGCGAGACGGTTATTCATTTAAATATGAGAATAATGGTTGTTCTATTTATATGAGTAATATCTTTTATGGTCATGCACCCTTGAAGAGTGGTCTATTTTTGTTGAATCTCGAAAGTAGTGATACACATATTCATAATGTTGAAGCCAAAAGATTCAGAGTTGATAATGATAGTGCAACTTATTTGTGGCACTGCCGTTTGGGTCATATTGGTGTAAAGTGCATGAAGAAACTCCATAATGATGGACTTTTGGAATCACTTGATTATGAATCACTTGGTACTTGCGAACCATGCCTCATGGGCAAGATGACTAAAATGCCGTTCTCTGGAACTATGGAGCGAGCAACTGATTTGTTGGAGATCATACATACTGATGTATGTGGTCCAATGAATGTTGAGGCTCGTGGCGGGTATCGTTATTTTCTCACCTTCACAGATGATTTGAGCAGATATGGGTATATCTACTTAATGAAACATAAGTCTGAAACATTTGAAAAGTTCAAAGAATTTCAGAGTGAAGTGGCAAATCATCGTAACAAGAAAATAAAGTTTCTACGATCTCATCGTGGAGGAGAATATTTGAGTTACGAGTTTGGTCTATATTTGTAACAATGCGGAATAGTTTCGCAACTCACGCCACCCGGAACACCACAGCGTAATGGTGTGTCCGAACGTCGTAATCGTACTTTACTGGATATGGTGCGATCTATGATGTCTCTTACTGATTTACCGCTATCGTTTCGGGGTTATGCTTTAGAGACCGCCGCATTCACGTTTAATAGGGCACCATCAAAATCCGTTGAGACGACGTCTTATGAACTATGGTTTGGCAAGAAACCAAAGTTATTGTTTCTTAAAGTTTGGGGCTGCGATGCTTATGTGAAAAAGCTTCAACCTGATAAGCTCGAACCCAAATCGGAGAAATGTGTCTTCATAGGATACCCAAAGGAAACTGTTGGGTACACCTTCTATCACAGATCCGAAGGCAAGACATTTGTTGCTAAGAATGGATCCTTTCTAGAGAAGGAGTTTCTCTCGAAAGAAGTGAGTGGGAGGAAAGTAGAACTTGATGAGGTAACTGTACCTGCTCCCTTATTGGAAAATAGTTCATCACAGAAACCGGTTCCTGTGACACCTACACCAATTAGTGAGGAAGCTAATGATATCGATCATGAAACTTCTGATCAAGTTACTACTGAACCTCGTAGGTCAACCAAAGTAAGATCCGCACCAGAGTGGTACCGTAATCCTATTCTGGAGGTCATGTTACTTGACCAAGGTGAACCTACGAACTATGAAGAAGCGATGGTGAGCCCAGATTCCACAAAATGGCTTGAGGCCATGAAATCTGAGATGGGATCCATGTATGAGAACAAAGTGTGGACTTTGGTTGACTTGCTCGATGATCGGCAAGCCATTGAGAATAAATGGATCTTCAAGAAGAAGACTGACGCTGACGGTAATATTACTATCTATAAAGCTCGACTTGTTGCAAAAGGTTTTTGACAAGTTCAAGGGATTGACTACGATGAGACTTTCTCACGCGATGCTTAAGTCTGTCCGAATCATGTTAGCAATTGCCACATTTTATGATTATGAAATTTGGCAAATGGATGTAAAGACTGCATTCCTGAATGGATTTCTGGAAGAAGAGTTGTATATGATGCAACCAGAAGGTTTTGTCGATCCAAAGGGAGCTAACAAAGTGTGCAAGCTCCAGCGATCCATCTATGGACTGGTGCAAGCCTCTCGGAGTTGGAATAAATGTTTTGATAGTGTGATCAAAGCATATGGTTTTATACAGACTTTTGGAGAAGCCTGTATTTACAAGAAAGTGAGTGGGAGCTCTGTAGCATTTATGATATTATATGTGGATGAAATATTACTGATTGGAAATGATATAGAATTTCTGGATAGCATAAAAGGATACTTGAATAAAATCTTTTCAATGAAAGACCTCGGTGAAGCTGCTTACATATTAGGCATCAAGATCTATAGAGATAGATCAAGACGCTTGATTAGACTTTCACAAAGCACATACCTTGACAAAGTTTTGAAAAAGTTCAAAATGGATCAAGCAAAGAAAGGGTTCTTGCCTGTGTTACAAGGTGTGAAGTTGAGTCGGACTCAATGCTCGACCACTGCAGAAGATAGAGATAAAATGAAAGATGTTCCCTATGCTTCAGCCATAGGCTCTATCATGTATGCAATGCTGTGTACCAGACCTGATGTGTGTCTTACTATTAGCCTAGCAGGGAGGTACCAAAGTAATCCAGGAGTGGATCACTGGACAGGGGTCAAGAACATCCTGAAATACCTGAAAAGGACTAAGGATATGTTTCTCATTTATGGAGGTGACAAAGAGCTAGTCGTAAATTGTTACGTCGATGAAAGCTTTGACACTGATTCGGACGATTCTAAATCGCAAACCGGATACGTGTTTACATTGAACGGTGGAGCTGTTAGTTGGTGCAATTCTAAACAAAGTGTCGTGGCGGGATCTACGTGTGAAGCGGAGTACATTGCTGCTTCAGAGGCAGCAAATGAAGGAGTCTGGATGAAGGAGTTCATATCCGATCTAGGTGTCATACCTAGTGCATCGGGTCCAATGAAAATCTTTTGTGACAATACTGGTGCAATTGCCTTGGCAAAGGAATCCAGATTTCACAAGAGGACCAAGCACATCAAGAGACGCTTCAATTCCATCCAGGACCAAGTCCAGGTGGGAGACATAGAGATTTGCAAGATACATACGGATCTGAATGTTGCAGACCCGTTGACTAAGGCTCTTCCACGAGCAAAACATGATCAGCACCAAAACTCCATGGGTGTTAGAATCATTACTGTGTAATCTAGATTATTGACTCTAGTGCAAGTGGGAGACTGAAGGAAATATGCCCTAGAGGCAATAATAAAGTTATTATTTATTTCCTCATATCAAGATAAATGTTTATTATTCATGCTAGAATTGTATTAACCGGAAACATAATACATGTGTGAATACATAGACAAACATAGTGTCACCAGTATGCCTCTACTTGACTAGCTTGTTAATCGAAGATGGTTAAGTTTCCTAGCCATGGACATGAGTTGTCATTTGATTAACGGGATCACATTATTAGGAGAATGATGTGATTGACTTGACCCATTCTGTTAGCTTAGCACTTGATCGTTTAGTATGTTGCTATTGCTTTCTTCATGACTTATACATGTTCCTATGACTATGAGATTATGCAACTCCCGTTTACCGGAGGAACACTTTGTGTGCTACCAAACGTCACAACGTAACTGGGTGATTATAAAGGTGCTCTACAGGTGTCTCCGAAGGTACTTGTTGGGTTGGCGTATTTCGAGATTAGGATTTGTCACTCCGACTGTCGGAGAGGTATCTCTGGGCCCTCTCGGTAATGCATATCACTATAAGCCTTGCAAGCATTGTGAATAATGAGTTAGTTGCGAGATGATGTATTACGGAATGAGTAAAGAGACTTGCCGGTAACGAGATTGAACTAGGTATTGAGATACCGATGATCGAATCTCGGGCAAGTAACATACCGATGACAAAAGGGAACAACGTAAGTTGTTATACGGTTTGACCAATAAAGATCTTCGTAGAATATATAGGAGCCAATATGAGCATCCAGGTTCCGCTATTGGTTATTGACCGGAGACGTGTCTCGGTCATGTCTACATAGTTCTCGAACCCGTAGGGTCCGCACGCTTAAAGTTAGATGACGATCGGTATTATGAGTTTTGTGTTTTGATGTACCGAAGGTAGTTCGGAGTCCCGGTATGATCACGGACATGACGAGGAGTCTTCAAATGGTCGAGACATAAAGATCGATATATTGGACGACTATGTTCGGACACCGGAATGGTTTCGGGGACTATCGAACATATACCAGAGTACCGGGGGGTTACGGGAACCCCCCGGGAGTTTAATGCGCCAAGATGGGCCTTAGTGGAGAAGAGGAGGGGCGGCTAGGGCTGGCCGCGCGCCCCATCCTCCTCTAGTCCGAATTGGACAAGGAGGGGGGCGGCGCCCCCTTTCCTTCCCCCTCTCTCCTTCCCTTCCTTTCCCCCTCCTACTCCAACTAGGAAAAGAGGGAGTCCTACTCCCGGTGGGAGTAGGACTCCTCCCTGGCGCGCCCTCCTCCCGGCCGGCCTCCCCCTCCCCCTGGTCCTTTATATACGGGGGCAGGGGGGCACCTCTAGACACAACAATTGATCTCTTGATCTCTTAGCCATGTGCGGTGCCCCCCTCCACCATATTCCACCTCGATCATATCGTAGCGGTGCTTAGGCGAAGCCCTGCGTCGGTAGCATCATCATCACCGTCACCACGCCATCGTGTTGAAGGACTTCTCCCTCAAAGCTCGGCTGGATCGGAGTTCGAGGGACGTCATCGAGCTGAACGTGTGCTAAACTCAGAGGTGTCGTACTTTCGGTACTCGAATCGGTTGAATCGTGAAAACGTACAACTACATCAACCGCGTTGTGCTAACGCTTCCGCTTTCGGTCTACGAGGGTACGTGGACACACTCTCCCCTCTCGTTGCTATGCATCACCATGATCCTGTGTGTGCATAGGAATTTTTTTGAAATTACTACGTTCCCCAACACTAGCTACTAGCTACGGACCCGTAGGTGTGTGGTAAACTACTCATGCTTCATCGGAAGGGCAGCAAGGTTGATGTAGAGGCTGTCTGTGATTGAATCCCCCTCCGGCGGAGTGCCGGAAAAGGCCCCAAGATGGGATCTCACGAGAACAAAAGCTTGCGGCAGCGGAAAAGTATTTTTGGTGTGCCCTCTAACGTAAGGGGGATATTTGGGAATTTATAGTGGTGGTTGGAAGGTCTCCCAAGGGCCCACAAGCCTAAGGGGCGCCCCCCTGGGCACGCCCCTAGGGCTTGTGGCATCCTCGCAGGTCTTCTGGCATCCTCCCGAAGCTTCCTAGGTTTCTTCTGGTCCAAGAAAAATCATCATAAAGTTTTATTCTGTTTGGTATTGATTTTCTGTAAAAGCCAAAAACAAGGAAAAACAGCAACTGGCACTCGGCACTAGGTTAATAAGTTAGTCCGGAAAAATAATATAAAAAAGCATATTAATGCATATAAAACATCCAAAATAGATAATATAATAGCATGGAACAATAAAAAATTATAGATACATTGGAAACGTATCAGTGGACATCATTGATGACGAAAATTTTGACCGATGGGCAAACTTTTGCTGATCATGTCCCCATATGACTCTTGTTCATATTTTGATGCTTTGTTCTCTATGCTGAAAATGATTATGCTAGAACTTCAAGACAACTGAGTGCTATTTGCTAACATGGCCTAACTAGTTCCATCTTGCACCTCACGTCTCTCTGCACTCATGTGGACATGACGCACTCCGGAACGCTACGTGTTATAGACAATTGCAACAGTAGGAAGGTCACCTTTATAACTTGATATTTACTGTGAGAGATCACCCCAATAATTGACTACTTTGCAATCAAAGGGTGCAAACAACAAAGAGATAAACATCTGAGGCGGTTCATAAAAGCATGATATGGTATAGCCTTGGGCACTGGGAATCTTCGTGATCATCTTCAATCTCTAGTTGAAGCGTCGTGACGTCCAATATTTCTTTGCCGTGGCACTCATTTCAAAAACGTTGATGTGGCGGCAATTTTAGAAATTTCCATGGTGACCATTTCAGAGAATGTTGTCGTGGCACCAAATTCAGAAATTCCGTCGTGGCATGAAATTATAGCTCCCCGTTGATACGTCTCCAACGTACCTATAATTTTTTATTGTTCCATGTTGTTATACTATCATTTTTGGATGTTTTATATACATTTACTAGCAACTGTATATCATTTTTGGATTAACCTATTAACTTAGTGCCCAGTGCCAGTTGCTATTTTTTTGCTTGTTTTTTTACTTTGTAGAATATCAATACCGAACGAAGTCCAAATGCCACGAAACCTTTTGGAGATTTTTTCTGGCAAAAAGAGACCCTGGAAGCTTCTGGAGACCATGAGAAGAGGATCATGGGGCCCACTAGGCACCAGGGTGCTCCAGAGGCCTCTGGCGTGCCCTGGTGGGTAGTGGCCCCCAGGGCTCTGCCTTGACCTACCTCCGCCTCTATAAATACTCTAAAATCCCAAAAACCCTAGGGAGACGACTAAATACTTTTTCCGCCACCGCAAGTTCTAGAACCACAATATCTAATCTAGGGCCGGCACTCTGCCGGAGGGGGCAAGGATCACAGAGGGGTTCTTCATCATCCTTGCTGCCCCTCCGATGATGCGTGAGTAGTTTACCACAGACCTACGGGTCCATAATTATTAGCTAGATGGCTTCTTATCTTTTTTTGATCTTTGTTCTCCTTGATGTTCTTGGAGGTCTATTTGATGTAACTCTTTTTTATGGTGTTTTGTTGGGATCCGATGAATTGTGAGTTTATGATCAGATCTATCCATGAATATTATTTGAGTCTTCTCTGAACTCTTTTATGCATGATTGTTATAGACTTGTATTTCTTCTCTGATTTATTGGTTTGGTTTGGCCAACTAGATTGATTTATCTTGCCATGGGAGGAGGTGCTTTGTGATGGATTCGATCTTGCGGTGCTCAATCTCAGTGACAAAAAGAGACATGACACACATGTATCGTTGCTATTAAGGGCGACAAGATGCATAATTGTTTCGGTCTACTAATCTTGGGCGTGATGCCTATATACATGATCATTGCCTTGGATATCGTCATAAATATTTGCTTTTCTATTAATTGCCCAATAGTAATTTGTTTACCCATCGTATGCTCTTTTCTCGAGAGAAGCCCCTAGTGAAAACTATGGCCCCGGGGTCTATTTCCTATCATATATTAAAAATAAAGATACCTTGGTGCAATTTTCTTTTATTTATTTTATTTTGTATTTTTTGTTAGATCTATTTATCAAAATATATACAATTTAATCTATCTCAATACCGTTGAGGGATTGACAACCCCTTCACGCGTTGGGTTGCAAGTACTTCTTGTTTGTGTGCAGGTGCTATTTACATAGTGTTGCTTGGTTCTCCTACTAGATTGATAACCCTGGTTTCATAACTGAGGGAAATACTTACCTCTATTGTGTTGCATCATTCTCTCCTCTTCAGGGAAATACCAACGTAGATTACAAGTAGCAGGAAGAATTTCTGGCGCCATTGTTGGGGAGACATCATCAACATCTACCAAGTACCTACGCATAAACTCTCATCTCCTTGCAATTACTTTATTTTCCATTTGCCTCTCGTTTTTATCTCACCCACTTCTAAATTTTTTTACAAAAATATTTTCCGTTTGCCTTTTTCTTGTTTGATCTTTTGTTTTCTTGTGATCTTGTTTATGTAGTCACTATCTTTCAAGAGGGTTATCATGATATTTCCTATCCTAATATATTGGTAGAAATTGAGAAAAATACTAAGACTTATATGACCACACAATTTGAACACAACAAATTCTTTACCGAAGCACTTAGAGAACACTCTATCTTACTTGATGCTATCACAAAACAACTTGATCATGTCAGCGAAGAAGTTGCTAATCTTCAATCCCAGTTTGCTCATACTGAAAATTTATAAGGGAAAATCGCCGTTGTACAAGCTACGCTAGTAAACCAAATGGCAGCTAAGCCGGAATCTTTAGAAACTAGTAAAGATGAAGATATTAAGATGATTGGTGTTTCTTCAATTGATTCCTTGTTTAGTAATATTAAACCTGATGATAAGGGGACTGAAGAAGAGTCAACTTTAGCTAGAAGGCATCATCATAATTCGAAGGGATAAAATCTTGTTGAAACTTTTGATAAAAGTGGGTTTGGAGAGGTAAAAACTTTAACTAGTGATGTGCCCACTCTTTTGGATTACAAAGACTTTAATTATGATAATTGGTCTTTGATTGATTGCATTTCTTTGTTACAATCCATGCTAAATTCACCCTGTGCCTATGGAAAAATATAGCTTTTACTAAAGATATTGTAGAAGCAATGATGAAAGCTTTAGAAGAAAAGTTAGAATTAGAGATTTCAATTCCTAGAAAATTATATGATGAATGAGAACCTACCATTAAAGTCAAGATCAAAAATTGTGAGTGCAATTCTTTATGTGATTTGGGTGCTAGTGTTTCCACAATTCCGAAATCTCTATGTAATGTTCTAGGTTTTACCAATATGGAGGAATGTTTTCTTAATTTGCACTTGGCAGATTCTTCTATTAAAAGCCTTTGGGAAGAATTAATGACGTTCTTATTCTTGCAAATAGGAATTATGTGCCCATAGATTTTATTGTACTTGATATTGATTGCAATCCGTCTTGTCCCACAATACTTGGTAGACCGTTTTTGCGAACTATAGGTGCCGTGATTGACATGAAAGAAGGGAATATTAAATTTTAGTTTCCGTTAAGGAAGGGTATGGAACACTTCCCTAGAACTAGAATTAAGCCACCGCATGAGTCAATCATGAGGGCAACCTATGGAGCAAAAACCAAAGAGGACAACACTTGAAACTATGCATTATGCTTAGCTAGGGGCGTAAAACAATAGCGCTTGTTGGGAGGCAACCTAATAGTTATCTTTTAATTTTTTGTTTTCCCTTCTATTTTTCAATAAATGTAATTATGCTACTGTTATGATTGTGTTTTAATGTTTTAATTGGAGTTTGTGCCAAGTAAATCCTTTAGGATTATGTTGGATGATAGTTGATTTGATCCTCTTGGAAAACAAAAACTTTTGCATCCAGTAGTAGAATTGTTAAAATTTGTTCGAGCGTGATAAAATTCTTATTTTCTTAAACATGATTTATATACAAATTTCCCATATTGTCCTAAATTTTTAGAATTTTTTGTGTTACGGAAGTATGGTCAAAGTTCAGATTACTACATATTGTTTTATTTTTCATAGATTCTGTTTTCGTTGCATTGTGTGCTTATTTTGATGACTCTATGGATTGTATCGGGGGGGTATAAGCCATGGTAAAGTTAGAATACAGTAGGTATAATGCAATAATAAAATATGAATGGGTTTGCAATAGTACCTAAAGTAGTGATTTGCTTTATTATACTAACGAATCTCACGAAGTTTTTGTTAAGTTTTGTGTGATTGAAGTTTTCAAGTTTTGGGTGAGATCACGATGGATGAAGGAATAAGGAGTGGCAAGAGCCTAAACTTGGGGGTGCGCAATGCACGCCAAGGTAATATTCAAGGACTCCCAAGCAACTAAGCTTGGGGATGCCCCGAAAGGCATCCCCTCTTTCTTCTAACGACCATCGGTAAATTAACTTGGAGCTATATTTGTATTCGTCGCATATCATGAGTTTTGCTTGGACCGTCTTGTATTATATGATTCTTTGCTTTTTTTTCTTTTTACTTTGTCACAATCATCCTTTCTAGACACACCTATTTTAGAGAGCCATAATGATATTCTGATTTATTATAATTGCTCTATGTGCTTCATTTAAATTGTTTGAGCTAGGGAATCGCTCTAGTACTTTACTTATATCGTTTTGAGGATGTTGGTGGTTTTTTTTGAAGAAATGCTCTCATGCTTCACTTAGATTATTTTGAGAGTTAGTAAATTTTGAAGAAATACTCTCATGCTTCACACAGATTATTTTGAGAGTTAGTAAAATTTTAAAGAAATATGCTCTCATGCTTCACTTATATCATTTTGAGAGTTGAAAATTTCAAAGAAATATTTATGCTCTCGTGCTTCACTTAAATCTTTTTGAGAGTTAAAGAATAGTAATGGTAATTTGCACGAGACGAGAATATTGCTGTTAATGTTTACGATTCCCTATGCAGGCACGAAAGTCAATAGTTATGCGACGAAGTTACATCCTACTTGTGGTGCATTATTTAGTGTTAGTTATGTTTAATGCTCGTTTATGCTCATTTTCGTTTCTTGGTTGGTCGGATGCAACTCTTACGTCTGAAGACCGGGAATCAACCCCGTCTGGACCTTTCCTCCTTGCCGGGGATCTGACTTTGAGCCCTAGCGGGAGTTTCGCATCCGAAGACTGGGAGCCAACCCCAGCCGGACTCGCCCCCTTACGACAGACTCGACTTTGAGCCTTGACGCAAGTGCGGCGTATGGAGACCAGGATTCCGCCCTGGCTGGGCTCACGCCTCGCCCCACCGTGATGACGGAGGTCAGCTTCGAAGAAACCTCACACGCCAATCCGGCTAGCCTCGCCCTATTAAACGGGGCGCTTGATCGGATCCAGATGATGACCATTATGGATGGCCCATCCTCAAGTCACACTCAACGGAGCCTTGAGGTGGGCCACAGGGAATTTTACGTCCCGCCCACCACCCACTTAGTAGCCATTGTCAAAGACTTAACCGACATGCTAGACTACGCCTCTAAGGAGGCCGACGACATGGACGACGACAACGAAGCCATGGCCCAGACTGCCCCTCCCATCACCGGCCGATGGACGACCACCTCCACCTATGACATCTACATGGTGGACACCCCCAAGGACGATGGTGATGGCACTAATAATGGGGATGGCACCCCCAGAAGAGATGGTAACAAGCCTGGCAAGGAGCCCCCTAAACGCCGGAAACAACATCGACGATCCAAAGGGCGTCGAGGCAGGGAAAGCAACACGTGCACTGGAGAGGACGATACTCCAGAAAATATAAATATAGAGGACCTCGGCGATCCCGCCCCCGAGCAATAGTCTGATGGCCCAGAAAGGCATGGGCGTTAGTATAACCCCCGAGAACCCCAATGATTCCGAGGATAGCAACTATATGCCTCTCTCTGAGGAGGAGGTTAGCCTCGAAGCTGAAGAATTCATTGTTCCAGAAGATCCATTGGACCAGGAGCGGTTCAAGTAGCAGATCATAGCCACACCACGGAGCCTAAATAATAAGCAGCATCTAAAGGTCGAACAGAATACCATCAATGATAGATGCACAAAAGTCCTGGCAGCCGAAGAAGGGTACGGCTACTAATAGTAGACTAAAAGCTACCCAAAGCGGAAGCTGCTGCCACAATTCAATGAGGAGGCCCTTGCACCCGCACCACCAAGATACACACAGGCAGACCAGCCCGACCGCCCCCCCCCCCTTGAGGAAGGGACAGGCCGGCTAGAGAGGCCGAAAACCCACCTGCTCCCCCTCACCATAAAGGCAAGGAGGCGGCACAGCCAGAATACCAATATGATCTCCGTCATGACCTCGCCATTAGAGCAGGAAAAACACGATCCATTTATGGATCTCGGGATTATGCCCCGGCTGGATGAGACAGATACCAATCATGGCGCGACTGAAATGATAGAATTCGGGAGCAGCACCAGACCGATACAGCCGCCGATCTACGGCGTGATGTAGCCCGGGTTAGGGGTGCCGCTCACTTGATGTGTTTCACCGACTTGGTAATGCGGCATCAGTTCCCTGAAGGGTTTAAACCTGTAAACATCGAACAATACGACGGGACTACAGACTCAGCTGTGCGGATCGAGGACTCTCTTCTCCACATTCATATGGCTCGAGGGGACGACCTCCACGCCATAAAATATTTACCATTGAAGCTCAAAGGACCAGCTAGTCATTGGCTAAACAGCCTCCCTGAAAACTCTATAGGGAATTGGGAAGAGCTCGAGGATGCTTTCTGAGCTAACTTTCAAGGCACTTACATCCGAATGCCGATGACCTGAGCCACGTGGTCCAACATCACGGAGAATCAGCCCGACAATTTTGGAATCGGTTTTTGACCAAAAAGAACCAGATCGTCGACTGTCCGGATACGGAAGCAATAGCCGCATTTAGGCACAGTATCCAGGATGAATGGCTAGCGCGCCAACTCGGCCAGGATAAGCCAAAGACAATGGCAACACTTACCTCTCTCATGACCCGCTTTTGCGCGGGGGAGGATACTTGGTTCGCTCGAAGACGCACCAACCCAGAAGACCTCGACACCTCAGAAGTCCGAGACAGAAATGGGAAACCATGGCGCAATAGAATTAAGCGTCGCCACAACAGCGAATGCCAGATTCCGCGACTCCAAAACAGGACCGCGGAAGAAACCCTCTAAGGGGAACTAGGATGGACCCACCAAGTTGGACACAATCCTGGATAGACCCTGCCAGATCCATGGCATGTCTGATAAGCCCGCCAACCACACCAATCGCAATTGTTGGTCAATCAAATAGGCCGGCAAGATCACAGCCAAGGACACAGGCAAAAGCCCCCGCAACAAGGACGATGAAGAACCTTGCAGGGCGAACAATGGATGCCAGAAACCCCTCCCCCCCTAGATAAAGATGGTGAATATGATCTACGCCACCCATATACCCAACAAGGAGCGGGAATGTGCACTTCGGGATGTCTACGCCATAGAGCATGTAGAACCGAAATATAACCCATGGTCGGCATGCTCGATCACCTTCGATCACAGAGACCATCTGACCAGTATCCGTCATGGAGGGTCGGCGGCTCTGGTCCTCCACCCCATTATCGATGGGTATCACCTCCCTAGAGTCCTCATGGATGGGGGCAATTGTCGGCGTCCTGGGAACGAGGGTCCCCAGACTTGCCTGCCTGCAGCCCACGGCGTGGCTCCACCAGCGGCCCTGTACAGCCCATCTTCACCAGCAAACACTCAAGACCCTCGCGAGGGGCCTCCTCGGGAGCGGCCTCACCAGGCTGGCTCGCGAGGGGTGGAGAGATCAAGGCAAGGGACACCTCGCGAGGCAGACGACACAAGACCTCCTCGGGAGCGGCCTCACCAGGCTGGCTCGCGAGGGGTGGAGAGATCAAGGCAAGGGACACCTCGCGAGGTTCCTATGATGCAAGCCATGACGACTGGAGCCAGGCGGGTGCGAGCGCGCGCAGTGTCCTCGTTTGCTCTTTGGCGCTAAAGGGGCAAGCGCAGGCGAGGAATCCCGAGGCCTCGGGCAAAGGTTTCCATATCGGTGCAACGAGACCAAGACCAGCAGGACGGCAGGACGAAGGTCACCGTGGAGCCCAAGACGGCGTCACCACCAGAGCCTTTGGTAGGAGAAGACCACCTTTAGTCAGGATAACTTGTACTAGTTGTCTCCCTTCGAATTTGGCCGTTGTTGGCTCCCTTCCCGCTCAATATTTGGGGAGAGGACCAGGGCCTCTATAAATAGGAGTAGACACCACCGTAGGAGGCAACTCAGCTAAAAGGGATTGATATCACCCTCACACTCACCAAGCACAAGAACACCTCTCCTCTGGAGGCTATTCTTCCCCTTGTACTGTTCATCCTCAGCCCAAGAGGCAATCCACCACACCACACTAGAGTAGGGTATTACACCACAACGGTGGCCCGAACCAGTATAAATCTCGAGTCTCTTGTGTTGCGGGTTCATTGAGCTAGGCCTTGAGATCGCGGTGAGGCTGAGGGCATGATTAGGTAGGGGGAGATCTTCGTGCGCACCCCAGTGTTCGAACCTCAAGGGTTTTGCCGAAACCCGAAATCTGACATTTTGCGCGCCAGGTAGGGGTGCGCCGGAGCTCTCCTTTCGTCGATCTGCGCTTCGCCACCACCGCGCTTCACCCCCATGGCAGGCGTCACACTTCCAGCTCCGACGACTGGTGCCAGTGGCGGGGCCAGGTGGCTCCGAGCCTTGGCCCCCACCTTAAAGCAGGTGCGGTGACCGCCCAAGTTCAAGCCGGAGATGCCACCGCGCTACGACGGCGCGGCGGACCCGATGGCTTTCCTGCTGGCATACGAGGAGGCCGTCCTTAAGGCTGGGGGCGATGACAAGGTCATGGCCAACTGGCTTCCCATGGCCCTCACCGGCGTGTCGCACGCCTGGCTGCTCAACCTCCCCGGATCCACGGTGGCATCTTGGGAGGAGTTGCGAGGCCTCTTCGCCGCGCACTTCGCGGCACCGGCGCCCACGCGGTCGCGGCCCTCCTCGGCAGCTTGCAAGCGCCGCCCTCGAACCGCCACACCAAGCCGTTCTTTCGCCAGATTGGCGCCACCTCCACGCGGCAGGGGGCTCCCCCGGGTTGGGCGGCGCCCGAGGCTGACCTAACCTTCGACTCGGGGGATCACCCTGTCACCACTGCCGGCTCGGGCGTGCTCCCAATGCTGTGCACCCCCACCATCTACAGCGTAGCCGTTACCAAGACCCTTATCGACGGCGGCGCCGGCCTCAACGTGCTCTCTGTGGAATCTTTTAGCCTTCTTCACGTACCACTCGAGCGGCTTCACCGTAGCAAGCCCTTCTCTGGAGTCGGCGGCAGCTCCGCCAGTCCTCTGGGGCAGATCCGCCTGCCCGTGACCTTCGGCACTCGTGACAACTACCACACCGAGCTGATCAACTTCGACATCGCCCACATCGGCCTCCCGTACAACGCCATTCTTGGGTACCCGGCTCTGGCTCAGTTCATGGCGGCGACCCATCCGGCCTACAACCTCATGAAGATGCCTGGGAGCAAGGACGTCCTCACCGTAGTAGGAGATACCAAGGAGGCTCTGGCGGCACTCAAGCTTGCCCTCAAGACCGCCGCGACGGCACAACCGGTCGACGCAGACACCTCCGGAGTTAAGGAAGCCACACCAACCAAGAAGAATCAGTTGTTCACTCAAGACCGGGCGGAAACCAAGAAGGTGCCGGTCGAGGAAGATGGGTCCTCGGGGAACACCTTCACCATAGGTGCCAACCTCGACACCGATCAAGAGGAGGCACGGGTGAAGTTCTTGCGTGCAAACAAGGAAGTATTCGCCTGGGAGCCCGATCAGCTGGTAGGGGTCCCAAGAGGAGTGATTGAGCACCACTTGAAGGTGTGCCCAATGTACACCCTGTGAAGCAGAGGGCGTGGCGGCAGTCCACGGAGAAGCAGTCCTTCATCATTCAAGAAACCCGCAAGCTGGAGGCAGCAGGTGTCATTCGCGAGGTCCGGTACCCTGAATGGTTGGCAACCCAGTCGTTGTGCCCAAGAAAGGCGGAAAGGAGCGCATGTGTGTCGACTTCACCAACCTCAACAAGGCCTGCCCCCAAGATCCATTCCCGCTTCCTCACATCGACCAGATCGTCGACTCCACTGCCGAGTGCGACCTGTTGTGCTTTCTGGATGCGTTTTCAGGCTACCACCAGATCAAGATGGCGGTAGAAGATGTCGAGAAGACGGCCTTCCTGACCCCGTGCGGGGTATACTGCTACACTTGCATGTCGTTCGGGCTGCACAACGCGGGCGCGACCTTCCAACGGCTGATGCACATCGCCCTGGGTTAGCAGCTCGGGAGGAACGCCGAAGCCCACGTCGAAGACATTGTGGTGAAGTCTCGGGAGGCGAGAACCTTAATTCAGGACCTGGAGGAGACCTTCGAAATCCTACGCTGGCTGGACTTGCGGCTCAACCCGGAGAAATGCGTGTTTGGTGTCCCTTCCGGCAAGCTGCTGGGTTTCCTCGTGTCCCACAGAGGGATCGAGGCCAACCCAGAGAAGGTCAAGGCAATCGAAGACATGAGTCCACCACAGACCCTTAAGGAGATGCAGAAGCTTGCCGGCCGCGTGACTGCGTTGGGGCGCTTCATCTCCAAGCTGGGAGAGCGCGCCCTACCATTCTTCAAGCTGATGAAGAAGAAGGGCCCATTCGAGTGGACCCCGAAGGCCGACCAAGCATTTCAAGACCTCAAGAGATACCTGACTAGCCCTCCAGTGATGGTGGCGCCCCGACCTCTCGAGCCCCTGGTGCTGTACCTTGCCGCCACCCCTTACTCCTCCAGCGCAGCTCTGGTGGCGGTCCGGGAGGAGCGCCGGGTCAGGGATGCGTCGCGCCAAGCCGCCCCCCCAGCCAAGCCGACGCAAGACCCAGAGGGCACCACGAGGGCTGCGGCGACATCGGCAATGGACCAGGCTCAGTAAGACGGCGCACTTGGGCCTGCGGAGGCCCCAACGAGCGACCAGGCTCTAGGGGCTTCGTCGTCTCAGGAGGCGCCCCAACCTCCGGAAGCCGTGAGCCTCATCAATGCACCTGCCCTCGTCGAGCACCCTGTGTAATTTGTCAGCACGGTGTTGCGGGACGCGAGGGTGCGGTACCCCATGCCTCAGAAGCTCCTGCTCGCGCTCTTGGTGGCCTCGCGTAAGCTGTGGCACTACTTTCAAGGTCACCCCATCAAGGTCGTCTCGGCCTACCCATTGGAGAGAGTGCTCAGGAGCCCCAACTCCGCCGGGAGAGTCGCTGAGTGGAACATCGAGCTGCAGGCATTTCAGTTGGAGTTCAGCACAACTAGGGTCATCAAGGGAGCCGCGCTCGCTGACTTCGTGGCAGAATGGACGGACGCCCTGGGGCTTGAAGAAGGCGAGGATCGGTCCCACTCGCCAGGGAGTGAAGCGCCAGACGGCTGGGTTATGTATTTCAATGGCGCCTTTGTGCGCCAGGGCGCGGGGGCTGGAGCAGTGCTCATCTCACCCACTTAGGACAAGCTTTACTACGCCGTGCAGCTCTACTTCCAGCAGGGCGAGAAGGTCTCCAACAACATAGCAGAGTACGAAGGCCTCATAGCTGGTCTCAAGGCTGCGGTGGCACTGGGAGTGAAGCGCCTCACCATCAAGGGCGACTCACAGCTCCTCATCAACTTCTCCAACAAGGTATATGATCCGAAGGACGAGCACATGGAGGCATACCTCCCGGAGGTACGCAAGACGGAGAAGTAGTTCTTGGGCCTGGAATTGCAGCACGTGCCTCATGGCACCAACAAAGAAGCCGACGACATCACTAGGAGAGCATCCAAGCGGCTACCCCAAGAGCCTGGCGTCTTCGAGGAGCGGCTCTTCAAGCCATCGGCAACACCACCACTTTCAAGAACAGCGCTGCCTCGGGAGGAGCTCGCTCAACCGCCTGCCTCAGGATCCCCGGCCTGCGGCCCAGCCTCGGGAGCGCGCTTACTCTTGGCGCTCGAGCCTCGGGAGGGGTGCTGGACCAAGGAATTCAAGGAATACCTGACGCAAGGGACGCTGCCGGAGAAGGAGGAGGACACGTTGCGTGTGGCCCGACAGGCCACGGCATACTGCATCCAGGACAGTGAGTTATACAGGAAGCGGCCAAATGACGTTACCCTGCGTTGCATCTCCAGGGAGCAGGGGAAAGAGCTGCCAGCCGACATACATGACGGGGACTGCGGGCACCACTCGTCGTCACGGACCCTCGTCGACAAAGTGTTTCGCAGCGGATTCTACTAGCGTACAGCACTCAACGACGCGACTGAGGTGGTGAAGTCCTGTGAGGCCTGTCAGTTCCATGCCAAGCAGATCCATCAGCCGGCTAAGGGCCTCCAGACCATCCCACTCTCGTGGCCATTCGCGGTCTGGGGGCTGGATATCTTGGGTCCGTTCCCTCGAGCGCCTGGGGGCTACCGCTACCGTACCTCTACGTCGCCATCGACAAGTTCACCTAGTGGGTGGAGGTAGAAGTCGTCCGCACCATCCTAGCCGGCTTCGCGGTCAAGTTCATTAAAGGTCTCATGAGCAGGTCTGGGGTCCCCAGCCGCATCATCACTGATAACGGCTCACAGTTCACTAGCAATCTCTTCAAGACATATTGTGCTAACCTTCGAACGCAGATCTGCTACGCTTCGGTGGCGCACCCCCGGAGCAATGGTCAGGCCGAACGCGCCAACACGGAGGTCCTGAGATGCCTCAAGACCAGGACCTTCAAGAATAAGCTCGAGGCCTGCGGCAGGGGCTGGCACGACGAGCTCCAGTCCGTGCTATGGTCCATCCGCACCACCGCCACCAAGCCAACGGGCGAGACCCCATTCTTCCTCGTCTACGAAGCAGAGGCGGTTCTCCCTCACGAGGTTAAGCATTGCTCCGCTCGGGTCGTGGCGTTTGATGAGGCGCAGCAGGACGCCATGCGGGGGATGGACCTTGTGCTGGGGGAGGAACACCGCCGTGAAGCCACGCTACGAGCGGCAAGATATCAGCAGGTGCTGCGACGGTACCACTGCCGCAACATCCGCTCCAGGACGCTCGAGGTGGGTGACCTCGTCCTAAGGCGGGTGCTCTCCAGGGAAGGGCTGCATAAGCTCTCGCCCATGTGGGAGGACCCGTTTAGGGTCGCCCACATCTCCAGGCCTGGCGCCGCGCGCCTGGAGACGCAGGACGGGGTACCCATCCAGAACGCCTGGAACATCCAGCACCTCCGGAAGTTCTACCCATGAAGAAAGGCCCAGCGCCTGTGAAGAAGGCCCAGCGCCTATGAAGAAGGCCCAGTGCCAGTGACACTCTCACGTAATAATGAGTGGGGCTGTACACACCCCGGAGTCTCAGGAATGCCGCCCTCGGGCCTCTGGGGCTCCCACCCACGTCCTAGTGGCAGCACTTAGCTCCGCGTTGGTGAGAAGACAAGAAGACTAGGTGTGGGACGTGGCTTTTCATTTGCTTTCCGTAGTTGGCTTGCCCGTCTTTAATCGAAATTTGTCTTGTTCCATCGCCTTCTGCCTCTGTTTCATCCTTTGGTTCTCTGTTTGACCTGTACTCTCTCGCGCGTCCCTCGCGAGGGGGCTGGACAGGTGCCCTCATGAGCGTCTTGTCTATTTTTTTGCGAGGCACTCTCGTTTGAGCCACAAGCTGGCGCTCCTCTCTCAATCCGTGCCCCTTGGGTACCGCGATGCGAGGCGCTGGGTCATGGCCAGCGGCGCCTGCGACCAGGGCTCGGGATTTCCTAACAATTTTTTGCAGTTCCTAGATGCCTCGCCAGGTACTGAGAAATGGATGCCTCGTGAGGCGGAAACTACTTCAAGCGCGTCAGGCTAAGTTATTCCTACGTGCCTATATAAGACATTGATATTGCGACGCGACACAGGAACAATAAACACAGCATAACGACTTGGAAATCACAGTTTGTTGCATGCCCCCGTGGGGCCCCATACCTGTCTCTCTCTTAATGCAGGAAGAAAAGGAAGAACAAAACAAAAGCGGCGCATGCCCCTGCAGCAGCTCGCGAGGATGGACCCATGGCGCTGTCACGGGCTCAGCCGGACCCCTCCTCACGCTTTACCGGGGCACGGCGACGAGACAACTCGCTGCCGCCCTCGAAGAGGCCACGGCAG
Organism: Aegilops tauschii subsp. strangulata; assembly: GCF_002575655.3. Classification (NCBI taxonomy): domain Eukaryota; kingdom Viridiplantae; phylum Streptophyta; class Magnoliopsida; order Poales; family Poaceae; genus Aegilops; species Aegilops tauschii. The sequence goes on from NC_053036.3 coordinate 314,595,444, forward strand.
CATCGCGGCTGATCGTAACCGCCGCTGCTGGAGCTGTCGTCGGAGGGGGAGTCGACGTAGCTGGGCGAGCGGCGGCCAGCACCGAAGGCAAGGCCATCCTCACCCTCGTCTCGACCGTCGCCAAGGCCAAACACCTCGTCGCCGTCGTTGTCCTCGAGGAAGCACCCGATGCAGCGGCCCTCTTCCCTGAACGCCCTCACGTAGAGGGTCGCGTTGCCGTCATACTTGAAGTGGAGGGTGCACCGCCTGCCCAGGCCGCGCGCGGGGGCAAACGTCTGCCACCCCCATGCCAGGGCTGCGTTGCCCGCGACGGAGACCTCGACTGCGACCCACGAAGCCTTGCTGCAGTAGCCGTCCGCCTGTAGCCAGAGCCCGCCTGGACCTGTGGCCGGCAGCTCGGCGACGAAGAAGCACGGGAGCTGAAGCCAGGTGCCAGCCGGGTTCTCCGACCACACGATGAACTCCGGTAGCACCTCCGCCGAGTGGAAGCACGACCGGGGAGGCCGTGCGACCATGGCGCGTCTCCCCTCATCGACGGGGCTGCCACGACATGGGCGACTCCCGCCACGCGAAGGGGTGCCGCTGCGGCCGCGGACGGCCATAGCGGGGATCGCAGTGTGCTTGCGGGGACGGCCGCGCCCGCGCTTGGGCGGCGGGGAGCCGGGCCCCTCTTGGCGAGCCTTCCCCTTCTCGGCGGCCGAGAACCTCTTCGCAGGCGCCATGGATGTCGCCGCTAGCAATGAGGCGAGGAAGGAGAAGCGAGCAGGAAGAGATGAGCAACGGGGGCTCCGGCCCCCTCCTCATTTATAGCAGGAGAAGGCCAACCGGCGATCCCCACGATCATAGGTAATGATGATATTTCTCTGCATGCAGCAGGGACTCGTCAAGTCGGGCAGTTGCCGAGGCAGCATGGGGAAGCGGAGACACCCACGTCCAATCAATCGCCACGTGTCGACCAAGGCCGCAGGCTGTTGGGACCCGCGGCGCTCCACACTTGCCCTTTGGCTTCGCCTCAAAGCCAAGTCCGAGCATGCCTTGGGCCCGGGGGCTACTGTCGGCGTCCTGGGAATGGGGGTCCCCAGACTTGCCTGCCTGCGGCCCACGGCGTGGCTCCACCAGCGGCCCTGTACGACCCATCTTCACCAGCAAACACTCAAGGCCCTCGCGAGGGGCCAAGCCTCGCGAGGCGGACGACACAAGACGTCCTCGGGAGTGGCCTCGCCAGGCTAGCTTGCGAGGGGCGGAGAGATCAAGGAAAGGAACACCTCGCGAGGTTCCTATGATGCAAGCCATGACGACAGGAGCCAGGCGGGCGCCAGCGCGCGCAGTGTCCTCATTTCCTCTTTGGCACTAAAGGGGCAAGCGCAGGCGAGGAGTCCCAGGGCCTCAGGCAAAGGTTTCCATATCGATGCAACAAGACCAAGACCAGCAGGACGGCAGGACAAAGGTCACCGTGGAGACCAAGACGGCGTCACCACCAGAGCCTTTGGCAGGCGAAGACCACCTTTAGTCGGGATAACTTGTACTAGTTGTCTCCCTTCGAATTTGGCCGTTGTTGGCTCCATTCCCGCTCAATATTTGGGGAGAGGACCAGGGCCTCTATAAATAGGACTAGCCACCACCGTAGGAGGCAACTCAGCTAAAAGGGATTCATATCACCCTCACACTAACCAAGCACAAGAACACCTCACCTCCGGAGGTTGTTCTTCCCCTTGTACTGTTCATCCTCAGCCCAAGAGACAATCCACCACACCACACTGGAGTAGGGTATTACACCACAATGGTGGCCCGAACCGGTATAAATCTCGTGCCTCTTGTGTTGCGGGTTCGTTGAGCTAGGCCTTGAGATCGCGGTGAGGCTGAGGGCGTGATTAGGTAGGGGGAGATCTTCGTGCGCACCCCAGTGTTCGAACCTCAAGGGTTTTGCCAGAACCCAAAATCCAACAGCAATAGCCTCAATCTGATTTATGCAGATATAGTAAGAAAAATGGGCATTGACCCGTCAAGGATCAAGCCTAGTAACACCACCTTTAAGGGGGTAATCCCGGGCGTTGAAGCCCGCTGCTCGGGCATCTTGACTTTGGAAGTGGTGTTTGGCTCGCCAGACAACTTCCGCAGTGATGACTTGATCTTCGACATTGTCCCCTTCCGCAGAGGTTATCACGTGCTCCTGGGCCGGACGGTGTTCGCCCGTTTCAATGTTGTCCCCCATTATGCATACTTAAAGCTAAAGATTCCTGGACCTAAGGGCATCATTACAGTCAATGGTAATACGAAACGTTCACTCTGGACTGAAGAACATACAGCGGCCCTAGCGGCCGAAGTCAAAAACAATATCGAGGGGGCCCATTATCAGCCCGTCGTGAAGGCACAAGAAGCAAGGAAACGGGTCCGAGCTCTATCTCCATTTGAGGAACATCCTGCATTTCGCGTAAATAGGGATACACCCCCATAGCATACCGACCAATTCGCACATTATGTGCGTCGTCAGCACAACTTTGCACATAAAATACCATGGGCTGCTGTGGGGACCGAATCAAAACCAAGTATTCGGCTCAACCGAACTCTGGTCATACACGTTTTCGGATGTCGAACAAGTACATTTACGGACCGATTTGGCATTAAGCTAAGAACAACTCGGCGACCTCTCAAGGCTCCTAGTCAAGAGCCCCTCGACCGATTCTCAACCCCTCTACGGAGCTTCCCCCCAACAAAAGAAAAGGCGTAGATGTGCAGTAGGGCACAATAGGGATATCCACCGACGCTTCAAGGACTTGTGTAAACCTTTCATCTGAAAAAAATTCCTCTTTCTTATAAAGTTCTTGTAACAGATGCTTTGGCAGTTCGAATTGTACGGATAGACGCATGAGCTTTTTTGTTATAAAGACCAATATTTATGGTCCTCTTGCAGTCTTCTATATTGCACCTTTCTTTCACTCTTCGATGCTACTATAAGCTAGTTCGGCACAATTTTTCCTTAAGGCAACCATCGGGTAATAGACCGGGGGCTCGACCATAATATTCGCCCTATGCATAAGAGTCCGACACTATTCTTTCTTTACGTGTTCGGCGTCTCAGGTATTGCATTATATGCATCGATTCTGAATTATGTCTTGGGTCAATAGTTGGCTTGCCTGGCTCCTGTTCTTACCTTCTTATATTCTGCTAGTTCAGTAAGGAGGTAAAGGGAGAACCACTGCGATTGTACTTCGGGCTAACCTGGTTCAGTACCTCAGTGGAGAAAGCCGAAAACTGACCGTCATAATAAGCGAGAACTAGTCTGCGATCCGATGACAAGTATCAAACTAAAAATCGTTGGCGATTACACCATGTAATGCGAAGGGTTTGTGTCTTCGGGCAAGCCAAGTGATACATGTATATACCTCGGATCTCCCAAATATCACACTGGGGGCTAGTCACCAGCCCCCACAGTCAAGCTCCTATGGCTAAGTGAAGGTAAATAAAGCCGCATAGTCTGATTGCCTTGTTCCCCTCACACGCTACCGCCTCTGGGCACCGAGACATCGGCTAAGGGTCATAGTGCGTAGGGTGGAACACCCCTTGTAGCATCTACATGGGGGCTGAAGCCGATGACTGGCAACTTTCAGATTCAAACCGGCCGCATAGGAGTCAAAACAAAACTAAAATAGATTCAAGTATGATGAACCATACAAAAGGCCGCATTAAGCACAAGGTTTCATTGTCATTACATGATAGTTTACTCAAGGATTACATCTTTGGGACCTGGTCCTCTACCGCCCAAGCACCATCCATAAGAACGGAGAAATACTACTCGGGACGACGATGCTCCTTTCCAACAGGCAGGGGACCGGCAACCATTTCAACTGGCTTGATCTTCAGCGAGTGCACCATGGTCCTCGCGAAGCCCATCCACGCGCCCTTCGATGCATGCGGAGCGCTTCATAGTGTCAACCTGGGAGGATGCGTCGCGCAACTTCTGCACTAGGCCAAAGTAGCTTCTCAGTATGGGCTCTGCGGGCCACAGCCGGACACAGAGGTCCTTCATGGCTGGCTCGGCCATCCGATGCAGCTCCATCAGCTGCTTCATCTGGTTGCTAAGGAGGGGAGGATGTTCGGGCACTCGAAACTGCGCCTAAAACAGTCTGTGTTTGGCATCACCCTCCTGAGCTGCATAGTGCCTTGCAGCATCCGCCGCACTCCTCAAAAGCTCCGCAAATGCGCGTGAAGAATGCCAGACTCATGTGAGCAACATGAACTTCTGACCACCAAAGACATTGTGCAGTAAGTAAGGCTTACAATCTGCAATTTTCTTCAGTTGGCGGAGCTCCTCCCGGTCGCTTGATAACCCACAAGTATAGGGGATCGCAACAGTTTTCGTGGGTAGGGTATTCAACCCAAATTTATAGATTCGACACAAGGGGAGCCAAAGAATATTTGCAAGTATTAGCAGCTAAGTTGTGAATTCAACCACACCTGGAGAATAATTATCTGCAGCAAAGTGATCAGTAGCAAAGTAGTATGATAGTTTTGATAGTAGTAGCAATAGCAATAGTAACGGTAACAGTGATAACAGTGATTTTGTAGCAAGTGCAATAGTAACAATAGCAGTAGTAACTTAGCAAGATCAATATGTAGGAAAATTGTAGGCATTGGATCAATGATTTGTTGGATGATATTCATCATGTGACAGTCATAACCTAGGGCGATACGGCACTAGCTCTAGTTCATAAATATAATGTAGGCATGTATTCCATAAATAGTCATACATGCTTATGGAAAGAACTTGCATGACATCTTTTGTCCTACCCTCCCGTGGCAGCGGGGTCCTATTGGAAACTAAGGGATATTAAGGCCTCCTTTTAATAGAGAACCGGAACAAAGCATTAACACACGGTGAATACATGAACTCCTCAAACTACGGCCATCATCGGGAAGTGTCCCGACTATTGTCACTCCGGGGTTGCCAGATCATAACACGTAGTAGGTGACTATAACTTGCAAGATCGGATCTAGAACATAGATAGATATAATGGTGATAGCATAAATGGTTCAGATCTGAAATCATGGCACCCGGGCCCAAAGTGACAAGCATTAAGCATGGCAAAGTCATAGCAACATCAATCTCAGAACATAATGGATACTAGGGATAAAGCCCTAACAAAACTAACTCGATTACAGGATGAATCTCATCCAACTCCTCACCGACCAGCGAGCCTAGGAAGGAATTTCTCACTCCCGGTGGGGAGCATCTTGGAATTTGCAATGGAGAAGGGTTGGTGATGACGAAGATCGAAGACCCCCCTCTCCGGAGCCCCAAACGGATTCCAGATCTGACCTCCCAGTGAAGAACAGGAGACGGCTACAGCTCCGTCTCGTGGAACGCGGTAATTCTTTCTCCCTGATTTTTTCTGAAAAATAGGATTTTATATAGTCGGTTTCAGGGTCTGCGGGGCCACTAGGTGGGGACAACCTACATGGGCACGCCTGGAGGGGGTGGCGTGCCTTGGTGGGTTGTGTCCACCCAGGTGCCCCCCTCCGGTGGTTCTTGGCTCTAGAAGTTCTCTTTTATTGTATAAAAAATCCTCGCAAAGTTTCGTTCCATTCTGAGAACTTTTATTTCTGCACAAAAACAACACCATGGTAGTTCTACTGAAAACAACGTCAGTCCGGGTTAGTTTCATTCAAATCATGTAAATTAGAGTCCAAAACAAGAGGAAAAGCATTAGGAAAAGTAGATACGATGGAGACGTATCAACTCCCCCAAGCTTAAACCTTTGCTTGTCCTTAAGCAATTAAGTTGATAAAGTGAAAGTGAAAAAGAAAAACTTTTATGAACTCTTTTGCTCTTGTTTGCATAAATAAGCTTAAACAGCACCCAGGTTTTCAGCCAATATTATAACTAACCATGTCGACAATAACTCTTAAAAATTATATTAACTCATATCAATGACATAATCAGCTAGCGAGCAATAATAAGATATCTCAAACATGAACACGTTATCAAAACAACCATGATATAACATGACAATAGTGGTATCTCTCTAGCCCTTTCTAAGACCGTGAAACATAAATGCATAGCACCTCCAAAGTTCAAGCAGCGACCAAACATTGTAATTCATGGTAGAAAAGATCCAGTCATGATGCACCCAACATTAGCTACACACAATGCATAAGCATGACAGCAGTGCTCTCAGGTTCTGGCGCTTATTTTAGAAGGTGATGACACAACATAAAAGTAAATAGATAGTACCTTCGCAAAGGGAGGCAGTGATTTGCAGAGGTGCCAGGGCTCATGTTTTTAAAACAGAGGTAAATGATATTTTGAGAAATGCACCCTTCTTGTTTACTTCGCGACCATCAGTTATCAGTATCTTCCATGCTAAACACATTAGTGGCGATTCCCAAGCAATAAAGTAAAGGTTATTACTCTGTAGGAGTTTCTATTTGATTATTTTTAAGCTCAATTCTTTTTGCAGTTTGGGACCGGGAATCCCTATTACCGCCCTCTTCTTATGCAGTGGCGAGTGAATAAACACTCATCCTGAGAATAATCCGCTTACCATGGAAGATACCGACTACCTCCTGTCGTTCTATGAACAATCTAGGCACATAAAAATGATATTTATTTTAAGTTTCTAGAGATGGCACATGCAAATTTACTTAGGACGGCAGGGTAATACCGCATATAGGTAGGTATGGTGTACTCATCTAGAATAACTTGGGTTCAAGGATTTTGATGCACAAGCAGAATTCCCGCTTAGTACAGGTGAAGGCTAGCAAATAGGTTGAGAAGCGGCCAGCTAGAGAGCAACAACGGTCATGAACATTCATTATGCATAAGTAACATTGGATACTAGCATGAGTAGGATATGAACACCATGAACATAAATATCATAGAGGCTATGTTGGTTTTGATTCAACTACATGCATGAACATGTGCCAAGTCAAGCCACTCAAACATTCAGAGGAGGATACCATATCATCATACTACATCACAATCATTTTAACGCAATGTTGACATCCAAGATAAATCATTATCCACTCCTAGCTACTTATGCATGGCATGAGGAACTATAATCTCGAATTGTCATTGCAAACATGTTTAATCATAATGAGTTGAATCATGGATACTAGGTTAAACATATTTACAAAAACAGAACAAGTTGAGTTCTTACTCGTTTCTCTCTGCCACGGCGAGTTCATCAAATATCGTCATTATTGCCTTTCACTTGCACGACCGAATGATATAAAAATAATAATAGTGCAAGAGTGCCGTGGACTAAGCTGGAATCTGCAAACATTTTATTCAACAGGAGAAGACAAGGTAAATGGGCTCTTTGTTAGATCAATAATAATGCATATGCGAGCCACTCAACATTTTTCATTGTGGTCTTCTCCTCGGTACGACTCAATAAGAAGAAAAGAAATTCAGAAAAATACACGGAAATATTTTTGGAGTTTTTGGTTTTCTTGAAAGAAAGCAAATAAAAGGGAAAAACAAAAACGAGAAAAACTATTTACACGAGAAAGCTCCCAAAAAGCAAAAGAAGGACAAGGAAATCCTTTCGGGTTTTCTTTTTAGTGCTACAACAAATTAAACTAGGAAGAAAAACCGAAAAGAAGCAGGAAATATTTTTGGATTTTCTCAAAGTTTTTCAAACACGCAAGAAGAACGCGAGAAAATAAATTTAGCATGGATAATACAATGAAGAAGTGAGAGCACCAACAACTGAAATGAAATGCATGAACATGAATGTAATGTCAGTGGAAATACGTACTCCCCCAAGCTTAGGCTTTTGGCCTAACTTGGTAATCAGTCAGTAGCCTGCATAATGATCGGAGTGATAGCTCATGGAGGCTCTTGGTGCGGATACCTCAGCCTGTGGTGCGGCCACAACCGCCGCGTTATGAGCTCGGGCCTCGCTCTCCAGAACAAAATATCTTCGCCTACTGTGAGCATCAAAGAGAGCAGGCGCAGGCAAATATGTGTGCACAACGTAACTTTGATTAAACAACAATTTATAGGTGAAATTATGGGGTTCACCTCTAAGGATCTTATGACGTTTCATAGCATCAAAATCTAAATACTGCATGGATAAAATAGTGTCATAGGGCAAAGGTGAAACACCCAGCTCTCTTGTTAAGCGTGTGGCATAAATCCCACCATAGAAATGACCACTACTAGCATTGTGTTGCAACCTGCATGCAACAATCGCTCCAAGATTATAACTTCTGTCACCGGAGAGAGCAGTGCGTATGAGGCTCAAGTCTGGAGCACAAAGCGCACCCACCTTCTCTCTAGCAAGCAAAAACTTCGCAATGAATAGAGCAAAATAATGCATGACCGGGAAATGTAAGCTAGTGGAGGTGACACTTGACACCCCTCTATCATCCCCTACAGACAAGGTGCGATAAAAGCCTTCGAACTCTGCAGGCCAAGACTCTACTAAATTCCCATCAGAAGGGATCATGCAAATATCACAAAATTCAGTAAGAGGGATCTGATGGGTTTCACCATATAAATTAAACTGCACCTCAGGAGGATTATTCCTATGAAGGAAATGAAAACTTTGCACAAAGGAATTTGTGAGGAGATGATAATGTTCACATTCAGCTGCGATGAAGTCGGTGAGGCTGGCATTAGCAGCATATTGTGTAAACTCTTGAAGGATTCCGGCCCCTTCCATGAATGGGTTATGCGACCATTCGCACGGCCGTACCTCTGCCATTCTCTGGGTATGGAGATCACTGTCAGATGACTCCCCAATAACTCCCTTGGAGTTCTTCTTGGAAGCAAACTTCCTAAAGATACTCATCTTTTTCCTATGAACAAAATTATGAATTTTTTAGTCCACAAAATTTTCTCAACAAAACTTTACAAGATTGATAGCAACTACTCATAGGGATGCATAGAGGCCATAGCAAGCATTCAAACTACTTAAAACTCTAAGAATTCAACATGCAAGCTCATCTACAGCAGCACCAAGAGCAACTAATTATTCAAAATATAAACCATTAAAGCAAAAACTAATTGGACAAACGGAGGAGTCACATACCAAGCAACAATCACCTGAAACAGTTTCGGAAACAGAGCTTCGAGCAAAGAGATCGAAATCCGCGGGTTTGAGAGCAAGAACACGAGAGAGAGAGAGAGAGAGAGAGAGAGAGAGAGAGAGAGCAATGGTGATTTTTTTCTGGAGGTAGGTGGTGATGTGGGATGAAAAGATAAGTGAGGGGGGCCACGTGGGGACCACAACCCACCAGGGCGCGCCTGGGGGTCCTGGCGCGCCCAGGTGGGTTGTGCCCACCTGGTGCACCTCCCTATGATGTTATTTGCACCAAAAATTCTTAAATATTCAGAAAAAATCATATTAAATTTTCAGAGCATTTTGAGAACTTTTATTTTTGGGTCATTTTTTATTGCACGGGAAATTCAAAAAACAGGCAAAACATGGCATTCTATTTTATTTAACTAATAAAAACAGAAAACAAAAGGTATGGGCAGAAGGTAGTGCTTACTAAATTCATCAACTTCATACCTCTCAAAAATGATCCATTAATAAGGTTAATCAAGTCTTATTAACAACCACTTTCGATTAGCATGAAACCGAAGAATTTTCATAAATCACTAAGTTACCTCAACGGGGATATGAATATCCCCAATAATAAGCATTTCATATTTGTCTTTTAACAGTAGGTAGAGATAGTTGAAAATTTCCAATAGTGATTGTCGGAGATTTTTCAATAACGTTAATACCATTCACTTGGAATTGTTTCTTCAGAAAGTGCACCGTATGCTCATTACCATTGATATGAAAAGTGACCTTGCTTTTATTGCAATCAATAACAGCCCTTGCAGTATTCAAGAAGGGTCTACAAAGTATAATCGACACGTTGTCATCCTCGGGAATCTGAAGTATAACAAAGTCAGTCAAAATAGTAACATTAGCAACAACAACGGGCACATCCTCACAAGTACCGATAGGTATGGCAGAGTATTTGTCAGCCATTTTCAAAGATATTTCAGTAGGTGTGAGTTTATTCAAATCAAGTCTTTTATATAAAGGGAAAGGCATAACACTAACACCAGCTCCCAAATCACACAAAGCAGTTTTCACATAATTTCTTTTGATGGAGCAAGGTATAGTTGGTGTTCCCGAATCTCCAAGTTTTTTAGGTACTCCATCTTTAAAAGTATAATTAGCAAGCATGGTGGAGATTTTAGCTTCCAGTATTTTTCTCTTATTGGTGATGATATCTTTCATGTACTGTGCATAAGGATGCATTTTCAAGATATTAGTCAAGCGAGTACGCAAAAAGACTGGCCTCAACATTTCAGCAAAGCGTTCAAATTCTTCATCATCTTTATTTTTAGTTGACTTAGGTGGAAAGGGCATAGGCTTACCATGGTTCTCTTTCTTTACCATGTTTTCTAGCAACAAAGTCTCTTTTATCATACTTTTTATTCTTGGGTTGCGGGTTATCAAGATCAACCGCAGGTTCTATCTCAACATCATTGTCTGGTTCTTTATTATTTGTTGGAGTATTTTCATGAACCTCATCATTATCTTGTTCATTATCAGAAGGTGATGGTTCAATACCAGATTGAGTTCAGCATCAGAGATAGAAACTTCATTATCATTATCAGGAGGTTTTCTACTTCCGGTTCACTAGAGGCATGCAAAGTCCTATCATTTTTCTTCTTCTTTTTCTTTTTAGAAGGACTACGTGCATCAGTGCTAACTCTTTGAGAGTCTTATTCAATTCATTTTGGGTGTCCCTCAGGATAAAGTGGTTCCTGAGTCATCCTACCTCCTCTAGTCATTACTCTAACAGCATGATCATTGATATTATTATTCATTTCATCTAGCAACCACTACAAAAAAAGACACATCCGTGACATTTTGGGCTGAACGATTTTTTTCTGTCATGCTTATGACTTTTATGACGATAATTGTGACAAAACCGGTATCATCATAGATGTGGTGCGCTCCTACTTCTATGACCAAAAATCATGACAGAAAATGGGCTTTTCGTCCTGGGCGGGCCGGAGACGCAGCTGCATGACATTCTTTGGGTCGTCCATGACGGAAAAAACCGTGGGAGAAGCGAGGGCGAGGAAAATATCGGGGAGTCCCTGGTTACGGTGGGTGGTCGGGGGCCGAGCGATGCGCGTTTCTCTCGTACACGTACGCACGTGGGTGCGAGGCGTTGGGCTCTAACTGAACCCGAGCGAGTTCGCCTACTGAACCCGAGCGATTGCACTGCAGGCTACGCGTTACTGAACCCGAGCGATCGATCGATGGCTGTTAACTGAACCCGATCAAGCGATTCCTTCGCTACTGCTGCTAACTGAAGCCGATCGAACCTACTGCCTCTTGATGAACAGTGAGCGTTGTTGGGGGTTTGGATGAACAGGAACCCGTGGTGTTGCCGCTGGATGAACAGGACCCCATCGATCGAGCCGGTCGAGGGCTGGATGAACAGGACGGCCCCGTGGAGGGCTGGTTGAACAGTAGCCGGTGGAGGGCTGGATGAACAGTAGCCCGTGGAGGGGTGGTTGAACTGGACCCCGTGGAGAGGGCTGGTTGAACAGTAGCCGGTGGAGGAGCGCTCGGTGAAGGCTGGATGAACAGGAGCCCGTGGATGAACCATCATAGGTGGAGGTTGGAGGAGGTCGATGGTGGATCAACAGTAGCCCGTGGAGGCTGGAGGAGGTCGACGGTGGAGATGAACAGTATCCCGTGGAGTCCCGTTTTGCGGTACGCCACACCCCTCCCAATGAACAGGACCCCCGTTTCGACCGTAGCACTCCAACACAAGTCCGCTTCCTACGTTTTGCGGTATGCCACACCCCTCCCGATCAACAGGACCCCGTTTCAACCGTACGAGGTCCAAGAGAAGTCTGTTTCCTCCGTTGTGTGGTACGCCAGACCCCTCCCGATGAACAGGATCCCGTTTCGACCGTGGCCGGTCGAACACAAGGCCGTTTCCTCCGTTCTGCGGTACGCCAGGCCTCGTTTCCATCAGTTGTTCCATCCAAGCCGGTTGGCTCCCGATGAACAACACGCATTCCGTTGCCTCCCGATGAACACGACGCATTCTGTTGCCTCCCCATGAACACGACGACGACACAGTTTCTCCGTTCCGACCCAGCCATGTACACAAGACCCCTGGCCGTACGTATGCGCGAGTAGGCGTTCGAGACCCCGCCTGCATGTACGTACGTGGCCGTATTTACTTTCTTGCACCCTGGCCGCTGTACGTACATGTACATGCTACGTGCGCGCCTCTACTATGACACGTGCGTGCCTCTACTACGACACGTGCCCTTCCTTACACGGCCACGGTTCATCGCTGCAGCCTGCAGACAGACCGATCGTATGTACATACACGTTCGCGACCAGAATGACAACGCTACGTACGTTTCGACCAGGTGGGTCCCGATTGTCAGGCACTTCCTTGCGTGCGAAGATGTAGCTGGTGGGTCCCAGCACTCAGGAGGGTGAATCATTTTTTTGCTCGTAATATGGACGCACTTCCTTGCGTGCGAAGATGTAGCTGGTGGGTCCCAGCAGTCAGGGGGAAACGGTTTTTTTTGTGAAACACGGTTGCCCGTCCGGTGGGTCCCTGCTGTCAGTTGGAGGAATCATTATTTTTCGTGTAATAAGGAGGCACTTCCTTGCTGCAGCCGTGGACCCAGCTGTTAGCCTCTCCACATACAGTACTATTCCAATGGAAGTTGTTCCTTGACCACGTTGACCACGCCGCGCCAAGAGCACCAGGGCGGTGGACGACAGCGAGGCCTAGGAAGGGGACGACGCGGAGCCGGGGAAGACGCGGCAGTCGATGCCCATGCGGAGAGGAGTACGAGGGTTCACTGGTTCGGCTGCGGTGTGAGGCTGTCGTCGCCATAGAATAACAGGGGGTGTGGGTGAGTAGAGGGATGGCCTGGCCATTCGTGGGAGTAGTAGGGGCGATGAGGCCTCCGCGACATCACAGCCGTCCACGGGAGGCAGGAGCACGCGGCATGACCGGCGCTAGTTTGGGTGGCAGGAGCGAGAAGACCAGAGATTGAAGAAGCACTACGGCCGTTGGATGGACATCGTACGCTCACTCGAGCTAGAATCGTTCATATTGAATAAGTTGACAAAGCCCTCCATCCCCGTCAATTTAATAGACCCACAAGCCAGCCTCTCACTATGGTGGGTCCTAGCAAGCAGGGGGTATTCATTTTTTGTGCGTAATAAGGAGGCACTTCCTTGCGTGCGAAGATATAGCTGGTGGGTCCAATCTGTCAGCGGGGGGAATGTTTTTTCGCGAAATACAGAGGCCCTTCTGGTGGGTCCCAGCTGTCAGGTGGAGGAATCATTATTTTGCGCGTAATAAGGAGGCATTCCCTTGCGTGCGGCCGTGGACCCAGCTATCAGCCTCTCCACGCACAGTCTACTTTCGATGGATGTCGTTCGTTGACCATGTTGACCACTCCGCGCCGAGCGCATCCAAGGTGGTGGACGATGGCAAGGCCCCGTACAACAACGAGCCGGAGATGGGAAGACGCGGGCGTAGAGTCGCAGACGGAGAGCTGTACGAGGGTTAACTGGTTCTGGTGCAGTGTGGTTCGAAAGTCGGTGGAGAAGAATAGGAGGATTGGAGGGGTGGAGGGATGGCCTCGCCAACGGTGGGGTAGCGCTTCATAGTGAAGCGTGCTAAGCAGAGCTGCTAGCAGCAGGAGGCGGGAGCAGGTGGTCCCGGCGGCGCTGGAGGAAGAAGACGAGAGATTGAAGATGGATGCGGGTCGTTGGATGTAAATCCAACGACTAAGAATGTCAGAATCATTTATTGACTAAGTTGACAACGACTTGCGTTGGCTTCGACCTATTGGCCCACCATTTCAGCCTCCAAAAATGTGGCACGTATTCAACCCATTTTTTTCAGAATTTACAGTCAATTTGATCTCTTTTTTTTGAAATATAGTCCATTTGCTGGGCTGGGTGAACAAATAATGTAGCGTCCATGCGGCCCATTTATTTTTTTTCCTAAAAAATTACAGGCCATTTGCACTTTCTCGAAATACACTATTTTGTTGGGCTGATTCTAATTATAATGTTGGGTTGGGCGCAGCAATGTTATCAAAAAATAAACAGGGGCAGAGAATTTTGTTATAAATATATTTAAATAATAAGTGATTTATTATTACATTGGTCCTTAGATCTTACCAAGCTTTTGTACACGATCACCAGGATTTTCGTTGCCAAAAAAAATCCAGGATTTTATTGTTAAGAAATTATTTTTATAAGTTAATAAGATGTGGGATATTGTTTTCTTACATATGTAAGTATCTGTTAAATATATGATGACAATAACAATAATATATAATAACATATAAAATAATTTAAATATATATAATATAGTTAGAAGGGAAACATAAGTTGGACCAGGCGTTCCTATTCTTATATAGAAACATAGAACAGACCTCTGCGTTTTCTTCAAAAGAATACATAAATTGGGCTGCTGATGTTTCAGGAAAAATAAATCTCAGATGGGAGGTCCATAGGCCAGTCGATACATGACGACCCTCAAGAAAATACAAACAGGCATGTCGTGGGCTGTGCATGTTAAAAAAGAAAGCCTAGACGGGGCAGCCCAAAACCCAGCTGACGCTTGCTGCCCCAGTGATAATAAATGATACCTGCCAGCTCCCTGGCTTCGTTGTGAATTCATCTCCTATAGTAACTACGTTGAAGCACCTAAAAAATGTAACTATGTTGACAAACCCGTGGGCCCCAACGTTAGTATAGCATTAGGAGGAAGTATTTTTTCAATGAGGCACTTGCTTGCGTACGGCCATAGACCTGGTGCGTCCCGACTGTCCGCCTCTCCACGTACAGTTCTCTCCAGATTCCTCTCGTTTGTTTAGCATGTTCACAACGGCAGACAGCGGCGCCACGGCGAGCGCAGAAAAGCGCAGGAGGAGATCGGACCACCTAAGGCAGTGTCTTATTTGTAACGAAAGTACTGAACTAGCCCAGTGGCCAAGTGACACTACCCGACAGCTGTTCCGCCCGGGTTCGATTCCACCTGATGCAGGGAAAATATCTCCAATTTTTTTGCCTGTGCCATTATTGACATGTGGGTCCCCATTGTCATCTACACACACCACGTCCAACACTTGCCAAAACTTCGTCCCTCATTTTCTCTGTTTTTCGCACACTCGACATTGTGTGGGCAGTTTGAAAATAGCATATCTTTTTTACTGTGCTTCATATGAAGATGTGCTATGCATGAATGTTGATCAGCTTGATGTTAACTGGCCGGTAGTTCCATTTTCGACCATGAATAAAACTTCCAACATGATGTTAACCCTGTTAGAAAAGGCCGTGTTAATATAAATGCTCTACCTCTGAAAGTTGCAGTTTCTTATCTGAAACCGAACTTGCAGTTTCTTATCTGAATCTGAAACTTGTTGTTTCTTCTCTGAGAATCACATTGTCTGCACATTTATACTCCTATGAAACTACATTTTTAAGTGCTAAAAATAGATCTTTAGAATTCATAAAATACTTCATATGCTCAATACTGCAAATCTGAAATTCAAAAGACATTCATATCTGGAAGTACTCTCAAAATACACAACACAAAACACAATTCACAACCTGCAAATACTGACAACACTAAGCTCCTCCTGACAATTCACAACCTGCCCGACTATTGGGCTGGGGGGGCAGTCCCCTCCTATTCCTCGGCGGCAGACAGTCGCACCGTGAGACGATGTGAACGACGAGGGAGAGGGTGGTGGGGAAGCATCGTCGGGCCAACTGCTTTTCTCCTCTTGCAGTTGGCTTCGGTCCACGAAGACTCCACCGGCTCGCTCTGGCACCACACCCTCACAAACGACACCTTGTAGATGCTCGATCCTTCAATCTCTGGTGGATTCTCCATCTGGGATTGATACCCCCACCACCGCTCCCTCACAATCGGATTCGGTGAATCTGTTTGCTCCATGGCCCAGAGGAGCAGCTTATGTACTCCCGCGCGACTCCCTTCGGGAGTATCGCCGCCTTTTCGCTCTGTTGCAGATATTTGGCCATGGATGTCACCGTCGCCGCTAGTTGGTCCTTGTTGTCAAACCAAGACTGTATCTCCAACATCCTAGCTAGCTTCACAGGGTCGCCGTCTGCGATCCTCACGTATCGGTTGTACTCCTCCATCGATCTACTTCTCCACAGCACCTTCACTCGCCGGCGGTGGTTTTTGAATGGAAGAGGAGAGGAGTAGCGCTGGTTTTGGATTAGAATGGGAGAGGAGCGACGCTGGTTTTGGATTGAAACAGGAGAGGAGGGGCGGTGGTTTTGAAATGGAAGAGGAGAGGAGCGGCGCTGGATTTAGATTGGAACAGGAGAGGAGCGTCGCTGGTCTTGGAAGTTTTTTTTGTTTTGCGTACTTTGGGTCAAAGTTTGACCATGTACTGTATTTGACAAGCAAAATGTGAATGCATGTCACCAAAAATTGTATCGTTTGGTTCGTATCTTAATGTACTTTCAAATTATATTATTTTTGCAACGTATAACATATATTTTATTTGTGAAAAACATGGTCAATTATGACCTAGAATAAAAGGGAGACTAGTTAATGTGGGGTCGCTTTCTTAATTGAAGGATAAATTGATTTTGATTTTGATCCAGTCACAGCGCGCCGGCCCTCTCATCCAATCCTAAATCGCTGTCGCACGCTCCTCTCCCTCTTCTCCATTGCAAAACCACCTCCTCTCCTCTCCATCGTCTCCATTCCAAAACCATCGTCTCGCCTCTCCCTCTTCTCCATTGCATAACCACCCCCTCTCCTCTCCATCATCTCCATTCAAAAACCACCATCTCGCCTCTCCCTCCTCAGTATTGCAAGACCATCATCTCTCCTCCCATCTTCCAAAGCTAGCACCGGACCACTCAGAAGGACATCTATGGAGAGGATGCATCACCGAATCATGCAGATTTCCGGCGGCGACCACGCAAAGTTAGCCAGGTTGAAGGAGATGCTTACTTGGTTTGACAATGAGTGGGAGATTTCGAGGACGGTGAGGGCCATGTGGCAATGTATGTTGTCGGTGTACAAAAGTAGGGGCTCTCCTTTTTACCGCTTTACTTGTGCACGGGCAGTCTGAGCCGCGCCAACGGCCACACTAAGTAGGGCAGAGGAGGGAAGCCAGAGGCACAAGACAAGCAGAGCAGCGCCAAGACCAGAGACACAAAGAGCAAGAGGGCGAAGCGGACTCCCCCCGCAAGACCCTTGCCGGGGCGGCCTCCGCAGCCCCGACAAGAGCCTTGCCAGAGCAACTTGCCCAACACCAGCAGAGCGCGCCGCCCTTGAGCCCAAGGGTTCCAATACCATCAACCACATTGGAACCAAGGCTCGGGAGGCACCTCCGTGGTGGCATGCAGATCTTTGTCAAGATCATAAACACACAAGATCAGATGAGGACCAGAAGACGACGATCCTCGGCGAGATCCTTGCTGAGGAGATCCACGAGACCCCCGGCAAGATCGTTGCCGGGGACAACCGCGACGCCACGGCAAGACCACTTGCCGGGGCCCCGGCAAGACCCTTGCCGAGGAGACCCGCGGGGCCGCAGCCAGGCCCGCGTCTGCCAAGGCTCCACCGCCGTTCCCATATAGCTGCCAGCCCAACCAGCTGGGCAGGCACCTACGTGGCAACGTGCGGCTTCCAGACCAACTCAGCAAGCACCTGCGTGGTGGCATGCAGATCTTCATGAAGATCCTTCCACCACGCCATCTCAGCAGCCTGCCAGCCTACGTGGTGTTGCATGCCTCGTTGGCCTGGACGCATGTCGGAGCAAGACGGAGCGGCGACGGACAGGGACGGGCCTCGTTGCCGTCCGCAATAAAGCAACGGGAGACCTAATGTGACGCCCGGATAATTAAGCTACAGTAAACCACTATTAATGATGCCATGTCACCTTGGTTACAGTTGCTAATCTCACATTAGTTCGAAATTCGATTCAAATTCAAATTTGAATTATAGTCAAACAGTAAAGGTTTTCAAATATTAAAACTAAAATGTTCGGGTTGTGCCAAATAATGCATAGGTAATTATGGTGGAGAAACCACACTTTTATAAAGTGTTTAAATACTCTAAAATGAATAAAACAGTAGCAAGAACAATTATTTAAAGGCTTTTAAAATAATAGACGATTACAAACTATTTTATTTTAAGTGCCAAGTTAATTCTGGTAGTGGCATTATTACTAATACTATTTTAGGTGCAACTTACGTACTTTATAAAAGCTAAAATTTAATATAAAAGTATTAAAGAAATAAAAGAAAACAGAAAAGGAAGTTAAAAATAAAGCAAAACTAACAAAAGGAGACCACCCCCTGGCCGTTCGACCCAACTGGGCAACCAGGCCACCCGACCGGCCCAACCGACCCCTCTTTAACCCCCCACTCCCACCGAACCCTAACCCACTCCCCCGTCGCCCCACACCCCACTCGCCACTCCCCCGTCTGGATCTAGATCGGGAGGAGCCCGATCCCATCATCCCCTTCGCCCTCGCTCGACGCCCGACGCCGCCCCATCCCTGGACCTCGACGGAGCGCGCCCTCGCCGGCTTGCCTCCTCCTCCTCGCCGGCCTGCTTCCTCTCTGCCGCGTCGTCTCCGCCCTCCTCCTCGTCCCCGTTGCCCCGTCCCTACGAACCCCGGCGAGGCCCTCAGCCTCCTCTTCCCCTCGCCCCGCTCGCTGGCCGCGTGCGCGCCCGCCTCCGCTCGCCACTACTGCTCCGCCCGCACGCGCACGTCCCCGCATCGTCGCGCCCTTCCACCCGCAGCACATGCTCAGTAGCGCCCCCCCTCCCCGCACTCGCCGTCCACACAGCGGCCCTGCTCCTCCCTCGCGTCGCACACGCGCCTGCAGCTCGCCCTGCCTGTGCGCGCGCCCCGCCTCAGCCCGCGCGGGCCACCCTTGCATGCCCCGGTCGCGTCGTTTGCCTGCACGCCCAACCGCGCGCCCGTGACTCGCCGCACTCCCCCTGTCCCCACACCGTCCGGGCCTCCCCTGCTCACCACGCTCGATGCGCCACCGTGCACACGCGCCCGCCAGCAGCCCTTCGCCCGCAGATGCCCGCACCGTGCGCCCTCTGCTCCACCCTGCCGCGTGCCCCGACCGCGTCGGCCGCGCACACGCCGCGTGTGGCCACGCCCCCTGCTCCTCGACGCTGGTCGCCCGCGGATCCTCCCCGCCCCTGGAGCCCCTCGTTAGCCGCTTGGTTGCTCCCTCGTCGGCCACCTCCGCCCCGCCACTGCCAAAAGTCGGCGTCGCCCTTCATCGGCGCCGTCCGCTGCTGCCGGCCCGCGTACGCGGTCCCCCCTGCTTCCCCGTCGCCCAGCGACCTCCCCGCATCGGGCGGGTTCTGTCCCAGCACCCGTCGCCCGATCCGCTAGCGCCCACGCCCATTAGGCCCCCCTATGCCTATGACATATGGGCCCCACGCCCCAGAACATTTATAAAAAAAGAAAGTAAAAAAATAATATAATAAGTAAAATATTAATTAAAGAATTAATTAACTTAATTAATCCGGGTTAGATTAACCTAATCATTTAGTTGAAGCTAATTAACCCTGTTTAATTACTATGACTATGACAAGCGGGATCCACTGGTCAGTTTGACTAGTCAACAGTCAATGCTGACTGGGCTGTTGACTTTGACCGGCCCCATCAGTCAGCCTCTGCTGACTGGGCAGTTGACTAAGTCAACTGGGCCTACTGGTCAGCCACACAAGCCCATCTGTGGGTACACTTCTGTGTACCCATAGCATTTTAACATTTAATTTTCGAATTAATAATAATAATAATTTAGAAAATGATTTAAAACTTTAAAAAATAATATAAAATAATTCGTAGCTCGGACGAAAATACTTTGTACATGAAAGTTGCTCAGAACGACGAGACGAATCTGAATGCGCAGCCCGTTCGTCCGCCACATATCCCTAGCATATCGAACAGGGAACTTTCCCCCTCCGGTCCATCTATCCGAAAATGCGGAACACCGGGAATACTTTCCCGGATGTTTTCCCCCTTCGTCGGTATCACCTAGTACCACGTTAGGGCACATCTAGCACCGCTCATTGTCATGTCATGCATTGTCATGCTTATGTTTGCATTGTATTTATTGTTTCTTCCCCCTCTTCTCTCCGGTAGACTATGAGACTGACGCCGCTGCTGGTGCCCCGATCGACTACTGGGTTGACGACCCCTCCTTCTCGGCTGAGCTTCCAGGCAAGCCCCCCCCCCCTTGATCACCAGATATCGCCTATTCCTTCTCTCTATTGCTTGCATTAGAGTAGTGTAGCATGTTACTGCTTTCGGTTAATCCTATTCTGATGCATAGCCTGTCATTGTTGCTACGGTTGTTACCCTTACCTGCAATCCTAAATGCTTAGTATAGGATGCTAGTATTCCATCAGTGGCCCTACATTCTTGTCCATCTGCCATGCTATACTACTGGGCCGTGATCACTCGGGAGGTGATCACGGGCATATGCTATATACTTTATACTGTTACATTACTTATGCTACTGTTCGGAGATGGGGGCTGAAGGGGCAGGTGGCTCCATCCCGGTAGAGGTGGGCCTGGGTTCCCGACGGCCCCCGACTGTTACTTTGTGGCGGAGCGACAGGGCAGGTTGAGACCACCTAGGAGAGAGGTAGGCCTGGCCCTGGTCGGCGTTCGCGGATACTTCAATTAACACGCTTAACGAGATCTTGGTATTTGATCTGAGTCTGGCCACTGGCCTATACGCACTAACCAACTACGCGGGAACAGTTATGGGCACTCGACGTCGTGGTATCATCCGAAGCCTTCTTGACGTCAGTGACTGAGCGGCGCGCGCCGGATTGGACCGAGCTTGCTCTTGTATTGAGGGGGCTAGTTCTGCTTCCGGCCGCCCACGCAACATGCAGGTGTGCAATGGGTGATGGGCCCAGACCTCTGCGCGCATAGGATTTAGACCGGCGTGCTGACCTCTCTGTTGTGCCTAGGTAGGGCTGCGACGTGTTGATCTTCCGAGTCCGGGCATGAACCAGGAAAGTGTGTCCGGCCAAATGGGATTGAGCGTGTTGGGTAATGTGGTGCACCCCTGCAGGGAAGTTTATCTATTCGAATAGTCGTGATCTTCGGTAACAGGACGACCCGGAGTTGTACCTTGACCTTATGACAACTAGAACCAGATACTTAATAAAACACACCCTTCCAAGTGCCAGAAATAACCCGGTGATCGCTCTCACACACAGCGACGAGGGGAGGATCGCCGGGTAGGATTATGCTATGCAGTGATACTTGGTGAACTTACCATCTACTCTCTTCTACATGCTGCAAGATGGAGGCTGCCAGAAGCGTAGTCTTCGACAGGACTAGCTATCCCCCTCTTATTTTGGCATTCTGTAGTTCGGTCCATCGATATTACCCCTTTACACAGATACCCATGCATATGTAGTGTAGATCCTTGCTTGCGAGTACTTTGGATGAGTACTCACGGTTGCTTTTCTCCCTCTTTCCCCCTTTCCATTCTACCTGGTTGTCGCAACCAGATGTTGGAGCCCAGGAGCCAAACGCCAACGTCAACGATGACTCCTACTACACCGGAGGTGCCTACTACTATGTGCAGGCCGCTAATGACGACCAGGAGTAGTTTAGGAGGATCCTAGGCAGGAGGCTTGCGCCTCTTTAGATCTGTATCCTAGTTTGCTAGCCATCTTATGGCAACTTGTTTAACTTATGTCTGTACTCAGATATTGCTGCTTCCGCTACCTCGTCTATGATCGAGCACTTGTATTCGAGCCCTCGAGGCCCCTGGCTTGTATTATGATGCTTGTATGACTTATTTATGTTTTTAGAGTTGTGTTGTGATATCTTCCCGTGAGTCCCTGATCTTGATCGTACACGTTTGCGTGCATGATTAGTGTTCGATTGAATCGGGGGCGTCATACCTAAGGAGCACATTTAATGTGTCTTGTCCCATAATGACAGGTGAGAAGCTTAACCACTGTATACCTTTCCACCTCCTGTGTGCCACTGTGGCAGCCCCTTTCAACTATAAAAGGAGGCCCGGGGCATACTGGAGAAGGATTTGGATCTTTTGGACTACGCACACACCACAGCTAGTTCGAAAAGCTCAAGAACACTCAAATATACACCAAAGCAGGACTAGGGTATTACTCATCCTTGCGGCCCGAACCTGGGTAAAAGATCCTTGTGCTGGCCACCAGACCCGCTCTTTGCACAACCCCGCGCCCGCCAACCGTAGAAGGGATCCCAGTGATTCCATAGGTGTCGTTTTCCCCGACATCTTTGGCACGCCAGGTAGGGGGCGCAATTGTGGAAATCTGGTCTGACTGGAGCAGCGGCTTCGTCGTGGTCGTCACTCCAAGGAAGAAGACGACCAAACGGGCGGCGTCGCCTGTGGATGCGGTGAACGCCCGCGCAACGACAGAAAAGCTAAGTCACGTGAAATCTTGGTTATTCTCACTTATATAAGGCTGTTCTCCCCGAGAGATCTCATTCTTTGTACGGGAAACCTGCACGTGATGGGACCCTTCCGCTGTAGGCAATGCCTTTGTTTCTGTCTCGAGCCCGCTCGACAGTTCATGCGGCTGCGCTGGCGGCAGCAAGGTGGCCTATCCGTTCCCAGCTGCGCTCTTGTCCTGCCTTGAGTCCGCTCGACAGTTCAAGCGACCACGCTGGCGGCGGCAAGGTGGCTCGCCCGGCAGAAGCGCCCTTCCGGCAGGGTGCTAAGGATCCGTCCTTAAAGCACCACGGCATGGGTTTACGCGCCGGCAGCCTTATCTCAATGAGTGTAGGGTACGAACATACAAAGAAAGATCTAACGAGAAGATAGCATGCATGATATTAAAGTACTGCAGAGTTATATTACATCAATTGTTGCTACGGTTCTAACTAAAGATAAAAATTGTCTTGGTCATGGACCTACAACGGCGATGAAGAAGGGGTGCCTAGTCCCGACGCTGGCCCTCTACCCTCTGGATTCCGTCGATGCGGCTGATGATGGGCTTGATACGCGAGCATTGCGAGGTCCACATCCTACGGCAAGCTCTCCAGCGCGGCGTTGAAGTCGAGGTTGGGGTTCCAGTACGCCACCTTGGTGAGGACCTTGGTCATGGCACCCCGGCAAAGCCTCCAGGCCTCATCGGCCAGAGAAGCCGCCCGGTTGGAGCGGAACTGCTCCACGGCTCCAAGAACACCCTCGAAGAACAGGGTCAGTATGGCATTGGGGATCGCATTTGGCTCTGGGGCGTACCTCACGTGCGGCATCCCCATGGTAGCCAGCTGCGTGGTGATTCTGCCGGCGACGTCGGCGAGGCGGCTGATCCATAGGTTTTCACCCTTCACAAAATCCGCGTGGTTGGCGTCGTCGTTCTTCCGTAGCTGCCTCTCCTTCTCTAGATTGTTGGTCAGGGTCTCCTCCCGGGCCCTGACCTCTGAGAGCGTCGCCTCAAGACCCTCCAGCTTTAGCTTCAGGTCTTTGATGGAGTCGTGGGCCTTGGAGAGCTGCTTAGCCTTGCCGAGGACTGCGCCCTGCGCCTCCACTAGAGCACCGTTGAGTGTGTCTTTCTCCTTCGCCAGCTTCAGGGCCTGTTCCTTCAGCCCGTCCCGCTCCACCTCCAGCTCTTTCACCTTGCTGGCCTGGACCTGGGCCTGAGCATTGAGTGCCTCCTCGTGTTTCTGCTCTAGCTCCTGGGTCCGCCGCACGACAAGCTTCTCCACCTCCTCATCCTTGCCGCGGAGTGTTGCGGCAAGCTTCTCCTCGCGAGCGGCAAGATCCTCCTCCTGGGAGTTCAGCTCCGCTTGGTGCTGGTGCCGAGCGGCCTCGTCCTTGGCGGCCTGTTCCCTCACCGCCTCCTGGGCCTTCTCGATGTCGGCCTGCTTCATGACAAGCTCCAGCTTGCGCTCGGCCAGCAGGTCCTGGGCAACCTTCAGCCCCTCATGGGCTTGGCAAAACCAAGCCTGCGTCTCAGCGACGCGCCCCGCGAGGTCCGCCTCCGCCTTGTCCATCGCCGCCATCCTGGACTTCGCCTTGTCCAGGCGGGCACGGTGGAGCACCTGGAGCTTTAGGAAGTTGGCACTCATGCCCCGGAGGAGCTGCTCCTCCTGGGAACTGCCGCCACCAGCGCCCGGTTCGTCAACAACCTCAAGCCTGGCGGCGGCAAGCACCTCGTGGTCGAACACCTCCCCCTCAGTGGGCATCCTGGTGCTCGCCATCCCTGGGAGGTGGACAAACAGATCATCACTCACCTTCAGGTATTTTCCTGAGCCGGAGGCAGCAGAGGAGGAAGGCTAGTCATCAACCGCCCCTCCTCGGCAGCGGCCTTGCCGGCCTCTCCGGCGGGCCCCTTGCCGGCCTCCTCGGTAGTGGCCTTGCCGGCCTCTCCGGCGGGCCCCTTGCCGGCCTCCTCGGTAGCGGCCTTGTCGGCCTCCTCGTCAGGCCCCTTGGCGGCATCCTCAGCAACGGTCTTGGCGGCCTCCTCGGCGGCGATCTTCTCGGCCTCGGCCTCGGCGTCCCTGGTGACCTCCCCAATGACGGCGTCAATATCCTCCTGGTCCGCCGAGGAGGGGCCTGGACACCAAGAAAGGCAATGAGGCGGAGCCAAGGTCAGGGCCCGAGAAGAAGAAAGAAGCATGAACAGGGACAGAAGGCAAATAACTCACCCGTGCCAGGCTGGGAATGAGTGGCCCCCTCCCCACCAACATTCGGTGCCGGGACGGAGCCTCCGGCGCCCGGGTTTGCCTCCTCCTCCTCCTCCTCCTCCGTGCGCATGGGCTTGGTGCTTGCCGCCCTTGCCGGGGACGCTCCTCGGGGCGGTGTGGTTGATGGGGGCAGCGTGTTGGGGGTGGCCCTCAGTGGCTCCTCCTACTGCCGTCCTCCTCCTACAACCACGGCAAGGTCAGTGCAAGGAGATCGTACCCCAACACACGTTGATAGGGAGCGAGTGGTGAACACACGCTGGGGGCTGTGCCGGGGGCTGCTGTCCGGGCTGCTCTCCACCACCAGTGGCGTACTCGAGGTGCCCGCCGGGGGCTGGCCACCCGTTGAGGCACTGGCTCTCTTCGCCACCCTCTGGGCTAGCGTCTCCACATCCCTGCAAAGATGAAGACAAGTCAAGAAAAGCGGCACGGTCTGGGGGGGCGGAGATGACAGAAGACAAGTTACTTACTCATCCTCTGCCTCCTCTTCCTCCTCGGGCTCAGAGACCCAAGGTCAAAGTCGACCTCCGTGTCGACATCCGCGGGAGGAGGGGAAGCAGGTGGAGTCCGAGGATGCTTGGACGAAGAAGAGGCAGTCGCCTTCCTCTTCACCACCGCGACCTTCACCACCTTCTTTGCTGTCGCGGCCCTCGCTAGGCGCACGGACTCCCCTTGGATCTCTTGCCGCTGCTCGGTCCTGCCGGGTCGGACCGGCTCGCCAGAGGTGGCCCGCCGTAGGACGCGCCTTCTCTCCAAGGCCGGAGGATCGTCAGCCTCGGCCTCCTCCTCGGTCGACTCGTCGACCACGTCTTCAATGAGAGGGGCCCCGGTGTCGACGCTGCTGGCCACCCCAGCGGACTCCGGCCACCCGGCAAGCTCCTTCTCCTCCGCGGCAGCCTCAGCCTCGTCCTTCACGTGGCCGGCGCTGCCAGCCTCCTTGGCGAGCTCCGCCTCCGCCGCCCTAGCGGCGATGTAGTCCAGCTCCACCTGGCTGGTGTTCTGGATGAGCAGCGGCTCGGCATGGACGTACCTCTCTGACAGCTTGTCGAAGAACTCCTGCACCTGATCCGCCCCCGGCTCGGCCCAGTTTGGGTCAAGCCCGTGCGCGTTGAAGTCCGGCATCATGGCGATGATGTCGTTTCGGCGAGAGTTGTTGCTTAGCGGGACCACCCCCACCGGCAACCCAAACAGGGGCCCTTGACGACCTTACTGGCCTTCGTGGCCTTGTCGGACCTTTCGGCCCTGCCGTCGTGGTACACATCAAGCTGAAAAAGCCTCTGGCACAAGTGGGTGTGCCTCATCACCGTGGGGTTGTGGTCGAAGCCAGGGCGAAGCCTCATGATGTCGGCCGCGTTCGTGAAGAGCCAGGCTGGCCTCCCCTTGTTGTGCAGTGGAGCAATTCGTCGGCGGATGAAATCCGCCCCAATCATCTCAAGGGTGAGCCCGGCCATGGTGAGGCGGTGAATCCTGGTGGTGACGACCGTGAGCTTCTCATCATCGGCGTCGACATTGCTCCAATCATCTCTGCGAACCAGCGACGCCTGGCGGACTCAGCAAAATTCCTGTGGGTCCTCCTCCTCAATCCAGCACCACCGGCCCCGCCACTCCTCCCACCTCTCCTTTTGAGCGCCCTCCGGATATGTCCCCTTTCCCTGGCTCCTTGGGCTCCAGGCGACACAACCGGAGATGGCGCCTCCCTTTTGGATATGAGCATAAAAGTAGTGGCGGAAGAGCGCTGTGCTCGGATGCACTCGGCGAAGCCCTCGCAGAGATGGGCAAAAAGGGCCATGCACGCCACGACATTTGGAGTGAAATCCAGAAGGTGGAAGCCATAGGTGTGCATGACGTCGTTGAAGAAATCGGAGAAAGGGGGCAGAGCTCGCAGGAAATGTAATCAACGAAGAATGGGTACCGATTAGGGCCGGCCTCGGCGAAACCGGCGGGGATGATGCGCGTGGCAGGGTGCCCCTTCGTCTTGCATCCCCACAGGAGCTTGAAGTAGTCCCGGAGGTGGATCGCGTCGACCGTCAAAGGGAAGTAAGCGAACTATGTCCGCCACGCCGCCAACTCGCTCTCCGGCGCCTCCTTCCCCCCGGCGTCCTTGACCACTCCCTTGTTTTTGCTGGTTTTGGGTGCCATGGCGGTTGAGGGAGACGAAGGATGAGGGACAACAAAGGCGTGGCGGCGGCGAGCGAAAGCAAGAGCTTGAGAAGGAAGAAGGGAGGGACGGCGGTTTCGAGATTGGAGAGAGCACAGGGGGTAAATGGGCGTCGCGCCCGCAGTTTCTCCCTTTTAATGGGGAAGGCGCGGGCCGCTTCGTTACCATTTACCATGATGTGATGCATGAGGGCAGCGGCTGTCGGATGTGGGGTTCCGGCAAACCCTTAAGGTTCGAACACTGGGGTGCGCGCGAAGTCTTTCCCTCCTACCGATCTACGCTCTAGCTTGCTAAGATCTCGCGGACGAACTCGACGAACTCGCAACACAGAAAGACACGAGGTTTATACTGGTTCGGGCCACCGTTGTGGTGTAATACCCTACTCCAGTGTGGTGGTGGTGGATTGCCTCTTGGGCTGATGATGAACAGTACAAGGGAAGAACAGCCTCCTGAGGTTGAGGTGTTCTTGTGGCTAGGCTCTCGATCGGGTTGGATCAAGCTAAGATGAGATGCCTCTACTATGGTGGCTAGCTCTACATATATAGGCCCTTGTCCTCTTCCCAAATATCGAGCGGGAAGGGAGCCAACAACGGCGGGCAAATTTGAAGGGGGACAGCTAGTACAAGCTATCCTGACAAAAGCGGTCTTCGCCTGCGAAAAGCTCTGGCGTGACGCCGTCTTGGGCTCCATGATGACCTTCGCCTTGCCGTCCTCCTGGTCTTGGTCTCGTTGCACCAATATGGCAACATTTGCCTGATGCCTCGGTACTCTTCGCCTGCGCTGGCCTCCTTAGAACCAAAGAGGAAATAAGGACGCTGCGCGCGCTGGCGCCCGCCTGGTGCCATTCGTCATGGCTCACGTCACGAGAGCCTCGTGAGGTTTGCCCTGCCTTGATATCTCCGCTCCTCGTGAGCCTGCCTGGCTAGGCTACTCCAGAGGAGGTCTTGCGTCGTCCGCCTCGCGAGGGTCTTGGATGCCTTGTCGATGAAGATGGGCCATACGGCCTGCCGGCTTAGCCACGTTGTGGGCCGCAGGCAGGCAAGTCTGGGGACCCCCGTTCCCAGAACGCCAACAGTAGCCCCCGGGCCCAAGGTGCGCTCGGGCTTGGCTTCGCGACGAAGCCAGGGGTCAAGTTCAGAGCACCACGGGCCCCTAAAGCCTGCGGCCTTGGTTGACGCGTGGCGGTTGATTGGACGTGGGCGTCTCCGCTTCCCCACACTGCCTCGGCAACTGCTTGCCCTGACAAAGGCTGGCGCGGGCAATTCCTTCCTTCATTGCTTCTTCCTTGCCTCGCTCCAGATCCCCTTTCTTGCTCTTCGCCGCCGCTATCTCCAGATCTGCTCCATCCTTGCTCTGCATCTGCCGCCCATGGCGCCGAGCAAGGTCAAGACTTCCTCAGCACCGGCTTGGTATGAGCCGGCCCTCGAGACGCCCACCATCACGAAGAAGAGCCTCACCTCCGTGCGCCTGCTGACGGCGGGTGAGAGCAATGAGTGGGGGAAGACAGAGCTCCGACTCGCATCCGACGAGCCGGAGCCTGAGGGGAGCACCTTTTTCCCTTCTTCTCGAGCAGCGTCGCCGTTGGGTTGATTCCTCCCTTCTCTGATTTCTTTTATGAAGTCCTCGACCACTATGGGCTGCACGCGTTGCATCTCCATCCCAACTCTGTCATCCTCCTGTCCATCTTTGCTTACTACTGTGAGGCGTACCTGGGCGTTATGCCGTCCGTGGCGCTCCTGCGCCATTTCTTCTTCCTCCACGTCAGCGGTGAGCACACCTCCGGGTGCGCTAATTTCGTCGCATGCGGCAAGGCCAACTCGATCTCGAGCACCGGGAAGAGGGCCGACAACATCCGATCCAAATGGGTCATGATTTTGATGCCCAGCGCGCCGCCTGCGTCTAGCGTTGCCAACAGCGGTGCCCCCTCCCAACGGGGGGTGGCCCAAGGCGGAGTTCGTTGACGAGCGAGCATCATTGGTGTTGGGGCCGATGATGACCGACTTGAAGCCGGGCAACGCGAGGGCAGCCAAGGTAACGGGGCCGATGCTCCTGAGGGAGTTCTTGACGCTGCGGGTTGCTCCACTTCAGGCGCGCGCGCCCCCTCTGGGAGCTTGAAGAAGGGGAGAACAAGACCCACCTGAGGCCAGGGGACCTACTTGGCGATGAATTGGACGCCGTCCTGCGCCTCATAGTCGGGGACAATCAAGAGTACCCGCCTAGCGCCTTCGTTCCCCTGTTCCAACACAGGGCCCGGGAGGAATTCGTCGCCTCCAGGCCGACTTTTGATGCGCGCGGGCTGGTGCCACCGGCACTTCCGGGAGCTCCCACGGTGCAGGAACCAGTGGAGGTGTCTTCTGGCGAGTCCCGCGGAGAGGGGGGAGAGGAGGTGGACTCGGAGAAGACCCTGGAAGAGGTGGGGGAGACTTCCCCTCCGAGCAAGGCCGAGATTCTCCGCGCCCTTCCTGATGATGCCGAGGCCGACGCCTTCCAACGGGAGAGGGAGCAACCCCTCATCCCGACGAAGGGTAGGTCGTCATTGGTGGCCCGTGGTGCTGCCTTCGCCCCGGCACCTCCTGGGGCTGGCTCCGGTTCTGCCTCTGCTCCGCTTGGTGCCGCCGGAGCCCGAACGCCTGCTCCTCGGGTCCTGAAGCTGTCAGGCTTCAAGCTTCCCAAGCGGTCAGTGGAATACATCGCAGTGGATCGGTAAGTGCCTCGAGCTTCGCTTTATTCCTGCTGGTACTTGTTATTTCCTGACGCTCGCCCTCGGTTGATCAGGCCGACATCTTCGGCGAAGAAGAGGAAGGAGGATACGGCGGCCGTGCCTCCCTCCGTAGAGAAAGGGGGCAGTAGCGCCCGCATCTCCCCAGCCCGGTCGTCCTCGCGGGGCCAAGAGGAACATCGCCGCGTGGAATCAGCCCCCATGGCCCCGCTGGCTCCGGAGGTGCCGGTACTTGGCGCGGCTGACGAGGTCCCAGCTGCTCCGGAACCCGCGATCTCCCAAGCCCTGGTGACGATGTCGCTTCCTCCTACTGCTGCACCTCCACTCCCTGGTTCTTCTGCTCCTACTACCGTCTTGGAGCGTGCCCTTTAGGAGATGACCCAGCTACAGGCGGATCTCCTGAGCACGGACCCGCGCCTGGTGGCCGGGCGTCTGGAGCTGGCCTCTGGCTGGCTTCACTCCGACCTGGCAGTTCGCGCGGCGCTGGGTCAGGCTGCTGCGGCTTCTGAGGAGGAGAAGCAAGGGGCCGCCAGCGCTGCAGCCGATCGTGAGGCCGCGCTAAAAGACGCCAAGGCCGCCCGTGACCACTGCCAAGTGTTGGAGGGTGAGTTGCAGAGCCTGCGCGACAAGCACACCGAAGAGGTGCGCTGCCGCCAAGCGAAGGAGGAATAGATGAAGGCGTGGGAGGAAGCCGTCAAGAACCGTGATGCTGAGCTGACGGAGCTGGGGAAGAAGCAAGCTACCGAGCGCAACCGGTTGGAAGAGTTGGAGCGGAAGATGGGGACGAGGGAGGCCGATCTTGATGCCAAGGCGCAAGTCCTGGCCGAAGACCGTGTGGCTTTCGCCGATCTCTAGAAGAGATCTCGCAAGGCGCTGAAGACGCTCTACGAGCATGGCCTGGAGAAGCCTCTGGACACCGACGAGGACGGCCCCGCCCAGCTGCTCCCTCTCGTGGTGAAGGCGCTTGAGGAGGTCGTTGATGGTCTCGGTCCCATGGCGGAGGCAGAAGCTCGTGTCCTGTCTTCAGCCGCGCTGACTCGCGTCTTTAGCCACCTGCACCTTCGCGACCCCAACGCTTGCCTTGACGAGCTGCTAGAGCCTGTAGCTGAAGATCAATGCGAGGAGGCTGCCGTGGTCGTGCAGGATCAGGTGGGGCCTTGCTGAGGCGGTTCCGCGGCTTTGTCTCCGCTCCTCTGTCCGGTGTCGTCGACCTTGCAGCTGGTGGTGAAGGTGAAGACAAAATTGCTCACGGGGGAGCACCTTCCACAGGCGACGGCAACGTCTAGAGGTGACCTGCGGCCATTCTTCCCGTTCTGTTCCTGCGACATGTATCAGGCCTCGTGAAGGCGTTTAGACTTTTCATTTGGTATTGTGAGGACAATATGCTTGTAATATTTGCTTCGAGATTTTGCGATTTCCTTCCTATTTGCTTTGCGTTCTGCGTCGGCAGAGCCCGGCCCCGCGCATACCTCAACCGCCATTGGGCCGACCGGAGACCAGGACGGACCAAGGAGTGAGGGGCTACGTGACCAGTTAGGCTCCTGAGTCGCGATGCTCAGGAGTCCCCCTTGACGCGCAAACAGCATATAGGGAGAGTTCGTGGGGATAGATTAATGTTCTACGTCGGCAGAGCCTGGCCCCACGCATACCTCAACCGCCATTGGGCCGACCGGAGACCAGGACGGACCAAGGAGTGAGGGGCTACGTGACCAGTTAGGCTCCTGAGTCGCGATGCTCAGGAGTCCCCCTTGACGTGCAAACAATTTCCATACCTGCCCTCGCCGAGGCCTCGAGAGGGGCGCGCGATGCCCAGGTCCGGGGGACCTAGTTGGGTGGCGTGCACTTGGGCGTGACCCGAGCGCAGCCCCCGTGCCCAGCCCCCATGCGCGGCTCTCCCGAGGGGAGGCGTTGCGGTAAGGCTGGGCGCTGAGCCCTGGGCTCCCTGAGGTTGGCACGACCGTGGGGTTGCGCTCAGTTGTTTATCACCAGCGCGGAGCATAGTGCTTCCGCTTGTGCACGGGCATAGCCTCTCCTCGGCAGTGTCGACAGCCAGCGCGGAGCATGGTGCTTCCACTTGGGCGTGGGATGGGGGCCCCCTCCGGGAGGAGCCCCCTGGGCATGTACAGCCCCGCCCTAACACATGGCTTGCACGGCAGGGCTGCGAGGTGTATCTGGGCACTCATGAGCCAGCGCGGGACTCACGAGGCCCTACCTCAAGGCGGGTTGCGCCTGGTCTTGAGTCTTGGTGGTTGTATGTTCCTGTGAGGCGGTTAGATGCAAGCACTCTACGTCCTCAGGTCCCGGCCCTTGAGCGAGCTCAGCCGCCGCTGGTATGCCAGGTCGCGATGCCGTGGTCAAGGCCAGGGGGTGAGGGCTGGAGAGCCAGTAAGAGCTCCCGAGTCGCGATGCTCAGGAGCCCCCCTTTTAACGTGCAAGCGAATTTCATAGGATGAACAGACCCATGGCGGGCGGCAATCGAGTGGGCGATATCCATTGGCATGTTAAGGCCAAGTGGAGAGCAGATCAACTTGGATAAATGCAGGAAGATACATGCCACTGGGTCCGGCCCGAGCGGCTTGGGGATGATGCAGCCCGAGGGGCGCTCCCAATAAGGTAAGCTAAAGACATAAGCAAAAGGGATACATGCCACAGGGACTGACCAATGTGGCATGGGAATAATGTAGCCCAAGGGGCGCTCCCAGCTTAAATGAGCTTGGAAGATGTCACCTGGTTCTGTAGACGAAGTAGAGTTGGTGCAGTTGAAGGCGTGCGTTGAAGAAATGACTCCTCATGAGCCACCGGAGCCCTGAGCCTCGGGAGGCTCTGGAGGTTCCCTGAAGACTGTCTCCATCTCCTCCAGAACGGCGTGGTACCTGGCTTCCTGAGCCGCCAGGACACGTCGCATGTTGCGCTGATAGGCCGACGCCACGCCCAGCAAGCCGAAAGGCATGCGAACGTAGTTGTGTGGTGGGCCCTCGCAGCGGCCCACACGCGATGGCCAGAAGCGCTCCTGAGATGCGGCCCTGTTGAGCCCTGGGATGTCGACACAGACACGCAGCCCAGCATCCTCGCCAGGATGCGGGACTGCGCCTCGCGAGCGGCTATCGCCGCGCATGGCCCTTGCATCTTGCAGTTCCTGAGTGGTTTTGGTGATGAACTCCTGAGTGGTGGGCACTCCTTGCCCTGTGCTCTCCTGAGGGTCACGTGCCGCGAAGCACGCCTCCAAGTGTTGCCCAAGCGCCTCCCTCATGAGGTTGGCAAGGTCCGAGGCCCTCCAGAAGAGAGCCCTCGAGCCCTGCCTGAGGAGGGCACCGGGCGCGCTTTCCTATGCGATGGAGGGAGGCGCCCCTGGAGCGGGCGCTGATCCTGATGAGGCTCCTGCCGCGACGCCATCCTCCTGAGGTCCTGCACGGCGCAGCAGCTTCTTCTTGGGGATGGTCTCCGGAGGGCCTTCATTTCTGCTGTCGGGGTCGTCGATTGTTGCGGCTTGAAAGGCGCGCTCGAGGGAGCACACCGCATCTCTCTCTTCACACGGGACCGTGATGATTCCTCCGCTTCCTGGCATCTTGAGAACGTTGTAGCCATGATGAGTGACTGCCATGAACTTGGCCAGGGCTGGATACCCGAGGATGGCATTGTACGGCAGGCGGATGTGCGCAACGTCGAAGTCGATGAGCTCGGTGCGGTAGTTCTTGCGCTCCCCGAAGGTGACAGGCAGGCGGACCTGCCCTATCGGTATGGTGGAACCGTCGGTCACTCCTGAGAAAGGCTTGGTGGGCTGGAGCTGCTCATATGGCACTTGGAGGTTGTCGAACGTGTCGACGGACAGGACGTTGAGCCCTGCGCCGCCGTTGATGAGAGTCTTGGTGACCTACACATTGCTGATGTCTAGGGAGCACAACATGGGAAGGGCGCCAGCGGTGGCTGCGCACTTGAGCTGATCTGCCGAGTTGAAGGTGATGGCACATTGGGACCACCTGAGCGGGCGCGTGGCCTCGAGCTTGGGGAGCACCGCGTTCACCTCGCGAGCGAACTGTTTGAAGATGCGCTGAGAGGCTGGGGCCTGGGCACCGCCCAAGATGCAGGCGATCGCACGCGGCTCCTGGAAGCCCCCAGCCCCCTCGTCCTGGTGGTGGTCGTCGTTCCTTCTTGGTGGCGGCAGCGGGGGAAGACCCGCGTTACCCTGGGGGCGATCCTCACGAGGCTGGTTCCTCCAGGCGCCCTCGCG
Source organism: Aegilops tauschii subsp. strangulata (assembly GCF_002575655.3). NCBI lineage: Eukaryota > Viridiplantae > Streptophyta > Magnoliopsida > Poales > Poaceae > Aegilops > Aegilops tauschii. The sequence goes on from NC_053036.3 coordinate 314,629,303, forward strand.
AGGTTGGTCCTGCTAGCGGTCCTCACGAGGCCGGTCGCGCCACTCCTGGCATGGGCCACGGTCGTCCCAGCGTCCGCCTCCACGTCCTCCTCCGCGGCCGTAGCCCCGGTCGTTGCGCTCGGGGCGTCGATTGTAGCGTCCTTCTCGTATGGCTCTGAGCTCTTGACAGTCGCTGGTGTTGTGGGTGTTCAGGTAGTGGAAGGCGCAGAACGGTCGGCCGTTCTTGGATGACTCGGGCTGATCTCTGCCCCGCTTGGTGTCGGGCTCCGCTGCGAGCACAACTGCCTCCTTGCGCTTCACATCCTTGGCCTTGGTCTTCTTCTCCTCCGCCCCTGCGGCTGGCAGCTCAAGGAGAGAGAGGCGCCCCTCTTCAGCCCTTGCGCACTTGGTCGCTAGGTTGAACAGCTCCTGAGAGGTGCAGAGCTCCTCGTGGATGGCGAGCTCTTCCTTCATCTTGACGTCACAGACGCCATCGGAGAACGCGGAGATGATGGCCTCGTCCGTGACCTTGGGGATCTTCAGGCGGGTGTTGTTGAAGCGCTGGATGTACTTCTGGAGGGTCTCTCCTGGTTGTTGCTTGATGCGGCGCAGATCACCCGCGGCTGGTGGGCGGTCGCGAGTGCCGTGGAAGTTGGCGACGAAGCGATCGCGCATCTCGTCCCAAGGGGAGATCGAGCCGTGTTGTAGGTTCAGGAGCCAGGAGCGAGCTCCATCCTTGAGAGCCATGGGAAACCAGTTCGCCATGACCTTTTCGTCGCCGTTGGCCGCTTTGATGCTCAGCTCATAGAGCTGCAGGAACTCCGCGGGGTCGGCGGTACCGTCGTAGCGAGGAGGCAGATCTGGCTTGAACTTGCCTGGCCAGGCGACGCTACGTAGCTCGGGGGTGAAGGCGCGGCAGCGGCCGTGGTTGCTGGGGGCCGCTTTGGAGGTGGAGCTTGGTCTTGACGAGGTCCGCGCTGCGCTGCTACAGGCGGCGCGCGGTCTTGACGAGGTGGCGCGGGGAGCGCTGGTGCAGCTTCTCGCGACCGCGGGATTTCTTGGCAGCTTCTCTCTTCGCGCGCGGGCGCCGGGCGTGGCGGATCACGCCGCGGAGCCGCGCGCCTTGGTGCCAAGGCGACGTCCTGGGGCTGAGGTGGTGGAGGCACGCCATGTGCCCCGTCGCCCGCGACTGGTTGAGGGGGGCAGAGAGTGGGACGGGGCCGGAGAGCCCCCTGCGGCGCGGACAAGCTCGGCAATGCGGTCGAGCCACTCCTCGTAGAGGTCATCGACGGGGCGGTAGCGCAGGAGCTCGTTTGCCGCGATGAGCGCGGCCCGTGCCTCCATGGGAGCGCGGTGCGCGTGAGACGAAGAACCGGCAGGGTTCAGTGATGGAGTAGCGGTGCGGCCGTCCTGCCGCACCGAAGGATGCAGCGAGGACGCCTGCTGCTCGTCCCTGCCGGGCCGGTGGCAGCGTTGGCGGCGGGAGACAGAGAACGATGAGGTGGCCCGCTGACGGGAGCCGTCTGAGCGACACGGGCAGTGAGGGCAGCCCGGCGCTCAGCTCGAGCACGGCGAGCGTCCGCCATGGAGACGACGGAGCGATGGAGCGACGAACTGATGGAAGGGAAGCTATGGCGCACCCCTACCTGGCGTGCCAAATGTCGGATGTGGGGTTCCGGCAAACCCTTAAGGTTCGAACACTCGGGTGCGCGCGAAGTCTTTCCCTCCTACCGATCTACGCTCTAGCTTGCTAAGATCTCGCGGACGAACTCGACGAACTCGCAACACAGAAAGACACGAGGTTTATACTGGTTCGGGCCACCGTTGTGGTGTAATACCCTACTCCAGTGTGGTGGTGGTGGATTGCCTCTTGGGCTGATGATGAACAGTACAAGGGAAGAACAGCCTCCTGAGGTTGAGGTGTTCTTGTGGCTAGGCTCTCGATCGGGTTGGATCAAGCTAAGATGAGATGCCTCTACTATGGTGGCTAGCTCTACTTATATAGGCCCTGGTCCTCTTCCCAAATATCGAGCGGGAAGGGAGCCAACAATGGCGGGCAAATTTGAAGGGGGACAGCTAGTACAAGCTATCCTGACAAAAGCGGTCTTCGCCTGTGAAAAGCTCTGGGGTGACGCCGTCTTGGGCTCCAGGATGACCTCCGCCTTGCCGTCCTCCTGGTCTTGGTCTCGTTGCACCAATATGGCAACCTTTGCCTGATGCCTCGGTACTCTTCGCCTGCGCTGGCCTCCTTAGCACCAAAGAGGAAATAAGGACGCTGCACGCGCTGGCGCCCTCCTGGCGCCCGCCTAGTGCCGTTCGTCATGGCTCACGTCACGAGAGCCTCATGAGGTTTGCCCTGCCTTGATATCTCCGCTCCTCGTGAGCCTGCCTGGCTAGGCTACTCCAGAGGAGGTCTTGCGTCGTCCGCCTCGCGAGGCTTGGACCCTCGCGAGGGTCTTGGATGCCTTGTCGATGAAGATGGGCCGTACAGCCTGCCGGCTTAGCCACGCTGTGGGCCGCAGGCAGGCAAGTCTGGGGACCCCCGTTCCCAGAACGCCGACAGCGGCCGCCCCATGCACGACCCCCACGTCACGCACGACCCTCCACGCCGCGCATTCAACGTGGATTGTGGGGAAGCGCAATGAGCGGAGAAGTTACTGCGGTAAAATTCCGCCACGCCTACCCGCGCACCGTTCTGGACCCGGCCCAACAACGCGTTGCGCTTATGTGTGGCCCAGGCCCAGGGGCTCCTGTCGGTGTACAAAAGTAGGGGCTATCATTATTACTCCTTTACTTGTGCACGGGCAGTCAGAGCCGCGCCCACGGCCACACTAAGTAGGGCAGAGGAGGGAAGCCAGAGGCACAAGACAAGCAGAGCTGCGCCAAGACTAGAGACACAAAGAGCAAGAGGGCGAAGCAGACTCCCCCAGCAAGACCCTTGCCGGGGCGGCCTCCGCGGCCCCGGCAAGAGCCTTGCCGGAGCAACTTGCCCAACACCAGCAGAGCACGCCGCCCTTGAGCCCAAGGGTTCCAACACCATCAACCACATTGGAACCAAGGCTCGGGAGGCACCTCCATGGTGGCATGCAGATCTTCGTCAAGATCATAAACACACAAGATCATATGAGGACTAGAAGACGACGATCCTCGGCGAGATCCTTGTCGAGGAGATCCACAAGACCCCCCGGCAAGATCCTTGCCGGGGACAACCGCGACGCCATGGCAAGACCACTTGCCGGGGCCCCGGCAAGACCCTTGCCGAGGACAGCCACGGGGCCACAGCCAGGCCCGCGTCTGCCAAGGCTCCACCGCCATTCCCATACAGCTACCAGCCCAACCAGCTGGTCAGGCACCTGCGTGGCAACATGCGGCTTCAAGACCAACTCAACAAGCACCTGCGTGGTGGCATGCAGATCTTCGTGAAGATCCTTCCACCATGCCATCTCAGCAGCCTGCCAGCCTATGTGGCGCTGCATGCCTCATTGGCCTGGACGCGTGTCGGAGCAAGACGGAGTGGGGACAGACAGGACGGGCCTCGTTGTCGTCCCCAATAAAGCAACGGGACACCTAAGGAGCGCATTTAATGCGTCTTGTCCCGTAATGACAGGCGATAAGCTTAACCACTGTATACCTTTCCACCTCCTGTGTGCCACTGTGGCAGCCCCTTTCAACTATAAAAGGAGGCCCGAGGCATACTCGAGAAGGATTCGGATCTTTTGGACTACGCACGCACCACAGCTAGTTCGAAAGCTCAAGAACACTCAAATATACACCAAAGCATGACTAGGGTATTATGCATCCTTGCGGCCCGAACCTGGGTAAATGATCCTTGTGCTGGCCACCAGACCGGCTCTTTGCACAACCCCGTGCCCGCCAACCATAGAAGGGATCCGAGTGATTCCATAGGTGTCGTTTCCCCCGACATATGCAAAAGAGCGAGACGACGACGATGAGGGCGACGATGTACTCCTCGGCGGCAGTCATGCCGCAGTCCTTCAAGTTCATCGAGTAGCTCCTCTGGGCGATGGAGCAGACAGATTCGCCCAAGGCGAAAGTCAGGCGGAGGTGGTGGGCGTACAAGTCGAAGGTCGAGCACCCAGAGGATAATGAATCGATCGAGTACGGTGTGTCGTTCGTGAGGGTGCAGAGCCAGCCGGAGCCACATGAGTATTTGTTCTCCCACCACAAGAGGAGACCGGATGGCGCAACGTCGCTTTCCCGCCGTTCTCCACGGTTCCCTCGACGCTCGCCTCGTTTCAACGGCGGCGGTAGGGTTTAAGGTAAGCTTCGCACTAACCTAATCTTCCATCTGCTCATGCTTACAATCAGTGTGACAGCTAATGAAAAGCATGCTTACAATCAGTCTCTGAGTACTACGCCAATCACCCTAAAATATCTCTCGACCTTTGGGTCAAAGTTGTGACACTGTGTACAAATAAAGAAAAATAGATTGGTGCTTCTTTCAGAAAAGAGTACTCCCTAGAAAACTGCCAATATGAGCTACTAGTATTTGGTTAGAGGATTTGCTGCCGAGAAAGATCCGTCCACAGAGAGCGCCACACATCCCACTACCGGTGGTGGATGCCAATGCGTGCATGGAGCATGGTTGGTGTCGGTAATTTTTACTTGGCACACCTCGCACTCTGCATATATGCCGGTTCCATCCGTACATTTGTGCAGTTCCACCAAAATGCAGCTGAATAACCCTGTTTTGCACAGATAATGAAAAAGCATGATTACATTATAGTAGCCCTATTTGATGAAACATACACTAATAAATAGAAGAAAATATTGCGATAGTATCATAGTATGCCATGCTGCGAGGGCAAGATGGGCCCTGCGATGCCTCATACGATACGCCTCATACTGGAAATCGACCCAAGTCTCCCCGATACACCTTCTGCTAGCGATGAATATCAATGTACAGCGGTAGTGCAAGGAGGGGCCTTGAGACATTCCAATCTCTATTTTTTTGCAGATTAACTAAAATTAAGCACCCCAGTTTGTAGAAACGCTTAAACATTAACAATGGGACTAGTTGATGAAACATATACTAACAAAGAGAAGCACTTTCTTTATCTACATTGGAAATGAAATGGTAGAGAGGACATTTGCTCTATTTTAACTGTATTATTACTTCATTTTATCAATGGCACTAGGGTCGAGTAGGTGGCAAACGAGGTGTACCGTGCGTCGCAAGGATGGAGGCCGGGGGTGCTTAGATTGGGATGCTGGAGCTGGCTCTTTCAGTCCCTATCTTCCCACCTAATGTTTCTGTGGTAGCATTTGGGTTGTAATCATAACTTGGTCGAGCTGGTGCTGCGTCCCCCTACCTGCCTAGCTTATGTGGCGAACTTGTCTCCTGCTAGTACTCAGTCCGTTCTAGTAGTAGTAGTAGTAGTAGTTGCATAACTGCCCGTTTACACTGAGATGTTATCGGATAATGGTTCTCTATGGTTGGGTTTCTTTAATGAAATCGGAGGAAACCCCCTCTTTCCATATATAAAAAAATTAGTGGCACTAGCGGTGCCAAAACATTGCCTCAAATTAATAGTGCCACTAGATTAAGGTGCAAAATAATAACATTACTGCTTTATCATGGCAGTGCCAAAATAGTAGCACAAGAGCTGACTGAACATGCAGGATCTTTGGCAAATGGTCAGATCAAAAAGGAACATACCTCGTGATGGGAACCATATCTGCAGTCAATGCCATCGTAGAAGGGATGACACCAGTCACCAACATGGATGATTCAATTCATGGGACCTTTTGGTGCAGTTCACCCAAAATGAAGCAATGTCCCATGAGCTAGCAACTTCTCCTTCTTTTTTTAAGAAAAGGGCTCCAGCCCCGGTTCCATTTCCATCAGAAAACGAAACCCACAAAGCTTCTTCTTCATTAGTCACAATAAAATTGAGCAACATCAAGGTTGGTTGTGAAGCTCCTGGAATGTTCAACTATAATTTGGATATCATTTGTGCAGTTCAACTAAGATCAATCGTGAAATGTATATCTCTGTTTGCACAAAAAAGGTGGAAAGGAGGGTGACTAACAAGTGATGAAACATACATCAAATGAAAAGAAGCATGTTCCTTATCTGAATGGCAATCCTACAAGGACAGTAGCAATTTCTAAAGCAGCAGCATCGCTAGATATTAGTGTGGGCATTAGGATTAACTACGACAACCGTTAAATATGACATTACTTTAATGGTGCCATTGCTTCATTTTACCAGCAACATTACATTAACAGCTGCTACAGAGTTGGTATTTGGGCACGGGAGAGTAGGCGGACCAGGACAGTTGCATTTCTAACGAAAAGAAGCAACTTATCTTAATGGAAAATTTAGCAGGACATGAAAAAAAAGTGCCATTGATTCATATTACTGGAGGCATTACATTGAAAACAACATTGGTTTAACGTGTTCTTACTTTTAACAGTGCGACTGCTACATTTTACCAGTGGCAATACATAAGAATGGCTCGGGGCAACAAACATCAGAACAGGATCTCTGGGTTGGTCCCTTTTTGTTCGGTATAGCCACCTTATACTGTGTGAGGCTAGTAAATCTAGTGCTAGACTTACTCTGTTGACTTGTCCCCCAGTCCCCACTTTCTTTCCTTTTTCAACCAATAGATCGGGTTTATATTTAGTTTGTACTGTGTTTCCCTTTATTTCCCTATTAGACCTAGAGACCAGTTGGATAGCCAGTCTCTGCTACTTTTCGCCCCCATTATTTCCTCTTCCAACCAAGTCCTAGATTCAGGTAACAAATCTTCCCCCACCCCACCCCCTTTCTTCCTTGTTTGAACCAAGTAGTACTAGATTCGAGTGCATGAACTAGTTTTACCTCTTAACGGTAAAAATTTAGGTGGCTTTCAAACAGCCGATCGATCCTATCTATGAGGGGGCCTGAGAAATAGTAAAAGATACAAATGCAGCAACGGCAGGAGCTCGAGAAGTAGAGCAAGGCCGGTTTTGAAGGAATTTATACCTGAGGGTCGCCGGGATGTCACTAGGTGGGCGGCGGGAGGCCGGATCTGCCCACACTACGGCAGCGAGGAAGAAGGAGTCGGAGGCCCTCCCTAGCCAGCGGTGCTTGGGATAGAACGGCAAGTCACACTATTCAGGACGTGCCGGCCGTGGGTAAGATCCGTCACCGAGGACGACCGCGTGAACGTTGCACCTTCTCACCATCCCCGACGGAGAGGATCCGGCTGGATCTGTGACCAGCGGTGAGCAGACAGAGAGAGAGTGTGGCCACCGCTATCGTGTTTAGATCTGGAGAGGACGAGGCAGTGTGAAGAGAGCAACACTAGCAAGCAAGCGCGGAGGCTCCTGCCTATGTAGTGGAGTACTACTAGTTTTCTTTTGTCTACCGGAGTCGGCTTGACCTCGTCAATGACTATCAAGAAGTCTTCGTGCACGTGCCCCGGAGGCGCAGTTGTCATCATTTTGATCTAAAGCACCGGATTATAACATATAACACGAAAAAAGCCACATGACAAGAAACTATAACCTCACTGCCCAAAGGAGACAACATGAATCCCAACGGACAAACTAGACGAGGATCAAAGCTCAAATTAAAGATAAACTCGTAGAAAAGGGGTCCATTGACAGATCTCCTAATTAACATAGCCGGCTTGACCTAGATGGAAGCCGAGTAGTCTTCATGCATGTGCCCCCAATGACTAGCACCTTGGAGGAACTCAGTTGTCGCTGTTTAACCCTCGCAGTGATCCAAAGCACATGACACCTAATATTGCGAGATGACAAGAAACTTTTTTTTAGATTTGTCATCAGAACTAAAGCCATGTACAACACAGCCTGCACGATATGTAGACGATAGCCAATCCAGGCGTGTTTGCTGGAGTCTGGTCACATGCATGGACAAACTGATCTTCCGTGTCATGCAGGGATCGTCCACGGACCAACGTCTGTATCTCTAGTACTATCGCTCGTCTCTCTCTTCTATTAACTCACCCGACTTGCAGGGCCGGGGAGTGTGCCTATGGTCGGTTCTCAATTGCGGTCCCGCATGTGTGTGCAAATGCAATATGGCGCGCGTTCCATTCGGAGAGCGGTGTGCCAGACCGACCGCCCGTCTGGGGTGCGACGCGAACGTGACAGGCGTGCTGTATACTCCGTACATGTGTACCGCCATTTTCTTGAGGCTTTGCTCCATGGCGCAATCCATGGATATAAAATTAGTATACTGTACTATTTAAAAGTAGGGCGGGGCTTTTCCCGCACGGTAGGTGGGGCAGTTCCGCCTAGTCGGTTCGACAGAGACGCGAGAAGACGAGGGAGTAGGCTGCTGCAAACGTAGGGATGTGTGATTTGACAGCGAGTTACTGCTGGACAGGTGGGTCCCCATGATTTGACTTGCCATTATCATTTTAACTGCGGCGCTACGACCGACGTGAGTCTCCTGATTCCTGACCACCTCCATACAGGTGCCTCTCGCAATGCTCCACCATGTAGAGGCTGGCTCTTGCATGAGAGCCCACTCCTCCACTTTTTCCTTGCCTCTTTCCTCCACATATGCAAAAATGCCTAAGCGGGCTTATAGCCCACTATTGTTCTTGCTCCTACAGGTGCTAAGCCTGCCACATAGGCATAATAAGAAGAGAGAGACTAGTTTGGTGACCCCAGGAAGAAACGGTGCTAAGCGCGTGTACCTAGGTGAAAAGACAATTTTGAGTCTATAGCTAACTAAATGAAGCAAACTTAGCAACAAAAAACTAAGCACCTATGCATTGGGGACTTGAGTTGCTAAGCCATTTAAAGCCCTTAGCACCTCATCTAAGCACCATTTCATTGGAAGAGTTCACTCCTTGGCAAATGCAATAAACACTACGAAGAAAGAGATAGAGAGAAGTAAAAAAATACTCTTATAGCCAACCTTATAGCAAACCTTGTTGTAGTATGAGTGACTAAGTGATGATTATGTATGACATGCCAACATCAGATAGCCTAACGCACCATGTTAAATCTCCAAGGGCGCGACCGCGCGAGCGAGGCGACAGTCGTGGTAGGCGCGACCATGATACGGGCTGTTGGCAGCCCTTGGATCTAAGATCGAACGGTCGCATGCTAAGTTGCTGAAAAATTGCAGAATAACCCTCCAGGATAGGATATTCACCCATAGGTCTAGAATCACGCCATGCAACCGTTCGATCTCACATCCAAGGGCTCTTGGAAGCCCGTATCATGGGAGAATGGAAAGCTTTGTATCACCTATAATTTTCCCGACGCTTGACATGACATCGAAAGCCATTTAATTGGGCGTCGAGTAGACATGACATCTAATTGGGCCCCCATAGTACTATGCTACCCTGCCGCTCGCACGCCCCACTCAGCATTTTTACAATCGAAAAACCGCTGGCAGTTCGCTCCTACTCGTCCCCGGACGTCCTTTAACATTACGGCAGTTCGCTCCTAGTCGTCCCGTCCTTTCACATTACGGCAGTTCCACTAATCCTAACCCTCCTCCCAAATCCTTGGCATCCCAAATCTTAATGATCAGCGGTGAGTACAAGCTTAGAACCATCACCGGCGATGAGTTCGACGTCATCTACACCCGTTCTTCCGTGACGGTGAAAGGATGCCTTGGTTGCTTCAGACGCATGTTCGAAAACTCGAATGATGAGTGGGTCGCTGGGCTAGATGTTGAGTACACCACAACCCTGAGCAAAGAGAAGAATCTAAAGGAGGAAGAGAATATGAAGCCCGCCGTGATCCAGGTTTGCGTGCATGACTTATGCTTGATCTACCACATATGCCATGCCGACGTTGAGTGCGAGGAATTTAAGAACTTCCTCAAGGGCGGCCGAGTCAAATTCGTTACTGTAGACTTTACGAACGACAGAAGAGTCCTGGATCGGATAGGCCTCCTTGTAGGCAACCCCTTCGACCTCCAGAAGAATGGGCTGGTGCCCTCCCGTGATCAGCCTTCAATGCTGACCCTGGCAGGAGCCATGGTTCATCCTTCGATGGTAAACTGAAGAAACCTCCGCACACATTTCATCGTGCATGGCAGTGGAATGTACTAGATATAGACCACATCCACTACGCTGCAATGGATGTCGACCTTTGTTTGAATATCTACAAGGGTTGGATGAAGAGCAAGAGCCAAGTGTGCGGTTCAAGCAAAGAAGTATCGGCCAAGAGGAAGAGGGACAAGGACAAAGTCGAGGACGTGGACGGCGACTCCGAGTAAGGTGGTAGTGTCGTTGCTCATGGTGGTTCTAATGCAGTGTCTACCAGATTAGTTGCTTAGTTTAATTTCAGGTGTGCTTAGTTTTATTTGAGGGGTGTGTTGTGCTGAGCCCCCAACAGAACTATGTTATGTTTCTTCTCGTTACTTTAACTCTTCAGTACGTACATACTAGTATTTCTTACAGTTCATCTTTTAGTTGGTATAGTACTACCACTCGTTTCTTCACATTATATATGTACAATATATATGGCCAACATCATATAGCCAGCAGTTTAGTTGTCAAAGAATTTCAGGGTGCTTAGTTTTGTCAAAGAATTTCAGGGTGCTTAGTTTTATTTGAGGGGTGTGTTGTGCTGGACACCATTATTGTGACTCAAATCTCTTTTGCCATGTTATAATGACATAAATACCGATGGACCAACATGCCAGCTCTCCCTCTATCTCACTACAGTAAAATAAAGTGTGGGGCCTACTTGATCCCAACAGCGTTCTTATTTTCCTGTAAAATTATTCGCTTGGTTACTCCTGACAAGCGGGGCCACACTTATCATTGTGAGAATCGGCTTATTTTTGTCATATAACATGGTCAACGGGTTTGACGTGAAAATAACAATGTCTAATGGCATTTTTGAGCAAAAATCTAACTTAACGATGGCATTTTTTAGATATCTAATTGCATTTATGAGCAGGCATCTCACGGACCGATGGCATTTTTGAGTAGTTGTAACTTCCAATGGCAAAACTGAGTAGTGATACACAACTAGTGGCATAAATAATAAGAACCCAAGAATTAAATAGGTATGCTAATTTCTTTAATAGAATTTAGCACCCCATTTAAGCACGTACTAGCTTTTTTAATAGTACTATATGCATAATTTGGCGGCGAGCGCTCTCTATATGTACCACCTTTTTTCTTTAATTTCATCTTGTTAGTTTTGCTCCATGGCGCAATCCATTGATCCTACTACTGTACAAAAGTATACATTTTTTAAAAGGCTAGAGGGCGGGGCAGTCTAGCTACACTACAAAAAAAATACACTTCCATGATGATACATGTTTGTCACAGTAGGTCGCATTTTTTGTCATGCATGTACATCCATGACAAATTTATGACAGAATCAAGATAGTCATACCTGTGCTGTCGTAGAAGTGTTCCATGACATTACCCAAATTATCATCACGGAAGTGTCCACTTCCATGACGATAAATCGCGCGTCACAAAAGTGCTTTCGTCAAGGGTGACCAACACGTGGCATCCATCGTAATGGAACGCCGTTAAGCTATCGGGTCAGGTTTTGGATCCGATAACCCGTTAACAGCCAGGACCAATGGGGATTTTCCACGTGTAAAATTCTGATTGGCTGACGGAAACACGTGTCAGCTCCGCGTTGGCACAGGTGTCACTCATCCAATGGCGAGATGCGCCTATGATATGCTGACACGTGGACCGGCCCAATAGTGGCCCATAAAGTTTAAATGGGCCGGCCCAACTAAAGGCCCATAAGATTTTGCGGTCCATAATGGGCCAGCCCAGCAAAAGGCCCACGAGATTTTTCGTATCATAATGGACTGGCCCACCTAAAGGCCCACGAGATTTTGCGGTCCATAATGGGCCGGCCCAGCTAAAGGCCCGCGAGATTTTGCGGACCATAATGGGCCGGCCCAGATAAAGTCCCAACATTCTCAGTTAAGGCCCGTACGGCTAGTGTCAAATCGGCCCGTCAACGGCCTGTCCTAAACTTGTCATCATCGCGGCCCATGATCACTTCTGGCCCGTTAACAGTCCGCTAAGTATATGGGCCGAATTACGGCCCGGTGTATTTCCGGCCTGTTAAAGGTCCTGCTTCATTTGGGCCCATTTACATGCCATTGAAACTTTCGGCCCATAAACGACCGTGAAGGATTTGGGTCATATTCGGCCATGTCTGACATTCGGCCTGTTAGCGGCCCGCCATAGATTTGGGCCACTTTCGGCCTGTTGTGATTTTCGGCCTGTTAACGTCGGACGAAATCCATGGGCCATATGTGGCCCAACGTCACATCAGGCCCATTAATGGCCCATATAAAAATGACGATAATCTAGCCCGACCGAACTTCCGGCCTGTTAAAGGCCCGTGTATTAGGTTGGCGCATTTACGGCCCGTCCGAATTTCGGCCTGTGAAAGATCCGAATCGTAAATGGGCCCAATCTCACTTTCGATCTTTTAAAGGCCCATGTTTTTTATGGGCTCGAGATATTTACACCTGTAAACGGCCTATTGTTACTGAGAGCCCAAATTATGTTTAGGCCTGTTAAAGGCCCACTATGGGCATAGGCCTACCAGAAAAATATGAAATCTTATGCTAATTTAGGCCCAGATATTTTTAGTGGGCTACATGCAAATTTCGGCCCATAATCGTTTTTAGCCCAATTGGAATGGGCCCGACGAATGTTGGCATGTTGGGCTCCTACGAAGCTTTCGGCCGAATACATTACTAAGATAAACCTACACTATACAAAAATAGCGTCGTAATTATTGCAACCTTTGGTAGCAGCATAAATGTTGTATCACAACAAAAAGCCTGTTGGCATAAAGTTTACAGTCCTTGCAGATAAAAGCACCATCAGATGTATAGAAGCACAGATCATTTGACCTGAGTGCTAATGTTTCAGGCTATAGAATCTGATGGAGCAGCACGATCTTCACCTTTTCTCCGCCATTGCTCTTGAACAACGAAGCGAATGTCTGATAGTCTGGTTTCAAAACCATTCATATCTTGACGACATTTGTCAACCACTATCCTTGTTTCCAAAACGACGTCCATTAGGGATTGGACTTGTGTCTGGAGCACATATATATCACTCTGTCTAGCAGGAAGATTTTGTTCTGTAGGCGATTTGGACGAGGTTACCTTGACAACCAACCCAGAATTACGTAGGAAGGTGCTTTTTGCACTGTTAGTGGAGAGATACTGACGCACTGCAGCAAGAGGTGACATTGTGCCTGTGGTAGCCTCGTCACCTTCAGGTGGTTGTGGCTGTTCAATCATTTTTTCCATAGCTTCCTGGAAGTTTGAACTTGTAGATTAGTGTACCAGATAAGTTACTAATGAGACAAAAACAAACAAAGTAGGTTTCACGTTTATACATAACTTATTTTGGTGAACTACTGTAATACATTAGCGTGTATTGTAGTGCCAACTACATAATAAAATCACTTTCGGAACATATGTCCATGTAGCATGCTTACTGTATTCTCTATTTCATCACATTCGTTGACAACTAAGGATAAAGAGACATGGTTTAAAGTAGGATGAACATAGTATGACACCATTCATATCATGGGCAAACAAATATAAAACAAATAGGCTATTGTATCATTGTGTGCGCACGTGAACATCACAACTATATTACAGATCAAGACTAAAAGAATATCCTTCATCTCTTTTAAACCATGTAAGGTGAAATGATACGCTAAGACAACTGTGTATAAAAGTGAACAGAGTAACTGACATTGCCTGCAAACCAAGTAGTTAAATGAACACATCACAGTACCAATCCGTTCAAAGGCAGGAGGAGTAAGGACTTACAACAGCAGCTTGAACTGGTGTGCTCATGCCCTTCATCTTGCTGGTGTGGCAATCCTTGAAGATTTGCACTGCATTCGGTTCAGGTTCTTTTTGGTCCGCACAGGCTTTCCTCTGTATTTGGAAGAAGTCAATATAGATACGATAATATGGCACAGAAAAAAGAAGGAAGTAGCAGCTATTTACAAGAGCCTCGCATTGTGCAATATAGCTATGAGATCCTGTTGTCTGTTGGAATTTCACTTTAGAACGGTTGGTCTTGTTCTTCAAACAGTTAGCCTAGAAGAAGATACACTTGTAAGGCACATACATAAATACAAGTTCAATATGTGGTCTGATCAAATACATATAGCCTACCTGATACTTTGGATCAGACCAGTGTTTAACGAGGGTTGTCCAGTCTTCATCTGTAATATATTCCACTGGAGATGTTTGGGCGATTTCATTGTTAGCCTTGCCTTCAAAGTGAGATTTTCTAAGGTGTACCGATACTGTCGCAGAGCAGACTGAAAAACATGAGTGCATGCTTGTTTAGTTGCATCATCTTTCGGATCCAACCTGAACCTCATCTGTTGAAAAAAGATTGTGAGTCTTATTAGGAGGAAGCTAGAAAGTATGGGACAGAGCAAAGACAATGTTACTAATTGCGATGAATAACATTACTTACGGATAAAAGGTCAAGGAAGGTGTTAAACTGGTTATTGTCTTTCTCATTCCTGTACTGGATCCACGTTGGGAGGATACGTGCATGACACCTAACGGCAACGGCTGCCTCTGATACTAACTTGGCTGACTCTATAGCATCACGTGGCCTTTTTAGACCTGCCTCAAAATGGATCTCTATTCTTCCTCCTTTAGATTTTGTTAATCTATCAAGCATTATCCCTAATGTCTGTTTCCGCTTGCGTCGTGGTGCTAGTTCAACAACGAATATGGAAAGTGTTAGTGTACATCAAACTATGAGAGTACATATAAAGGAGCATGCAACTGCAACTTGACTCGGTCAGGTACCGTCTTGGTGTTGATGCTCATGAGGTTCATCTGATCTTGCCAAGTCCTGTTGTGTCAGCAGTGCTTCGGAAGTAGTGTTAGGTGTGAAGGCAGCTTGGGAACTGGCCAGTTCCGGAGCAAACGAACGAGTAACTCATTGAGATGCTGGTACAGTTGAAGCGGATGCTGCAGCTGGTGGAGCAGGTGATACTGTGTTTGTAGATTTGGTCGGTGGACTTGGACCTTCTACTGCACTATAAGTACCAGCAGAATTTGGACGGCCAATCCTTTTCTGTTTCACCCGACGAGTAACACCACTCCCTACTATATTATTTTCCTTGCTCTTTTTTGACTTTGCCATGTCAAGCCGTACCCACAACACAAAAGAATAAAATCGCTCTTCAGAACTCATTGATGCATGATACAGACAAGCAATACTTTGATGTAAGACAACCATATGAGGATGGAATATGTAAGGAAAACAGGACGGCATGACATATTCACATCTACGATGTGTAAACTAAGCAGAAGGATTTTCAAGAAAATAGAAGTGTTGCAAGCTAGACACCATGTGAAAGATGCAACCAATATTACTCTGCCAAGTTAAAAGTGTCTTGTCATAAGTGGCAATTCAAAAAATTAGAAGCAGTACAACGTAGAAATCAATGCAAGATGCAACCACTATCAAACTGGCATGTTAAAAGTGTCCAATCATGAGTGACTGATGCGGGATACACAACAACAGTACTTTGATGTAAGAACATGGTATGATAGATAGATGCAGTGTATTATAGACACAGAACGCCATGTCATATGGACATGTATAACATATGAACTCAGCAGGTGCAATTTAATCGAAATAGAAGAAATACAGGCTAGACAACATATGCAACATGAAACCAATTATCACACTGTCAACTTAGAGCAAGCACCTGCGATGGAGTACGGGAGATGAACTCATCATGTAGACTTGGGACTTCAACTTCATTAGCAGTAGCAGTGGAGAATCTAGAGAGTCTCTATTTGTGTCGGTGCGGAGGACCACCAACATCCCCTAACTTACTCTTTTCCTTCCTATTTTCTAATATTGCCTTATGAAGTCAAAACCACAAGAAGATGAATAAAATTAGCTCTGCATAACTGGTTGATGCATGATACAGACGAACACTACTTTGATGTAAGGCAAGCACAGGATAGGAGGATGGAATATATACAAAAAAAGACAGCGTTTCATATTCACACGTACGATAGGAGGATGGAATATGTATGAAAAAATAGTAAGCGGAAGGCATTTCAACAAAATTAGAAGAAATGAAAGCTAGGCACCATATGAACATGCAACCAATATCAATCTATCAGGTAAAAGTGTCTCGTCATAAGTGCCATTTCAAGAAATTAGAAGCAGTACAAGCTAGAAGACAATGCAAGATGCAACCTACATCATAGTCCCAAGTTAAATGTGTCTTATGGGTAAGTGATCGTTGCAGGTATAAGTTGTAAGCTACGCAGATGCAATTCAACATAATCAGAAGCAATACAAACTAGACATCATACGGAAAACGCAACCACATATAACAGTTCCAAGTTAGAGCAAGCACGTGTGATGGTGGAGTAGGGGAGATGTGCTCATCATGTACACGTATGTTCTAGAAACAGGAACATGTGTCATATTCACAAGCATTATGTGTAAAGTAAGCAGATGCAATTCAACAAAGTTAGAAGCAATACAAGCTAGACATCATACGCAACATGCAACCACATATAATAGTGCCAAGTTAGAGCAAGCACCTGTGATGGTGGAGTAGGGGAGATGTGCTCATCATCTACACAGCTATGTTGACTCTCTAGCCTTGCATTGTCTTGCGAATCTTGTTGGGAGGATGGCGGAGTAGAATCTATAGAGAACCTCCGTTTCAGTTGCTCGGGAGGACCACCATCATCCAATGCCTTGCCAATTTCCTTCAGCTTTAGTGATTTTGCATTGTGAGGTCAAACCGACAAGAAAAAGGAATATAATTCGCTCTTCAGAACTCATTCATGCATGATACTAACGAACACTACTCTGATGAAAGGCAAAGTCATGATACGAGGATGGAATATGTATGAAAAAATGGACGGCTTGACATATTCACACCTATGATGTGGTAACTAAGCAGAAGGCACTTCAACAAATTAGAAGCACTGCAAACTAGACACCATATGAAAGGTGCAATCAATATCACTCTGCCAAGTTAAAACTGTCTCGTCATAGGTGGCGTTCATCAAACTAGAAGCAATACATGCTAGAAATCATATTCAAGACGCAAACCAATATCACACTGCCAACTTAAAGGTGTTCCATCATAAGTGACTGATGCAGGATACACAAGAAGAGTAGTTTCATGTAAGAACATGGTGTGATAGACAGATATAGTATGTACCAAAAACAGGAAAGCGTTTCATATTCACACGTATCATGTGTAAGCTAAGCAGATGTAGTTTACACTAATTAGGAGCAATACAAGCTAGACACCATATGCAACATGCAACCAGATATCACACTACCAAGTTAGAGCAAGCACCTTGGATGGTGCAGTAGGGGAGCGGAGACTTGGACCTTGTAATGCACTATCAGTACAAGGAGAATCGGTACCGATGCTCTGTTTACGTTGCTGCAGAGGACCACCATCATTGCCTTCCTTACTCTTTTCCTTCCTCTTTCTTGATTTTGCCTTGTCAAGTCAAACCCACAAGAAAAGGGAATAAAATTTGCTCTTCAGAACTCATTGATGCATGATACTGACGAACACTACTTTCATGTAAGGCAGCCGCATGATAGGAGGATGGAATATGTATGAAAAACAGGACGGCGTGACATATTGACATGTATGATGTATAAAGTGTAAACTAAGCACAAGGTGCTTGAACTTGTTAGAAGCAATGCAAGCTAGAAACCATATGAAAGATGAAACCAATATCACTCTGCCCAATTAAAAGGGTGCCCTAACAAATGTATTTGACCAAACTAGAAGCAATACATGGCAACAGGCTAGAAATAATATGCAATATGCAACGAATAAAGGTGACTCATCGTAAGTGATTGAGGCAGGATACAGAAGAGAGGTAGTTTCATGTAAGAACAAGGTTAACACATAGATGTAGTGTGTACCAAAAATAGGAAGGCATGTCATATTCACAGGTATAATGTGTAAACTAAGCAGATGCAATTTACCCTAATTAGAAGCATTACAAGCTAGACACCGTATGCAACATGCAACCACATATCACACTGCGAAGTTAGAGCGAGCACGTGTGATGGTGGTGTGGGGGAATTGCGGTCATCAACTAGAGAGCTACGTTGACTATCTTCATTTAGCCTTGTTGTTTCTTGAGAATCATGTGGGGAGGATGACACTGCATTCTTTAAACGAGTATGTCGTCTCACAGTAACCCACCTGGGTGACTGTCTCATCATAAGTGATTGACGAGGGATACAAAAGAGCATTAGTTTGATGTACGAACATGGTTAATAGACATATGTAGTACTCCCTCCATTCGGAATTACTTGTCACAAAAATGGATGTATCTACAACTAAAATACATCTAGATACATTCATTTCTTGGACGAGTAATTCCGAACGGAGGGATTATGTATCAAAAACAGGAAGGCATGTCATTATCAAAGGTATAATGTGTAAAGTAAGCAGATGCAATTTAACCAAATTGGAAGCAATACAAGCTAGACACCATATGCAACATGCAACCACATTTGACAGCGCGAAGTTAAAGCAAGCACCTGGGATGGTTGTGTGTGGCAATTGAGATCATCAACTGCAGAGCTACGTTTACTGTCTCCAACTGCTCACACTGCATCCTTTAGAGCGCTGAAACGCTTAGTGCTTATCTTCGAATTACACTGGAGCGACTTCTGTCTTTTCTTTTCAGCATTCACCAACACTGCGTCAGAGTCTGAAATACCCATGCATAAAAAAATAGTGTGAGTATGGGTGAAGTGTGTGCACAATTAGTACAGTGTAAAGGTAGCAGATAGCAGGTCGGTGAGAAATAAATGATGGGAGACATATGAGCTCTACAACATGCATGGCACACTAAATTACTACATGATTCTATGAAAATAACATTCGACTGAAAACAAATAGGTCAGTCCATTTTTTCTGCACCGTCCAATGTACAAAGAACGGGCAGATCGCCTTCATCTACCTCCAGCCAGTCAGTGTTGACGATCTTCCTCGAAACGGCAGCGACCACCGGCCCAGTCCCCTGCCTGCGCCCTCCCCTCGACCTCACCGCACCGCCGTGCTTGGCACTGCCCCCCGGCAATCCATTCAAGCCCCGCCGACCTCCAGATCGGGCGCAAGCAGCTCCTGTGCCCCACACCCCTATGATAGACACCGATGTGCCGCTTCCTCGACAAACAGGCGGACTAGGTGCTCCGCGCGCCTAAGCGGGTTCTGCTTCTTTTAATTGCGGTTCGACTGACCCTGAATTGAAATCCAGGCGGGCTACTGACCTCTAGCAAAGGTGAAATAGTAAAGGAAGGAAACCTTGTGCATTTAGTATCACGAAGAAGATGCAGTAAGAAGTGCTCAACTAGTTTCTTTCGTGGGATGAATACGGTGTGAGCAGAGACATAAGGTTTGCACGAATAAGGGAAGAGGAGTACCTCTTTCTGCTGGCAGTGCTGTGTCCTCCTTCTGTTTTTCCAACGATCTTCTTGTGGTTCGCCGGAAAGGAGAAGTTGTGGAGGACGGTGCAGCCTTGGACGAACCCATGGCCAAGTTGTTGAGTGTGGTGCGGTGGCCGTCTGTCGGCGGCGGGGAAGCAGATCCGAGGCGGCGAACGACGGCGTAGCGGGAACAGCTCTGGTGCGGTGGACGGTTGCGACAATGGAGCGGCAGCAGTGAGGCGCAGGACGGCGTGGTCCTGGTACGGCGCACGTCGGCGTCGGCGTCGTGGAGGCAGCTCTACCTCGGCTTCAGCTGCTAAGTCCTTGAGGGCGTTGCGGTTGTGGTTGCGTTGGACGACGACGTCGGGGTATCGGCTCCGGCGTGATGGAGGAGGGCGGCGGTGGATTGGGCGCTATGGGGTGGAGGACGGAGGAGGCTGGGGTTTTGCAGTTGGTGGAGAGGGTGTTTTGGCGCCCACGGAGTATGAATGGGGAAACGGAGGGAGGCGGGGAACTAAGGGGGGACAATGTTTCGGTTTGGGACGCGCTTGTTTGAAATTTGGGGAAAGTTACAAACTTTGCCCCCATCTAAAATTTCATACATATTGCGGGTTGGGGTAGGACAGTAATCTCAGGTGTCCCAAATGTGGGCGGGATAGATTTCGGCCGAGCGCATGGGTGTTTAGGCGCCCACGGCGTATGAATGCTTCTCGGAGGCGGTTGAGACTGGCGTCTTGGTGAAGTTACAAACCTACCCCAGTTTAGACCTTTGGACATCGGGCCGATAGGCTACACGGGCCAGAGTCAGGACAGTAATTTCCTACCACCAAACATTAGTCTCGCGCGGTTTCGGGTGACCAGAGGCCTATTTGGCGCTTCGTTCAATATTTGGGAGCAGAAGCATTAACGTTTTCGGTTCTCTTGAATTGAACATTCAGGATTTGTCAAACTTCACAAATCTTTACTCTTGAAAATCCTAAAGCTACGATTATTTTGGAATGGAGGTGGTACATTTGAATATACATTGTACACGAGTATATATTAAAAATATGCAACTTACCTTAGTTCATGCATGGTTCCATATATAATCTCTTTGGTTGCAAAAAAAATTAGACATGCGTATGAATATATATAGCATGTTCAAACGCACAACAAAGACTGATGCCGCCTTTTACATCTGATTTGCAAATGCCATTATCTCGGGTTCAAATAGATGAATGCACTTCCTATGAATTCGAATCTTCGAAACCCCCTTTATGTTGAATTCGACATGTATTCTATTTCGTAGCTAGCAATTTGGAATGTATCCATGCAAGTGACAAATGTATAAAGTGCTTCATACTAACAACATGGAGTGCACTAATTAATGTTTATATATGAAATGCAAAAGCATCCATTGCCTGTATTTCAAACCGCTCCCACTCTATGGATCAATAATATAAAATAAACACATGCACATGCTAGAATTCAATAGAGTATGGGTGTCTGATAGACCGATTTTCGTCCATACACAATTTGCAAAATTCATGATCTCATCCAAAAATAATAATGCCATTTATATTTTAATTTAATGCGTAGAACCGCCTTTTACACGTAGATGCACTATGCCTCGGCCCGTTCTCACAAATGCGCTATATATCTCTCTATCTACCGCATAAGTGCACACACTTTATATGCATCGGCATTTCTCTTTCACACATGCTCACAATCTCTCTCGGGGTGTCGGGGAGTCTCACGCACATGCTCTCTATGTATCTCTCTCTCTCTCTCTTTCTGACTACTATGTACCACTCTTTTCACTAATCTCAGTTGGAAAACACTATTTCTCTCACATGCATATATACACACGCACGGTCTCTACTAGCCCTCTATACGCACATATATGTGCCTACGTGCCTCCCGCACGCACATTATCTTTAGGCCTCTCTCGCACACATTGCCCCCCCCCCCCCAGACACACCTCTCTCTTAGTAGTTGGCAGATATGATTCCATCATATCATTCGGTAGGATATCCCTGACTGTTAGGCTGGATGGTAATACGAGGCAAAGTTTTACCCTAGTTCCGACCCTTGCAATTGAGGAAAAAGCCTACTCCTGGTATTGTATATTAGTGATAGGGGTGTGTACAAAGTACACGTGAATACCAGGCATTGTGCGTGTGTGATACTATCGACGAACTAGCCCCCAAGCTTCTATAACATACTGGGGGCCTAGGGTTACAAATCATATATAGTCGGCTTATCACCAGTGGGGATAGAGTCCTCCGCGACTCTGGTAGCTAGCTTCGTGTTGTACGCCGAGTCCTCCACATGGGTCCTCGTATAACGCGTCTCGATCCAACCTATGTGGCGCGGGATGGAACCGACCCATGAGTCCTCATGTTGACCCACCACAACTAGAAATGATGTGCCCACCACACCACACACGCAATCGGCCACTAAGAAAATAAGCATATACAATAGTACAATGTTATATATGAAAGTTAATTGCATGGTGCATCCAAAAATATTTGTTCTGCATTGTGAATGTTTATATATTCTCCTAAAATATTAGTCACAGGAAAGAGAAACGAAGGGCATATCTCTCCTTGTATCCACCGGACATCCCCTCTTTCTACACCACTTTCACGTACGCACACAAACTATCTCTCGGCCCTCTAAAAGTATGCATGCCCACGACACATTCACGCATGACGGTCACTGTATTTCAAGCTAAAGCACTATACGTTCACTGGAGTTCAGAATATGCTCATTACGGTCACCGTATACATTCTTGTGGTGATCATACGGTATCTAGCTCACGATACGTCTCCGTATTTTCTTGATGACACTGACGGACTTTGCATTTGATGCGTGCTCCATATTTTGTTGACGACACTTACGGTCATTGTATTTGAAGCGAAAGCACGATATGGTCACTGGACTTCAGAATAAGCTCATCACGGTCACCACATACATTTTGTCGTGCTAACCAACATGTGGTTGGATGGTTAGGAGGACAGTGGTTTCTCGAGCCCACCAGGGTTAAAGTCCCGGTGCTCGCATTTATCCTGGGTTAATTTCAGTATTTTCCGGCGATGTGCGTTCGGTGGGAGGAGACGTTCCACTCGACTACAAGGCACCTATGGTGACTTCGTAAAATCTCAAGATCATATGCTGGCCCACTCTCTCGAGGTGCTCATAGGGGTAGGGTCTGCGTGTGTGCGGTTATAGCGGTGAGTGCTTGCGCGTATATATGAGCCCTTGCGTCTGTACCGTGTTAAAAAAATACATGTCATGATTATACGTTCACTGGCTCACCCGTACAACTCCGTATTTTGTTGATGACACAATCAATTGACCAGTCAAACATTCCACGTGGCGCAACTAGTGTTGCACCATCGGGGCGCGTAACCATGGGGCCCACCTGTCAGCCCGTATATGGAAGAAAGAAATGGTAGTTTGAGTCTGTACTGTGTTAATAAAATACATTTTAGGGTGATCATACGGTCACTGGCTCACCATACAGCTCTGTAATTTGTTGATGACACGATCAATTGACCAGTCAAACGGTCCACATTCAGCAGCGCACATTACCATAGGGCCCACCCGTCAGCGCGTATATGAAGGACATAAATGGTAATAAATTAGTGGTTGGTGGGTACTCAAAGTCGTGAGACCTCTGGTTGGCAGTCGCCGGTGGTGGGGGCGCGTTGATTGGGCGGTGGGGTGGGGATCGCCGGAGAAAAAGCTCGGCGCGGGGGGGGGGGGCTAGAGGGGTGGCCGGTGCGGCGGCGGACCGGCGGTGAGGAGTGGTTTCGGGGGGGCGGGGCGGCAGGGGCCGGCGGTTCGGCCGGTGGTGGCTGGCGGCTCAGGGGGGTGGAGTTTGATGATAAACTGCAGGCCCTTGATTTCGTATCCAACGGCTGGAAAATCTAATGACCAGAGATGAAAAAGTCAGTCGACTGACGTGTAGCCTCACCCCGCACGTACACATGCACGCACGCAAGACACGCACGCATGCAGGCGTGCAACACTGACATGTACACATAACAAACCGACACACGCATGCAGGCGTGCAACACTGACGCGTACACATGCACTCACGAACACATGCACGTACGCACACATGCATGCAATACTAAAACGTACCCTTGCACGCATGCAACACTCGCACGCCTGCATGCACACAGCACACGACGCAAGACACACGCTCAACCTATACGTGCATGCACCCTTTGTTAAGGACATGGATTGTTACGGGTATTAATCAATCTTATCTGTGATAAGCAGAACATTGATGTTTGTAGCGGTCTTTATGTCTAGGTGTGTATCTCTATAGTCCCTCTCACACACACCCACGTAGGTGGGGGACGTGCACGTAGAGAAGAGGTGCACGCACGGCGCACGTACTCCCGTCTCTTTCCCAACCACACCCGCGCGGGTACACGGTGGAGCTCATTTCTGTACGAAAAGGCAGCCCACGTGGTAACTTGACACGTGTACTGGTTGTCCACTAGATGGAGGGAGGATCGTCTACCACGGGTGAACAAACAAATTGCAACTTGACGCTTTATGTTAAAAAAGAGGCAAACCATGTGGGGCCTACCTTAGAGGTAAGGTTCTATACACTGGAGTACTTTCGATGTGTCCCGTCAACTCGCAGAACAAGGAGAAGCTTGCTTGGTACACCGTATCCCCCGCCCACGCGCGCGGTGGCTTGCAGGATGAGGTGAAGCTTGCTTACTACGCCTTACGCCCGCTCCCTCGCCCACGCGCGCGGTGGCTCGCAGGACGAGGAGAAAAGTTTACTAGTACTCCCTCCGTTTACTCCTCATCCCTACTACCTTGGTTAGAGAGATTATCATATTTTTTGGAATATATATGTCCTTTAGTACTCCCTCAATTTACTTATACAAGGCCACTATAAAAAAATACATTTTGAATCTATACAAGGCCACAAATAGTAATCGAGACAAAAGTTACTACTCCCTCCTTTCCAGTTTATGGCTCAATTTGAAAATCTCTCCAACCAAGGTAGACGGTGAGTGGTCGAATTAATTTCGTACTCCTAGTTTGCACAAGTAATTAGTACACTCGTTTTTCTCAATAAGTTATGTTTACCGAGGCATTAATTAGAACGAATGCATGAATGACCACTAAATTTCCATGAACTTCTACATGCATTGGTGAGTTTTCTCTTGAAACTGCTTGCATCGGGTGATCTAACGCACCTCGAAATCCAACATGTGATGGTACTACTACTAGTAGTAGAATTGAGACTTATAAAACGGAAAAACGAATGTTTTGTAGATGAGCCCTATAAACCCTAGTGGGTATGTACTCCGTAAATCAGATTTTCCCAAAACTAAGTCGCTCAACCTTTATTTGCTTGTTTCCCTTCCCGCCTCCTTGCCTCGAACAGACTATGCCAAACTCCCCTGCCTGCCGCACGGGAAAAGACCCGCCCTCGCCTTTTTTTAGTCCGGTTTTGTATCGATGGATCGCGCGAAGCAGCAAAAACCCAAGCCGTGTCTTGTACTCCTCTGTCGACGCTCGCTTTCATGAATTCTGTACTTCCTGACGCCGACATGTGGGACATATAGCAACTGGGTCGACGTGTGAAGCACCAAATAACAGTGCAGAACAGCAGGGGACGCACCCCAGTCGTACCGCCCCAGTAGTAGTAGTAGTAATGAGCAATGAGACGTCAAACCAGAATGCCGCACCTTCCCAGACGTACGAAGCAACCATTATTTCACACTTCGGTTCGCCATCCTCTCAAACCACGTAGTATTGCTTCTGCCTCAAGAGGGACACGCGCATCGCCTTGGTACATCATGACACGTGGGACCGCATGACAGGCCATGCTCCCCCACCGATCGCTCGGTAAAATCACCTCATTTTTACTACTATACTTCCTCCGTATCGGTTTACATGGCATGCACGTCGTTCTAGGTTGAGAATTTAACTGGCTATATATGTGATGAACAGTATATGTTTAGAAACTACATCCGCTTAATAATCCAATGATATACTTTTTGTGACATAGTAACTCAGATTTAGTTAGTCAAATGGATGACCTAGAACTACGTGCACGCCCTATAAACCAAGACGTCTAAAAAAACGAGACAGAGAGGGTAGTTCAGTACGTATCTTTTTAGATCAATATAGTCGGGACTCACCAAGGAGTAAAACCAAGTGGTAGGCTGCACCTGTCGTGTTGGCGTAGCGACTCAAGCAGGGTCAGTCCGCACACGAAATGGCGACACACTTAACAGGACCCCTTTGGCCGACATATGGCTCATCCACCGTCTTGTTCCACGTGCGATGCACCAAATTACAGTTCGTAGCAGCGGTTGGAATTGGAGGCACCCCGGTCGTAGCGCCGCAGTAGTAGAAAATGAGCGACGAGGGGCCAAATCACAAAGCCCCACCTTTCCCGCATTAAGCTGGACGGACGAAGCAACCATCATTTCACTCTAGGGCGCAAGAGCATAAAGAAAAGAGAAAACCAATGATGCGTGCAGCAGCTACCTAGGGCACCCTAGGGTAGGGGTCTCCACTACAGATCATATTTTTTAAAGCGCCTCCACTACAAATCGGCTTCTCCCTCGTCCTCTTGAAGAAAACCGATGATGCGTGCGGCGGTAGGGTTTGTAGGAGTACTACTAGGGAGTGCGGGGCCACGTCGTAGTAAACGGGAGAGGGATTGAGTTCGAGTTGACACCTTAAATATGTGTGGGCCGCTTGGTTTTAGGGGAACGAGGCAGCATTTTGGGTTCGGGGACCAGTGGAGATATAGTACGTACAAAAAATTGTGGACGTAGGTTCGACCGAAAGGCAATGATGCATGGGCCCTGCATTTTGATATACCCGGGGTCGCGTGAAATTTGCTACTCTACTCAAAACTAGTAAGGTACACATGCATTGAACGCATGAGATTCCAAAACCAAATTATGAATAAATACACACTATAGCATGTAAACCTTTGAGTCATGTATGCATGATGTAGATGTTTGTTTAGTTCTTATAGTTCATCTCATTCAAAATCAATTAGTTTTATAAAAATGTTAAGATTCATGGGGTTGTGCATTGTAAAGCATAAAGTAAAAAACAAATAATGGCATTTCATTTAGAAAAAAAATCAATTATGATACGGAAGATTCTAGAACAAAGGAGAAGTGCATGTGTTTTGAGATTTGTGCATTATGCTTAAGTTCAACCATGGAGTCTTCTAAATTGTACATGTGGCAGATCTGGTGGAATGTTGATGATATCCAACGGCCAGTAGTGCTCGGATTTGCCATCTCTGCACTGTCGGATTAGCTTCATCCAGCGACCATCTTTCAAGTTATTCGCACACTATATAGTTCTTGTGCCATAGTTGCATCTCTTGGAAAAAGCTACTAGTGGGTTGTACTAGCTATTTAGGAATATAAGATGTATACATGGAAGTTGTAGGGAAAGAGATGACATGGAGTATCTCAAATCCTATGAGTAGGGATTGGAAAAGAGATGTCATTTGGTTGACATCATAGAAATTTTTCTATTGAATCTTGAGATGACATGTATCTCAATTCCTATGAGGAGGGATTAGAAAAGAGATGTAATTTGGTTCATATCATAGGAACTTTTCTATTGAATATATGCTAATGTTTATTTTCCTTTGAAATTATGGGAGTATAGGAATCCATTCATATGAACCAAGTGGCTCTAAAGCTATAGAAATGATATCATGTTTATTTCCTTTGAAATGTGGAGTATATGAATCTATTCCTATGAACCAATTGGCTCTAAAGGAAAAAATCCTATAAAAATCATATCATATAGAGTTCCTATGATATTCCTCCACACCAAAGGATGGTTGAAATTGCTTCAGGTGATACGATGGTCTTTCTTTGTAGACTCCTCCCCCATCTTTATAGTTACCTCTCGAAGATGAATGAAATGATATATACAGGGTATTCTACATGTGCAATTTGGTACACGAAAACTCGGTAAAAGTTTGCGAGGTTCGAATTTTCAATAAAGCTATATGCACTGCATTTTGGAACGGAGGGAGCATACGGCAGTTGCTAACACTCACGTGGAAGATTTGTGTGTAGGAGGAGTGGCTGTTCTGTTAAATGACATGGAAAAACTGACACTGCCGGATGCCAATCTAACGGTTCTTACGGCGTTCGTCAGGAAAAGGCTTGTGGCGAACGGTCGGATAATGATTTACGGACACATGCATTGCATGGATACGTGCCCCCCTCTCTCTCTCACGCACACGCACCCTCCCGAGTCCTCTCGCACCCACCGTCTATCTGCAGGTAGACGTCACACACATATGTGCTCTTCACACCCTACCCTCAGAACTTCTAAAAAACAAAAGACGTCGCGCTCATTTTATTTTAGCTCACACGTCACACACTTATACTATTACTCTTGTGGCGAACGTTCTTTGGGCATAGTATATTGTACTCTCACGAAGAGAAGCGGTGCACGCACGCACTAGTTCTCTCACACCCACTCACGGGTACACGTAGGAGCGCATTTTTTTGAAGCTGGTACAACAAAATCACTCCACTACATATATAAGCAGGAACCTTAGCGCTTGCTTTACTAGGGTTCCTCTCGTTCAGTCTCTCATGCTCTCCAGATCTAAGCAAGACATAGGTGGCCACACTCTCTCTCAGCTCACGGCTGGTCACAAATCCGGCCGGACAACCTCGACCGGGGCAGGGGTGTAGGTGCATCGTTCATGCTGTCGTCGGCGGCGAGGGAGGAGACCAACAGCTGCCCGCGCGTCCCGATCGGTGGCCGTGCCGTTCTCTCCGAGAGAGCGCTGGCTCTGGAGGGCCTCCGACCCCTTCTTCCTCCCTGCGGTATTGTGGCCAAGATGCGGCCTCCCGACGCCGTCTTTGCCACATGCCGAAGACCCTCAGGTATATATTCCTTCGAAACCTGCCTTGCTCTACTGCCCCAGCTCCCCACTTGACTTCGTGTGGATCTTTTTCTACTTCCGTCCGCTGTTCCAAAGTCACCTAGACTTTTACTATTATTAGAGGTAAAGCTAGTTCATACAGTCGACTCTAAGAGTTGGTTCAAACAGGGAAGAAAGTGGGAAAGCTGTAGCATGAATCTAGGACTTGGTTCTAAGAGGAAACGGGGGAAAGTAGTAGATACTGGCTACCCAACCGGTCTCTTGGTTGAAAAGACGAAGAAAGCATGGTGGATGGTGAAGGGTGGGGGGAAGTGGACCTATCTCTTGGTTGAAAAAGGAAAGAAAGTGACGGGTGTTGGGGGACAACGCAAATGAGAATGAGCAGGTCTAGATTTCCTGTGCTCACATAGGAAAATGTCGCCGAGGAGATAAAAAATGGGACAAATGCAGACATGTTGCCTGAGTGTTTGCCGCCCTCGGCAACCACATCTGCCTCACCACTTTATGCCTCTGTTGTCCCTACGCCCATATCGCTACCGTTAATGTAAAATCACATGAAGCATTAAGCAATGCCACCTAATGTCACTATAAGTAATGGTCTAGTGCCATCGATAAATTGAAGCAATGCCACCACCATTTTATGAAGTGCTTCCGTCTTGCTTTATTTCCCATGAATTGTGTTTTTGCAGTTACACTTAAATCTCACACCGCTAACATTGCTTCATCCCAGTGGAACTGCACAAATTTGATTGCACATTTACTGACCATGTGCTACTCTCATGGCAGTAATACTAATGCTATTGTTCTGCATGTTAATCTAGTGGCAGTGTTGATGTGATGTGATGCTACTTACTTAAGGACACTTTCATACTGTCAATCTAGTGCCAATTATAACACAATAGATGTTGCTGTTAATCATACGCCACTGCAAATATCTGTCACTGTTTAAATAACCGTATTTCGTATTTGGGCAAACAGGGATGTCTGTCTCCATATCGTTTCGGGATGTCTGTCTCCGTATCGTTTCTATCCGCGCAATCAAAAGCACACACCTCAGTTTTAGTAGAACTGCGCAAAATGAGATGGCTATCCCTCGTTGCCGTCATCTAACCACCCGTCTTCCAGGTATTCCTACATTGGTAGTTACTAGGTAGAATGACTAACGCAATCTAAAAGAAGCTAATTCATACGTTTTACTTCCTGATTGCAGTGCAGGGACGAGCAAAATAATCTGCATCCTAGTTCGGAATGCACTTTCCTCCAGTTCATCCATGGACCGAGGACAAGCTGGCACGGCTGCACGGAGGTTTTTGGGACAGGTGCGCGGACAAGAGGCATTGTGGTCTGCTTATTTCTGCAAATAGCGGCGCTTAAATTTAGTGGAATGCACAAGACTTTCAGCTGGTCAGTACACTGCATGGTTCAGTTCAGCATTCCAGCTGAGAACACAATTATAATTGGTTATTCTGGAATGAGAGAACCTAACCCTGGATGGTGGCAACAAGAAAAAAACAGAGTGAACTCCAGGAAATTTAAGCCTGCCGGGAGGCCCTTTGCTCAGAGAAGCCTTGCTTGTTTTTTCCTTATTTGTAAGCCTTCTCACAACTTTGTCTTTTGCTATTAACTAGTATATGTTTGTTATGTTCTATGAATCATTGAGATGTATAAAATTTCTTAACTTATGCTTTTCAAGTTTTTTATGAAGCCGAGTTTAATGTGAGTGTTCCACATGAACGCTGGACTAGCGTGTGAACGTTTGGAATTTACATTGTGGCCTTAGTTAACTGCATGAACCACTGTAACAAGATACATAGTTGCTTATATGTCAGACAGCAGATTGTTGATTGTTAGCTGGTCGATAGCCTAGTGTTGAAGCGAGTTGAGCCAATGTGCCGTGTTTTGCACAACTGCTTACAAGTGGGGTAGCACCAACAGTGTTTACAAGTACTTATGTATACGTCGGCGCACAGTTCTCGAACGAGTACTCTATTTCATCAAAACACACACTGCTCGTATGATAAAACTAGTGAGGACGCATCTGTTTCGGCAACAATTACGATGATTCACGGGCACACAAAAGTAGCAGCAGTTCCCATAGACGGATTCAAACAGAGTACTAGCCCCAGAGGGCTCGATAATAGGCAAGGTTCGGATAATTAGACAGAATCCGAACTACTATTAAACACTAGCTGGGGCAAGTATTTCATGCCTCGATCTAATTTGGGCTGGACACAAGACGGACCTTGCCATGAACATCATCGAGGACGTCCGGCAGCAGCTCAATCCTGTGAACCTTCATGAAGAAAACCTTGTGGCCTTGCCACTCATAAACTTGTTTGTGGAGGCATGCCACGTCATCTTCCTGCGTAAGCTTGACAAGAACAGTATGCCTCACAAACGAAGGAGTAGCTTTGAACTTCTTGTGCTTCAGTACACCCTGGACAACAAGCCTGACAACAGTGAGGCTGGAATACAACTCTTCATTGGTATAAGCGCAAATGGCTTCCAGGATCCAACAGCCTAAAAAATTTGTTTTCCCAGTGCGTATATTCAGGTCATCCGCCTCATAGCGAGTGACATGTACAACCACACAATCCTTGTCTGCATCACGGCTCTAATTGAAACAGAAACAATTTCTGAATTACTTTCCAGCATAAGAAACACAAGCTATTTAAACCACTATGTATAGCATGGCATCGAAGCTAATAAAATTTTGCATTATTCATCACCACATACTTAGATGAAAAACCACAATCGAGATCGGCAAAGAAGAAAATCACCTTGGGCAGCTCAGCGGGGGGGGGGGACACATCCTCGAAGGGGGAAAACTGCTCCTGCAGTGCCACGGGGCCTGTAACCTCAAACGGGCAGTGGCTATGAGCGTATCTGGGGTCGGCTCGGTGGCTGCCTCCATCTTCTTGGAGCTCTCTGTCTCGTGGGGATCAGCCTCCCGCATCTGCTCCAATATCGGCAGATCTTTGCCTGGTTCTCCTTGGTCCATCATGAAACTGACGAATACTAGGAGACCATTGAAAGGAAAACACAATCACAATGACAATGAAACAAAAAAGAGAGTGAGGATCAGTTACTGCTTTGCAAAAGTTCTTTTTTTTTCTCTGAACAAAAATATACCAACATCACGGATCAGCTTACCTTCCCTTCGTTGGGAGAGAAGAACAGTGGCAGATGCGAGTGTTGCCTTTCTTGAAGACGGTGAGGGAGAAGGGGATTCAGCAAAGAGTGAAATGATGGTTGCTTCATCCGTCAAACTTAGACTGCGGGGAGGTGGGGTTTTGTGATACGACGGCTCGTTATTGTCGCGCTACGACCGGGGTGACTCTCCGCCTGCATACTGCCTTCTAATTTGGTGGATGGCATTTCGGTCCGCGCGCTGCATGGCCCGCATGTCGGTGAACAAAAGTATAACGGCATTCAGTAGAGGGAGACGTTTCGATGACCTAGGAGGAGCCAGAAGCGGTATTGTATCCACTGTACTAGTAGTAATTGTTTTTCTGGGTAGCTGTAGAGTGTCTCCACTGTACTAGTAGTAATTGTTTCTCTGGGCCCAAGACAAAACAGCCCATCCACACTAGTAAATAGTAAAATCAATTCAAAAGTCCATATATTTACTGAGAGGTGATACCCACACCCAGCACACTGCCCCCCAAAAAAACCTGGGTGTTCTTCTTCCTCCTCACTCCCACCAACCTCACGTCAGCTCGCTCCACTCGTACCCCCAAATTCCTCACCTCACTCCTACAGAAAACCCCAACTCCCCTTCTTCCTCACTACTATAGAAAAACCCCAGCTCCCCTTCTTCTTCACTCGCACTACAACTAGGCTCGTCATTCGTTACTCTGCTCAAATCCGTGAGCGCGACGCGACGCCCTCGAGGAAAATGGAGTCGGCTGACCCCAGCGCCAAGAAGATGAGGCTCCCGCTAGCGGCAATGCCTGTTGTAGATCCCGCACCCAGCAGCGCGGGGAGAAGCGGCCACCCCGCCCCCACCGGATCCCAGGAACCCACAGAATCTCGGGTGGACCGCATCAGCGATCTCCCGGACGCCGTCCTTGGGGAGATCATCTCGCTTCTCCCCACCAAGGATTGCTGCCGCACCCAAGTCCTCTCAATTCGGTGGCGCCCTCTATGGCGCGCTGTGCCCCTTAATCTCTACTGTCGTCAGCTATCTCTCTTCAATGATTTTGAAATCCCCAGAGCCATCATCTCCTCCCACCAGGGCTCCGTTCAAAGCCTTTGCATCCCGTCATGCTACCTGAGCAAGCATACCATGCCCTGCACGGTGGACACCTGGCTGAAATCCCCTGAATTCACAGAACTACAGCTGCTTGAGTTCTACTATTCCCCTGGAAATCACCTACCAGATACCGAACGCCATCTACCTGCGCCCTCAGCACCGATGTCCATCTCGCAGTTTTCCTCCTCTCTCCACACCGCCACCTTTGCGTTGTGCGACCTACCCGACAATCTGGTACTAAACCTTCGACTCCCATTTCTGAAGAAACTTTCACTCGTGCGGGTTCGTATATCAGAGGCCTCATTGCACAACATCATCCACTCCAGTTGCCCTGCCCTGGAGTGCTTGGTGCTTGTTTTCACAGTTAGGATCGGTTGTCTCCAAATAAAGTCGCCTAACCTTGTAAGAATTGGAATTTGTTTTGACGGAAGGCAGCTCATCATCCAAGAGGCCCCTTCACTTCAAAGGTTGATCATTGATTCTAGTTATTCACTGTTGCAAATAACCGTCCTCTCTGCGCCTAAACTGGAGACCTTGGGTGTAATACATGATCTCTGTGCTCATTTCAATATGGTGTTTGGCTCCACAGTTCTTCAGGTACTTTACATTATCATCTACACTTGTAACCATAAGCTGCATTTTAAATTTCTGCGCATAAGTTATATGTCATCTTGGAGTACACATTTTGTACTAATATTATGTTCTATGCTCAATGAAGAGTTTCTCCATGGATGGCCTATCAATGGTGCTGGATTCTGTCAAGATCTTATATATCCAAATGAATAGTTTTGATCTGAACAAGATTATTCGCTTGCTGCAATGCTTTCCATGTCTGAAGAAGTTGTATATAAAGGTGATAATTTCACGCACATTGGAAGCCCGCATATAGTGTACTAGAATTAACCGTTCAGCTGTTGCTCTTTCGACACTCTTTTTTTAGACCTTAACTGTTTTCAATCTTCATGTCTATTTAGGCAACAGGACGGGGTAAGAAAG
Organism: Aegilops tauschii subsp. strangulata; assembly: GCF_002575655.3. NCBI lineage: Eukaryota > Viridiplantae > Streptophyta > Magnoliopsida > Poales > Poaceae > Aegilops > Aegilops tauschii. Next base: position 314,662,889 of record NC_053036.3, read on the forward strand.
TTATAACCAATCGGTGGATTCATAAGCATCAGGATTTTCTCACTTCTCATGAGATTCGATTGAAGACAATAACGCTAGAACGATATGTAGCCAACCATGCAAACACTAGATTTGTCACATTCTTCCTGCTGAATGCGAGGTTACTATTGTCCATCAGGCTTAAGTTTATCAGCAGCATGGTTTTGACGGATGGGTATGTGGAAGAACAAAAAAAGGAGTTTCAGGTGGGCAAAAGAGCTTCTGAACGTGCCGGGCTTCTATTTACAACATATTGTGGTCATAATCCAGTAAATTTTACGACCTAGGATGTTCATTCTATGGACCTGACCGATCCATTTGACTGTGACTGCCAAAAACAGTGTTGGAGTTAGATGTTGTTGCCCTTTTCAACCTGGGTTTTTTTGTAAACCTGATGAACAATTAACCCTCGTGCTTTTGTACAGTTTGTAAGCTAGAGTTAGATGTTCTTGCCCTTTTCAACTCGGCTGTGACTGTCATATTTTCTTTGAAGCAAGGCAAATGGCTTGCCAGTCGTTTAATTTAGAGTGAAATACTGTAACAACTAACAAATCCCAACCAGTTATTTATACTAGTTTTAGCGACGGATCAGGGTAACAATGGGGCTGTGCGGGGGCTGTGGCCCGTCTAGCCAGGGTTTTATTTATGTTTACCACATCATGAGCCCAGTTGTGTTTTTCTCTTGCTGAAAATGGCTGGCCCAATTCTATTTTTTTTAAGAAATACCCAAACGAGACCTACTTGCTTTATCAGCCCTGCTGGGCTGCAAATCTTTCAAGACGAGGAGAGTTTCATTCGGTTTGCCCAGAAATGGGTTGTACATTTTTAAAACACATCGAACCGGGAATTAGTTTCAATTTTTTTTCATTACAAGATTTTAAATTCCATTGATTTTTATGCGTGGACAATTATTTGGATTTTATATTTATATAAATTATTTTTCAAAATAGTTTGAATGCGAATCGATATTTCGGGATTAAAAACAGTTGACCGCACCGAAATATGCAAAAAATTTGTATACTTTTTAACCGTGGCCACAATAAGGGGTGTAATGCTAACAAAAAGAAGATGGGCTCCAAAAAAATTCTTAAGAATTAGCAAATGGGTTGTACATTATTAGAAATAATGCACACGAGAGCAGTGACTGTTGGATGTCCATCCAACGGCTGTCGTGCTTCTTCAATCTCTGCTTTTCCTGCTCCAGCCGCTCAAACAAGCGCCGGCAGGACTGCCTGCTCCCTCCTCCCGCGGCCGGCTATGCTGCCGCGCAGGCCTCACCGCCCCACCGTACTCCCATCGCTGGCCTAGCCATCCCTCTACTCACCCACACCTGCTGTTATTCTCCGGCGACGGCAGACGAACCAGTAAACCCTCGTACAGTCGTACTCCCCTCCGCGTGGGAAACAACTGCCGAGTGTTCCCTGGCTCCATGTCGTTCCCTTCCTAGGCCTCACCGTCGTCCACCGCCTTGGTGCTCTCGGCGCGGCCTGGTCAACGTGGTCAATGAACGACATCCATCAGAAGTGGACTGTACGTGGAGAGGCTGACAGCTGGGTCCACGGCCGCACAAAGGAAATGCCTCCTTATTACGCGCAAAATAATGATTCCTCCACCTGACAGCTAGGACCCATGGGAAGGGCTTCTGTATTTCGTGAAAAAAATGTTCCCCCCGCTAACAGGTCGGAACCACCAGCTATATCTTCGCACGCAAGGAAGTGCCTCCTTATGACGCACAAAAAATGAATACCCCCTGCTAGCTGGGACCCACCATGGTGGGTGGCTGACTTGTGGGCCTACTAAGTTGACGGGGATAGAGGGCTTTGTCAACTTAGTCAATATGAACGATTCTAGCTCCAGTGACCGTACGATGTCCATCCAACGGCCATAGTGCTTCTTCAACCGCTGGTCTTCTTGCTCCAGCCGCCCAAAGCAGCGCCGGTCGTGCCGCCCGCTCCTGCCTCCCGTGGCCGGATGTGCTGTCGCGGAGGCCTCACCGCCCCCATACTACTCCCACCGCTGGCCAGGCCATCCCTCCACTCACCCACACCCCCTGTTATTCTGCGGCGACGGCAACCTCACGCCGCAGCCGAACCAGTGAACCCTCATACTCCTCTCCGCATGGGCATCCACTCCCGCGTCTTCCCCGGCTCCGCGTCGTCCCCTTCCTAGGCCTCGCCGTCGTCCACCGCCTTGGTGCTCTCGGCGCGGCATGGTCAATGTGGTCAACGACCGACTTTCATTGGAAGAGTACTGTACGTGGAGAGGCTGACAGCTGGGTCCACGGCCACAGCCCAGTTTTTTTGTGATTTACTAAGTAAGTCGCTTTGTCAGGCCTGTTGTGCTACAAATCTTTCAAGACGAGGAGAGCTTCATTCGGCTGGCCGAGAAAATGGCCTATCAGTAATGAGAAATGGGCTGTACATTTTTAGAACACATCAAACCGGCAATTAGTTTCAAATTTCTTTTTTTCATTTTGAGATTTTAAATTGCATTGATTTTTATGCGTGGACAATTTGTTGGATTTTATATTGATATAAATTTATTTTTAAAATCAGTTTGAATGTGACTCGAAATTTCGGGATTAAAAACAGTTCGGACCGCACCGAAATATGCAAAATTTCGTATAACTTTTTAACTGTGGCCACAATATGGGCTGTAATGCTAACAAAAAGAATATGGGCTCCAAAAAACCCTTAAGAATTAGCAAATGGGCTGTAAATTATTAGAAATAATGGCAGATGGGCTGTATGATGTTTTCCACAGATTTGAGGCTTTCCTAAAAATAGGTTGACGCACAAGCAGTGACTGTTGGATGTCCATCCAACGGCCGTCGTGCTTCTTCAATCTCTGCTCTTCCTGCTCCAGCCGCTCAAACAAGCGCTGGCGGGACTGCCTGCTCCCTCCTCCCCGCGGCCGGCTGTGCTGCCGCGCAGGCCTCACCGCTACCACCGTACTCCCATCGCTGGCCTAGCCATCCCTCTACTCACCCACACCTGTTGTTATTCTCCGGCGACGGCAGATGAATCAGTAAACCCTCGTACAGTCGTACTCCGCTCCGCGTGGGAAACAACTGCCGAGTCTTCCCTGGCTCCGTGTCGTTCCCTTCCTAGGCCTCACCGTCGTCCACCGCCCTGGTGCTTTCGGCGCGGCCTGGTCAACGTGGTCAACGAACGACTTGCATCTGAAGTGGACTGTGCATGGAGAGGCTGACAGCTGGGTCCACGGCCGCACGCAAGGAAATGCCTCCTTATTACGTGCAAAATAATGATTCCTCCACCTGACATCTGGGACCCACCGAAAGGGCCTCTGTATTTCATGAAAAAAACGTTACCGCCGCTGACAGCTTGGACCCACCAGCTATATCTTCGCACGCAAGGAAGTGCCTCCTTATTACGCACAAAAAAATGAATACCCCCTGCTAGCTGGGACCCAGTATAGTGGCAGGCTGACTTGTGGGCCTACTAAGTTGACGGGGACGGAGGGCGTTGTCAACTTAGTCAATATGCACGATTCTAGCTCCAGTGACCGTACGATGTCCATCCAACGGCCGTAGTGCTTCTTCAACCTCTGGTCTTCTTGCTCCAACGCCCAAAGCAGTGCCGGTCGTGCCTCGTGCTCCTACCTCCCGTGGCCGGCTGCGATGCGGCGGAGGCCTCACCGCCCCTACTACTCCCACCGCTGGCCAGGCCATCCCTCTACTCACCCACACCCCCTGTTATTCTGCGGTGACGGCAGCCTCACACCGCAGCGAACCAGTGAACCCTCATACTGCTCTACGCGTGGGCATCCACTGCCGCGTCTTCCCTGGCTCCGCGTCGTCCCCTTCCTAGGCCTCGTCGTCGTCTACCGCCCTGGTGCTCTCGGCGCGGCGTGGTCAACGTGGTCAAGGAACGACTTCCATCGGACGTGGACTATACGTGGAGAGGCTGACAGCTGGGTCCACGGCCGCATCAAGGAAGTGCCTCCTTATTACGCGCAAAATAGTTATTCCTCCACCTGACAGCGGGGACCCACCGGACGGGCCACCGTATTTCGCGAAAAAAACGTTTTCCCCTGACTGCTAGAACCCACCAGCTACATCTTCGCACGCAAGGAAGTGCCTGACAGTCAGGACCCACCTGGTCGAAGCGTACGTAGCGTTGTCATTCTGGTCGCGAACGTGTACATACATACTGGTCGATGTAGAGGCGCGCACGTGTCGTAGTAGAGGCGCGCACGTAGCATGTACACGTACGTACAGCGGCCAGGGTGCAAGAAAGTAAATACGGCCACGTACGTACATACGGGCGGGGTCTCGAACGCCTACTCGCGCGTGCGTACGGCCAGGGCTCGTGTACATGGCTGGGTCAGAACGGAGAAACAGCGTCGTCGTCGTGTTCATGGGGAGCCAACAGGCTGGGTCGGAACGAAATGCGTCGTCGTGTTCATCGGGAGGGCTTGGACGGAACAGCCAATGGAAACGAGGCCTGGCGTACCGCGGAACGGAGGAAACAGCCTTGTGTTCGACCAACCACGTTCGAAACGGGATACTGTTCATCGGGAGGGGTCTGGCGTACCGCAAAACGGAGGAAACGGACCTCCTACGGTCGAAACGGGGGTCCTGTTGATCGGGAGGGGTGTGGCGTACCGCAAAACGGAGGAAACGGACTTGTGTTGGAGCGCTACGGTCGAAACGGGGGTCCTGTTCATCGGGAGGGGTGTGGCGTACCGCAAAACTGGACTCCACGGGATACTGTTCATCTCCACCGTTGACCCCCTCCAGCCTCCACGGGCTACTGTTCATCCACCGTCGACCTCCTCCAGCCTCCACCTGCGACTGTTCATCCACGGGCTCCTGTTCATCCAGCCTCCACCGCGCGCTACTCCATCGGCTACTGTTCAACCACCCCTCTCCACGGGCTCCTGTTCAACCACCCCTCCACGGGCTACTGTTCATCCTGCCCTCCACCGTCTACTGTTCATCCTGCCCTCCACGGGGTGGTCCTATTCATCCTGCCCTCCACGAGGTCCTGTTCATCCAGCCCCAACCGGCTCGAACGATCGGGGTCCTGTTCATCCACCCCCACCGGGAACTGTTCATCCAAACCCCCAGCAACGCTCACTGTTCATCCAGAGGCAACGCCATGGGGTCCTGTTCATCCACCCCCACCGGGAACTGTTCATCCAAACCCCCCCAGCAACGCTCACTGTTCATCTAGAGGCACCATCAATCGGCTTCAGTTAGCAGCAGTAACGAAGGAATCACTCGATCGGGTTCAGTTAACAGCCATCGATCGATCGCTCGGGTTCAGTAACGCGTAGCCTGCAGTGCAATCGCTCGGGTCATTTATAGCCCAACGCCTCGCTCGGGCTCAGTTAGAGCCCAATGCCTCGCACACACGCGCGTACGTACGAGAGAAACACGCATCGCTCAGCCCCCAACCACCCACTGTAACCGGGGACTCCCCGATATTTTCCGCGCCCTCGCTTCTACCACGGTTTTTTCCGTCATGGACGGCCCAAAGAATGTCATGCAGTTGCGTCTACGGCCCGCCCAGGACGAAAAGCCCATTTTCTGTCATGATTTTTTGTCATAGAAGTAGGACCCCACCACATCTATGATGATATCGGGTTTTGTCACAATTATCGTCATAGAAGTGTCATAAGTATGACAGAAAAGATTTTCGTTTGGCCCAAAATATCACGGATGTGTCTTTTTTTTGTAGTGCTAGGTCGGTTTCAAGAGAGGCGAGGGCCTTTGTGATTTGACAGCTCATTACTGCTAGAGGGCGGGGCAGTCTAGCTAGGTCGGTTTCAAGAGAGGCGAGGGCCTTTGTGTTTTGACGACTCATTACCGCCCAGTCCGACCACCAGTCACCACCACGCCCCACTCCTCCTCACCTTATCTCTCACCTTTCTCGAGATATCATTTTTTCTATGAAATTCTCGAGATACCATTTTTTCGATAAAATTCTTGAGATATCATTAGTTTTTACACATGGGATTACTCCTGCATGGGTCAATCACAACAGGTGTTTTATAAAAAATGCATCTTGATGTTCCGTGCAATGCACGGGCATCTTGCTAGTGGTGATAAAAAATGATATAATTTGCTAGTCATCTCATTGTTAGCATTGTTCTATTCATGCCTCGCAGAGAACGTGACATGTGCGGCGAAACACCCGAAGCAAAAGAAGAAACACATGAGCAAAAGAAGAAGGAAGATTATCACCCCAAAAAAGAAGGAAGACGCACACACAAGTCTGGGGCGCTGCTCCCACTACATGAAGGGTTGCTGGCCGCGGAGTCGTAACTGCTTCTTCATCGCCTCCACGACCTCGATCTCCTTGTGTGTGTCCTCCGCCATCTTCTTCATTCTGTCCATGACGCGGGATTTCTCGACGCGAGCCTTCATCATCTATTCCACAACCGCATTACGTACCTTGACAGCAGCCGGGTGCTCGATGCGGAGCTTCGCCAACTCCTCCTTCTGTTCCATGATGAGGGCCTGCAGCATCTTCATCGAGGAACTACTATTCTCATGCAGCTTCTTCCAGCCGGCGTTCTCCTCCTTCAGCAGGTCGAGCTCATGGCAGAGCTTCGCCTTGTCCTCCTAAAGTTGCAGGATTTCACTGGTCGCCTTCTTCCCCGAGGCAATGCTCTTCTTAGCAGCATCACCAAGCCGGCGGTCAACTCCCCCTGCTCATTGAGCTCAGCGGGCATGTCGTCGAGGCTCTCCTTCAGCAGCTCCACCAAGCCGTGGATGAACTCCTTCTGCTTATTGAGGTGCTTATTGAGCTGATCGGGCATGCCGTCGAGGGATAACGACTCCAGCGCCACCAGCTCAGCATGTTCGCCTCCGCGGCTAGGGCGCTCCTGGGAGCCATCGCCTGCCCGTGAGAGATCTTTCGAGGTCTCTGCGTGGCGGCGAGCCCTCTTTTTTTCCGCAACCTTGGTTGCCGCTCCCTTGTTACGAGTAGTTCTTGACCTAGAGCTCTGCACACCGGCCATGGCAAGGACGAACGAAGAAGGACTTATGAGGAGGAAGGTAGAGTAATTTCCGGTTAGGTAGTTCCCCTTTTTATAACCTAAGTACTAGCACTAGTACTAAAACCTACATAGTGGGAACACGTTCAGGTTTGGTACGTACTATTAGGTGTGAGCAGGCTTGCACTTAATTGTAGCACTAGTACTTTGGAATGTGATGGGAACAAGGTAAAGATTAATTGATGGTTTTGGTTTCGAGGCCCGAAACAACTCCCGATGAGTTTAGTGGAACATAAATTTCAAGTACTCCCTCCATCTCAATTTACAAGGCTTGCACGTGTATCTAGGTCATCAATGTAACTTATATAAAATAAATTGTTTAACATAAAAAATATATCATTAAAAATAGAATATTTGAAGTTTGCAATGATATATTTTTCGTAATGTATGCCTCTTATTAAGTTGGTCAAATTAACGACCTAGGTACACGTGCAAGACTTGTAAACTGAGATAGAGGGAGTACTACACTGCTCAAATGCGGCCGCACAAGTCAGTGATGTAACTGGTCGTACATGTTAGACCAAGCCGATGTGTGTCCCTTCGGTGAGACGCGGGTCCGACCGACCGTCTGTTGGTGCGACCGACCGTAAAGTATTACGCAATGGAGACTTCTGGTTGTGGCTTCGGTTGATTGTCACGACCAAGCATTCTAAAACTAGTGATAAATCAATTACCATCTTTTTCCAAACGACCAAGTATTTTCACATGAATATAATACATATAGATGGAGTGATTGTCAAGGTTGCAAACCGACATGGCGTTGCAAATTCACTGCAGCAACAACCGACTAGGTCACTACATCGCTGGCGGGGAAGGAGGGAAGCTCACCTCGGATACGATGCATGCCCAGCGGCGCCGCTACAACTGGTCGCGGGATTTGGCTTCTCCTACCGCCCATTTAAACAGTTGCACCGGCTGCTCATGCCATTGCGCAGGCATGCGCGTTCTTTCCTCCGCAGTCGACTCCGTGAATATGATCTCTGCCATTAGCCCTAGCTCGAAACCAACGCGACGCTGCCAGATGCTGACATCCCTCAGCATCTCTCCCCTGAGATCGGCTTGCGCCTCTGCCTTGTGTTGCGCCACGCGCAGCTCCTTGGAACTTCTCTCCAGTTGATGCGACGCTTCCTTGATCCGATTTGCCCTTGCTGCCCACCACCTGAAACGCAGCCCTGGCATGTCCTCCGGCGCCACCGATCTGTGATTCCAGACCAATGGATCCCCTCTAAAACACATGTGGGTTTCTCTCAAAGGCGGCAGTGCTGCGGGCCGCAGCGAGAGGGCAGCCCGCGGGATCCTGGGACCTAAGGTTTTATCCATGGCGGGATCCGGTGGGCGAGGCGGGGAGGCGAGCCTAGGCGTTGGGAGAGCCCTACGAGGCTAAGATAAAGATAGTACTACTCCACTCCGTCCATATTTAAATACAAAGGCCACCAACAGTAGCCCTGGCAAAAATTGATCATGCTACTGCGTCTTGGTTTATTGGCCCCCTTTTTTTGTGCCACTTTTTATGACATGCATAAATATTTTGTTACTTACAAATATGGTCAAAAATTGGCACAAAATATGAAGGAGACCAATGGAAGTAGCAACCCATGATTTAACTACTCGCATGCGCGCAGTGGAGTAGTAATGTCTTTCTCAACTACTTCCTCCCTCACGTCCACTCAATTTGCATGCGCTATATTAATTGACCATCAATGAAGTGAAGGACTTTACACGCGTCAAATTATCACATGGGGTGGATCTTCGTACAAAAATGCGTCCCCCCCGTGTACCCGCGTGTGCGTGCGAGGGAATGAGTGCGTGCGTGGCGTGCGTGCACATCTTCGCTTCGTGCATGTACCGCTAGTGTGCCTCAGAGAGGACGAGTACATTCTTCTGGAATCAACAACACGTCACTGTGATCAATCCACACAAGGAGGTCGTGACAACGCCTCCACATGTGCCACGTGGCTTCATGAACTGTAAGAGAGACACTATGTAGCGTGCCATTGGAATTCTAATTTACGTGTTTTGCACATACTCGAAGTACTAGTAAGGTACACGTGCATTGCACGCACCAGATTTGGCAACCAAATTATGAATAAATACCACACTATAGCATGTAAGCTCTGAGTCATATATGCCTGATGTAGACCTTCGTTTAATTCTTATAGCTCATCTCATTCAAAATCAATTAGTTTTTATAAAAAAGCTAGGGCCTCTTTGATTTATAGGATTTCCAAAACGCGGGAATAGGAAAAACATGGGATTACAGTGGAATGTCATCTTGAATCCCACAGGATTTTATGAGTGTTTAATTGTGCATAGAAAAAACCGCAGGATTCTTTCAAAGAGGTTTGAGTGGATGGGATGTTTCCTATGAAATCTAGTGCAAATGAATCCTATGGAAAAATTCATATGGTTTACAGTCCTACAAATCAAACAACCAACATAGGAAAAATTCCCAAGGATTAGAATCCTCCAAAATTCCTTTGAGAATCCTTTGAATCAAAGAAGCCCTTAATCTATTTTATGATTCATGGAATTATGTGTTGTAAAGCATAAAGTAAAAACAAATAATGGCAATTCAACTAGAAAAAAAGTTTGGGCAGTTATGATACAGAATATTCTAGAACAAAGGAGAAGCACTTGTGTTTTGAGGTTGTGCATTATGCTTAAGTTCAACCATGGAGTCTGCTAGATTATACATGTGGCAAAATCTGGTGGGGGCTAGAAGATGGTGCGAGGGGCCAAGTGGAGGGAGACTATGAAGGAGTGCACAAGTGCGAGATCGATATTTAAAGAGAGGGGGCGAGAACGTGCGCTGTTGCGTGCAGTGGCAGAGCTATGAAAAATAAATGAGCTAGGGGGCCAAGCATTGTTAATCCTTTACGAGGAGGGCCAATTCATCAACTTAAACTATTTTACCAGCAATTGTCTAATGATCACATTCATATTAGCCTCGATATATAGTGATGTTAGGGGGGCAGGGCCCTTGCTGCCCCCTGTCTTCACCACTGTGCGCGTGTCTGAGACATGAAGCGGAAGGCATGGATGATGAGAGGGGGACGTTGGATATATAATTAATGTGGGTGTATTAGCTATGTAATCCTATATATAGAGGTATAGATTGATCGATGTGGACATGGTAAAGAAGGTGAGACCTCACTAGATATATAGATTGATCGATTTGTGTGGAAAACTATGAAAGACCTAGCTATATACACACACACATAGAGGAACATCGATCATTGCACATGCACGTGAGAGATAAGGAATGCCCGATATAGAGAGGAGGAGTGTGTGTGTGTGTGCATGCATGGGAGACCGGCCTGAAGAAAAAGATTGCATGTGTGCGATGGATAATGCCGACTGGTAGTGTGTGTGCATGCATGCAAGAGAGAAAGTTAGTGGTACAATTATAAAGAGAAGACGTCTGTGTGGGTGTAAAAGACTAGGTGAGGTCATAATCAATGTAAAGTTGAATTCAAATATTTGAATAAGAGATCATGATGTTTGAAACCCATGCATGCATGAATATAACTGAGATATGCGCGGTGTGGTTTGGAAACGAGCATGTTGTACTGTATACACATTGAACAAGGTCAGATTGATTTGAATTTGAGATACCGATGGCAGACATCGTTTGGCCACATTGCATCTGTGCATGGACACACCATTCTAATTGGAGATGATGGGTGGCTTTCGCATCATATATCTATATCTATACCCCTATATATTATATTTTATATTTTTTATATAGTGTGCGGATAACTTTAACTTTGAAAGATGGTCGTTGGATGAGGCCAATCCGATGGTGCAGATATGGCAAATTTGAGCACTACTGGCCGTTGGATATCATCTAGATTCCACCAGATTTTGCCACATGTACAATCTAGAAGACTCCATGGTTGAACTTAAGCATAATGCACAAACCTCAAAACACAAGCACTTCTTTGTTCTAGAATCTTTCATATCATAATTGCCCAAATATTTTTCTACATGATTTGCCATCATTTGTTTTTACTTTATGCCTTACAACGCACAATTCCATGAATCTTAAACTAGATTAACTTTCTTATAAAAACTAGATGATTTTGAATGAAATGAACTATAAAAATTAAACGAACATCTACATCATGCATATATGACTCAAAGCTTACATGCTATAATGTGGTATTTATTCATAATTTGGTTGCCAAATCTCATGCGTGCAATGCACGTGTACCTTACTAGTCTAAGTGGTGTTTGTGTGTGTGTTGTGCGTGTTAAACACATTGTAGATAGTATATCATACATGGTTTAGATTCCGAACATCTAGCTAGAGCATACATGTACTATGATTTGAATTCAACATAAAATGGATATATATATATTTGAATTTGAGATTGTAAGTACATGTAGTTCGTATTTATATATGAATTTACTTTTCCTATATTCATGTCATGTGTTCTGAAGATAATATTTAGATGGCCGTTGGATATCATCTAGATTCCACCAGATTTTGCCACATGTACAATCTAGAAGACTCCATGGTTGAACTTAAGCATAATGCACAAACCTCAAAACACAAGCACTTCTTTGTTCTAGAATCTTTCATATCATAATTGCCCAAATATTTTTCTACATGATTTGCCATCATTTTTTTTAATTTATGCCTTACAACGCACAATTCCATGAATCTTAAAATAGATTAACTTTCTTATAAAAACTAGATGATTTTGAATGAAATGAACTATAAAAATTAAACGAACATCTACATCATGTATATATGACTCAAAGCTTACATGCTATAATGTGGTATTTATTCATAATTTGGTTGCCAAATCTCATGCGTGCAATGCACGTGTACCTTACTAGTCTAAGTGGTGTTTGTGTGTGTGTTGTGCGTGTTAAACACATTGTAGATAGTATATCATACATGGTTTAGATTCCGAACATCTAGCTAGAGCATACATGTACTATGATTTGAATTCAACATAAAATGGATATATATATTTGAATTTGAGATTGTAAGTACATGTAGTTCGTATTTATATATGAATTTACTTCTCCTATATTCATGTCATGTGTTCTGAAGATAATATTTAGATGGTTGTATAACTAACCCGAGTACAATCCCATTCAAACAGGGAAAATGTACTCAAATTTAGTCCATATGCTAGACAACACACATTATTTTTTTATTGTTGAGGAAAGTGCAAATTGTTTTGGTACTGTACACGTTATGTTTGTTGTCCTGATTTTTTTAGTTTTTTTGTTGTATTTGAATGCATTTCTAGTAATCCCATTGTTAAAGTCTGAACCAAAATGAAGCCTCCTTAGGCCATATGCCCTAACAGCCGTCCGATCGTTTTCCCGAGCGCGTCCTGGCCGTCGGATATCCGGGTGGACCGATCCTGGCCGTCAGATCTTCGAGTGAGACAATCTGCGCCGTCGGATCGAGGCTGGACCCTGCTACAATGAGCAGTGTGTCCTCTGGTGTGCCACCGCCTGTTATTTCGGTGCCCCTCGGTGGGCATTTTGGTCTTTTCACGTTTAGTCAACCTGCCTTGACTGCCGCCCTCTCCCATTCGTCCTCCTCCCTGCTCCCATTCCTCCCTCGCGGGAACCCTAGCCGCCGCCCTCTCCCACTCATCCTCCTCCCCGCTCCCCTTCCTAGCGGCTCTCCCGACCGCCACGCGACGTATTCTCCTCCCCACCGTCGAACTCAAGCCGCCGCTCATCCCCCGTCCCCATCGCACCTCCCCTGAAGCCGCCGGCTGGCGCTCTCCCTTCACCGGAGGAGTTGGGTGAGAGGAGCGTGGGCCGTCGCCGTCCTCGTGCACCCCATGTCGCTGCCGTCGCCTCCGCCCAGTCGGGCGCCGCTCCTCTGCGCCGCTTTCCTCCTCCTCCTCCTCGAGGCCGGCCAGGTTCAAGCGTGGGCCGCGTAGATAGCAAAGTGGAGAGCTATCCGCGGCATAATCGTGGGCGGGATGAGCGAGGAGGTCTAGCCATCTGCGGCGCCGTCCCTGCCGTGCCTCAATCCAGGACGAGAAGCTCGTCCTCCTGCTCCACCATATGCCCGTGTGCAGCTTGCAGATGCAGACTGGGGTGTTCGTGCTGCCTCTCCATCCCACAAAGTGTTTCCGCCTCAGGTAACCCACGTCTTAGTCCCCTGATCTAATACTTATCATAGATTTGAGTGGCAGGATTGTTGTGCAGACTAGAGTGTGGAAGTCGGCTGCTCCCCTAAGTAAATTTCTATTGTGTGCAGTGGATTAGGATCAAGATTTTGGGTTCAGAGAGGTAGGTAGAGAGAGGATCATGTGCTTGCTTAGGTTCTGTACTCAGATTCAAAGGACACATAATATTTGTACACATTTCTTCCCAGCTTCATGTTAATTTAACTATCTATTGCATTGGCACTGTCTATTGGCTTGTACAGCATGATATGATTGCCTCTCGGTGCTTTTGTGTATATGTTGGATCTAATAAATTCAACTTTTATCTAATCGCCCAATTATTATTTTTCACTGTTCTGCAGGGATTGGTTGGACATTGCTGACCCAATATGATTCTAACTTCGCCTACATCTGTTTAGGAGAAGAAATAGAGGCACGTGGACATGTGCAGGTTTGCTTCTGAATAAATCATGTTTGTTGCAGGTTATTGTGCTTTGGAGTTCTGATGTATGTATACTAACTCTTGCATGGTGTGTGAGAACATTCCCGTGGTTGTCTGCAGTAACAAGGTTGATGTGAAGAATGGGAAGGTTTAGTAGTATGTAATTTCTGCCAAAAGCGACTACAACTTTGAGAAGCCCATCCTTTACCTTGCAAGCAAACTGGCTAGGTAATTGTCTCCCTCCCCATTGCTTTCTTCTGCCTGTGATCTCATATCATATATGCCTTTTAGACATTCATACTTATTATTGTTTATCTTCCCATTGGCTCTTCTGAGTAAAGCAAACGCAAGTAATGACTATATTGTATCGATGCCGGTCAGAGCAAGCAGGAAGAGGAGGAAGCATAGAGGGAGAAGGGTGAGGAAGAGGAGAGCCTGACCGGCACGTTGCGTCTCCCATAGGCACTACGATGGGAGAGTCATATATAGTAATGAAAAAATGTGATGAAAAAATGTTTACCAATATAATAATTTTTTCCTTTTCACTCTTTTGTATTTTTCAATAATCTCCCCTGGCTGTCTCCCCAACAACCATTGTAAAGACTATGTTTCTCCCTTTTTATATATATGAAAAAGATCTACAGTAAGGCATTTGCCTTACAGTTTTATGGTAAAAAAATATAATTATTTTGTAAGCTAGAGAAAGATAGTGAGATAATTTTTGTTTTGTTTTGGTTCTGGTTGAGATAATAAAGGTTTTTATGTCAATGAAAAGAAAAGACACTTGCAGTTTTGTATGTTGGATTTGGTGTATGCCTCAACAGCCGCTTAGGACGTTAATAAGTTTGTAGTGCTATAATTGTGTATGTATTGGGGCAGGTTATACTTTTGTTTATTGATTTCTGCCTTTTATTATCCCTATGTGGCATGGCTCTACGAATGGAACCACTTCAAACTAGAAATTTGAGAAAGTCTGGACTGGTTCAGTCTTTTGCTTAATTAGAAACAACTTTCCCTTTTGATTTGATTGATTTTATTTAAATCTTAGGTCTTGCTGGTGTTGTATATACTTGTATGGCAAGGTTGTCTTAACAAAATGATTCATATACAGTTCTTTTGGTTTTGTTGGAACAACATGGTATTGTCCAGAAGAAAAATTGTAATATGGCGCATCCAACAATTGTCACATACTTGCCTTTAGAAGTTAGTTTCACAAAGAATCTTTATAGTATGAAAATAAGTTCTCTTAATGTCTCATTAACTGAATGTTGTTGTACTTCATCAGTTAGTAGATGGCAAATTTACTTAAACAACCATTTTTCCTCAGTTCAGTTTGAAAAGTTCTCATGTTTTCAATGGCAGGAGTGAATCTGCCGAGCACCGGAGCTGTCCCTCAGATCCAACCACAACAGTTGGTTGATTTATCCCGATCTACTTAGCCAATTTCATTGCAGGGTTACTTTTGCCTTTGATATTTCGACCTTCTTTGTGCTTCAATTATCCAGGTTCAGCCCCTTTCCCTTTTCTGTTCATGTATTTTGTCCATATGATCTATGTGTACGGTCTGTATATAATATATGGAAGCATTTCTTTACAATAATTTTCTTCTCCAATATGATAAAAATGGATGCTGCATTTATGTTCATGTAATCTGAATATATAGGCCTTCTATATATAGAAAATGGCAGCATTGTTTCCAAAATAAATTGATTGATTGTGCACTAAAAATTGATTGTTTCCCAAAGTTAATTGATTTATTCCAAAAATTGATTGATTGTTTCAAAAACTGGTTGATTGATGTTTCCCAAAGTTGATTGACTGTTTCCAAATATCTTCATGCATCGCAGGAGTCACGGCGGGGGCGGGGAAGGAACAACAGTGACTTGCCCAAACCCCGCATCGGAATGGATTGGCGCGGCCGGCGGTAGGAAGCGGCCGCGTACAGGAGCAAGACGACGAGGAGGCGCGCGTCAGCCATGGAGGAGCTGCCTGTCGAAGCGGTTGCCACGGAGGAGCAGAAGCTACAGATCAGACGGCAGTAGTGGGTCGTCGCGCCGTCGACGAGAGGAAGCCGGGCTCCTCCCCAATCCTCTCCTGCCGCCGAGCTCGCTGCCGGCGCTGCTCTCTCCGTCGCGCTGCCATCTACTGCTGTTCCAGGTTCTTCTTCTTCTTCTCTCTCTCTATCTCTCTCTCTCTCTCTCTCTCTCTGACCGTCCTGTTTCTTCTCTCTTCACCAGGTCCGGCGGCTCCGGCGGCAAGGTGTCCCCTCCTCGTCTACAACAACCACTACAACAGGCACGTCTTGGTTCCCCTCCCTCTCCAATTGCATCTTCAGGGAGAAACAGCAGCCAGGTCTTGGTTCCCCTCCCTCCCCCAACAACAACAACAACAGGCAGATCAATTTTTCTTCTATGAACCTTCTCGAATGATGGAATCTCAGATTCATATATCCCTGCAAATTATAAACCAATATTAAAATTCTCATCTTGCCAAAAAAAATTGTGTGCATGTCCACTAATTAAGACAAGCACTTCGATAGTTTGCAATTTTGTTTGAATGCAATCGTGATGGACACAGCAAAGTGTATGAGATGCAGCGTGTAATCCTTGTGAAGAGCTTTGATGATAAAAGAAGCATTTTTGTTTTACTTTGAAAGCTTTAACATAGTAAATTAGAAAGGAGTGGCCAGAGCACATATTTGTTTCTGTTATGGAAATACAAGTGTTGCTACTGTAAATACAAAAGGAGTGGCCACAGCACCTATTCTGACCGAACTGAACTCTCAAGACATACTAATTCCTATATGAAGTGGAGAGTGATTAGACTCTAAGATCAGGTCGTATTCCATGCTTGTTTTTGGTTTAGCTTTGCATTTGAGAAAGAAAAAACTCTCAAAGAGTTTGGTAGTTGAAGTGATTACATTTTTGTTAATGAACCAAGTACTACCTTGACAGGTTTGATTTTGGACTTTGGTTTAGCTTTGAATGAAGTGGATGTTAAAAACTCAATTTGTGTTACACACATACCGTCGATGTGAGTGAAGAGTGGGTTGATATTTTAGTTATGATTCCATTATCATCCTTACGATCTGTTTACTTGCTTTTGTCAAATGTTGCACACGTTTAAGGCAAGAAATCACCACTTTCTATTTCAGGGCGGTCGAGAGTATGTTCGATGGTGCTGATTGGCCTATGTGGTATGGATGATTCATATTACTGCATTGCCAAGCCCTGCAACACATGGATTCATGGGCAGAGAAGGTAACCTTCTAAATTTCTTCAAATATGTTGTCATGTAGTTACTAGCATTTATTTAGATTAAATAATTCCTATTTAGATTATGTAGCTTAATTATCGGGCTACAAATATTTTATTTTGCAGCCAACTTACTTAAGTTTGTTTCAAGAATAGTATTTTGTCCTTGATTACTATGTAGAAAATAGATAATAAAGACATGGTTGCTGACACACACATGATCCAAGTATTTCTGTAGTAGTCGGTGTTTGTTTGTACCTTCTGGTTGTTTCCATTGCACAGTTTTGGAGACAATCCACCTAGCTCCTTTAATGAAATTGTAGTGCTAATGTTGGATATGGTCGTGCTTTGCTGAACTCCTGAAGCTGGTGGCTTCTTCCTCTGGATGCACCAGTGACAGCTTGGAACAAAATAACTAGGATGCCTCTGATAAACACTGTACTGTAGCCATCATATTCCCTTAGATAGCAGGACTATTCCAATAGGGGGTTGGGGTACATTAGTCAGACAATTTTATTCTTTGCTATCAAGGTTTCACACAGAAATACCATCAATTAAAGGTAGTGGTTGAACAAACACCTGTCACTCTCAGCATAAAAAATAAGCTTACCGACTACGTTCCCTTGAGATGTATGTGCTTTCTTCTAATTTATGCTTTTGAGCACATGGCCCTCTGCTGAGGTTACAGCCATGACCCTCTTGCTTTGGATATATCTTATAATTTCTGTTGCATAAGTGTGCCAACTGCTGAACTGATCCATGTGCCTTGTTGTTATTGGGCATTTGTGCGGGTAGGCAAGTTACATCTTAATTCTACTGTTTTGTCCAACCTTGCATTTTTTAAATCAATGGAGAAGACCAGTTCTCTCCAAGTGCACATAGTCTGCGAGCTAGGGTTCCACATGCCATTTTTTGTGTCATATGGTGATGTTTTTGTGGTTCAGTCGAACTGGACTGTTATATTAAAGATCATCTCACTGTTATGTTTTGGGAGCAAGTTGTTTGTTTAAAAGCATGTAGCCCACATGCATTGGATTAAGATATGGTATAAGCTATACGTTTGGTAATATTGTGAATCTTTATGCTTTGTCTTGAACTACATACACAATATATATTTTGCTTTGTACTTAATCTTGATGCTCTCTAAGTGAACCATATGTAAATTCTGCTTGAACCTGCATATTTCCCTAAGAAATACCAAACGCTGGACCGCTTTCTTTGACGGATATCATGCGCCATGAGTCGTGCCTTGGTTACTTTGCTGCCGGTAGTATTTAATTTCTATATATATTTCGATAATACCACATTGAAAATACCCTGTTGGTATATGGTTCGTAACCAGAGCGCCATATGGTGGTAGATCAGCGAGCAAAACCGTTGGTATTTTCTATATTATTTTGAAAATACCCTGTTGGCTGATTATGGTATGCCTTTTCATCTGCCAACCCACTGGTGTTTAACTGCAATAAATTATACCAAGTCGAGTAGTCCCTTTATTTGTTCGCAATTCATGAGTTGAAGGATGTTTCTGATTTGTATTTACCACATGGCGGCCATCTTAAATTACCATGGTGGCTCAATGACAATGGTGGCGGCTTACCAGTTTACATTGGATTTTAAATCTTTAATGGGTTTTGTTTGATTTCTGCAGGCCCAAGAACTGTTTATTCAGTTCCAAGAATGGATTTCATACAATCTTGGATTCGCAACCATTATTCTGTTCCTAATTTTCTGGTCGCGATCATGCCATTTCCAATTTGCAATAAGGGTGAGCATTGTAGGCTGAGAGAGATCTTACGATATTTTCAGGCCACATTTTCATAAGATTGCAAGTGACACAAAGTTCTTCTAGAGGACTTCTGATTTCACATACTCCATCCGTCCCTAAATAAGTGTCTTGTTAGTACAAAGTTGTACTAGAGTTGAGACACTTATTTTGGGACGGAGGGAGTATATACTAATGTTGGATTATCAACAGACCATTTTAAGCTGGAGTTCACAAATAAAGTCACATATTTTACAGGTTAATTGTCAGCACATATACATTCATGTTCACGATTTTTTTATGCTAAAACCGCCTAATACATGAAAGTATACACCTCTGCTTACTAATAGGATGCTATTTGAGTATGTACTCTGGCTGGTTAGATATATTTTGTGCATGTTCTTACCTTTGCTTCCTTAGTGTACAACCTCATACTTGGTGTCTTTTGAACTTAATATGCATTACATAACAACGGGTGAAAGAGCTGGTGTACATAATCGTCGGATGGTCGGGATAAAACTGAAAAATGGGACTCATGTGCTTTGTCACATTGTAGTAGGAAAAGTTGATATGCAGGTTGTCAAGAGCTTCATTTTTGTCCATCATATAGTTTATATAGCTTTGTCACCGAATGTATGTTTCGGATAGGGGGTGCTTGTGAAATTATATGCAACTATGACTCCCTTTCCCTTCCCTGATATTTACAATTCCTTTTCGATTAGCCATCACCGACACTGATTGAAATATTTATTCTGTTGTCGCACACCTAATACTTGCACACTATGTGTTTATCTATTTAGTTGGTCCCTCGCTGAAAATATATAGATTGTCCGCGATGGATGTCGAATTTGGTGTGGAATAGTTAATGAGAATCTGGAGAGTGCCTAATGTTACATCAACCTTTATTCTGTCCCAGATACACTATTAAAATCGAGGTACATGGATTGCAATCCAGCAAAGGAACTCAACAAATGAACAAACTCATAGAAAGTTACCAGTTCACCTCACACTTGATATGTTAGCTTTTTTTATTTTTCAACAGCAGCATGTATGGTCATGTAGATGATTTATTCATAAAACTCACTGGTTCTCATAAAGGTAACATCTACTTTATCAATAGACATTAAAGCCAATGTATATGGTTCAGTCGACTAATTTTCTAGGATGATATGAAGATACCTTATATAAGCTCTTCATAGAAGTGGTTTGTAAGTGGCAGAAGTGCGCAGAACATTTTTACTCCCTTTTCTCCATTAACTGTTCGATGGATGAATAATTATCTTTCTGCTTTAGGAACACTAACTTGATTAGCTCTGTGCGATTGAAAAATTTGTAAGTCCTGAAAGTGAATCCTGACTTATGTACCCTTGCTTACCTTTCTATACACAGATTATTCACTTTGCGAAGGTCAATAAAAACAAGTAGCAGGTGCCGGCGGTTGAGGCATCTTTGACTGGTACACACGAGCCAATTTCTCCCGTTAGAGTGGACGACAGGTATGACTTTACCCCGCATGTTGGTCCTTGGTTTGATTTATTTTTAATAAGCGATGTGAGATTGATAGTGGGTCACATGTTTATCAATGTTATTTTGGTATCATCAAATTACTTACCTGCCATTTCTTCTGTTGCAACTCTGTATCTTTTTGTTCATACATTTAGAAATCTTGGTTTAGGTTACAACAACTATTAAAGTAGTTGTATCGTGGCCTCTTGCAGTTTGCCCGCGTTCATTCTTCTCATGTTTGATTTTAATGCTTCTATTTTTTTGGTCGACCAGAGCTTATAAACAAGATTCATGGCTGCTTATGTCATGTGAGTAAGCACAATGCCAAATGTTAAAGAGTAAATAGGAATCAATATTCTTATAGAGGAAATCTGATGCCTCCATTTGGAATTAAAACTGAAAAACACAACTTCCAGTTATCTTTGACAGAATAGCAGCAGATCCAACCATGGCTAGACAGAATAGGTTATTTGTCAATTGGGCCAGAGAGACGATCTTGATTGGTCAATATGGTAGCATACAAAATATGTCGCAATGTTAAACGACTGTAGATTTGATGGTTTAGTTTCACAGGCAATTGAGCCTGTATCAGATATCATGTGTATACATTATGCTATATGACCATGAAAGTTTTGCCTACAAAATACAGAGCAGTTTGGTCTACAAAACATTTTACAAATATCTTTGACAGTCCGGATGTGTGTTTTTTCCTTTGACCCTGCAAGAGAATTGTAAAAGGATGAGCAGTTCTGGAAAATACCAAAGGCCCATCTAAGCATAGTAGAAAGCCCACCTCTCTTTACCACTATGCAATTTGTTTTGGCACCATCTGACCTAATGTTTTTCATTTCCTTCTTCTCCAGACCAGGCAAGCAGCGATGACGCCGGACAGGCCGCTCTTGCACCACCAGCCTCCCTTCAGGGTAGTTACCCACGGGCACATACTTCTGCCGTTTATTCTTACTTGTGATTCCACTCGTTGTGACCATGGCTCGATCCATGTTGTGGCACAATTATTATTTTTGTTTAGTCGTGATGGATCGTCTTGGCTTGCTTTTGGCACACCTGATTCCACTACCTTGTGTTGTTGCTTGGGCCAATTTCTGTGTACTGAACATATTTATATCAATGTTGTGCTTCTGATATAATATTGCTATATTATACTGGTGATTTCCAATGATTACTCTGATTTCTACTTGAGCCAGTGAGTATTTACAAGGTCATATTCATGTTGTGATGCAAATACTTCCTTTGGCTAAATTGTATAATTGTGACAGGTTCATACATCATGTAAGGAGTATTAAATTATAGCAAGTTTACTTAGGTTTTTTGGCATGTTATTCATAGGGTTATCAAGTTGGGTCCTAATAGGGTTATTCATAGTATTAAGTTAAGGATTGAACCTATGTCACTTCAATAGCATGCTATTGTTTATATTTGCAATGCTTCGATGACTGTACTGCCGTTACCGGATTGGATGTGACTTGTACCCGGCAGCACCTATATTTGCAATGCTTCAATGACTGTATTGCTGTTACTGGATTGGATATGACTTGTACCCGGCAGCGGTGCTGCTGGGTGCGGCAAGACGCACTTCCTACCTAGTATAGTAAAACGGGACATGGCTCTCTCTAGTGATGAGGTGCGAATTGTCTTTTTTTGGTACACGTTAAGCTTGTTCTCCTGAAATTTCAAGCCGCGCCTTGTTATGTCGAAATTTCAAGCTAGCGTCTCTTTCTATCGTGCTGCGAAACTCCCGCCTCTTCAACCCGCACCTTGTTACCCCGAAATATTTAAGATATATCTTTGTCTCGTTGTGCTCCGACAACTCCCTCCATCTCAACCCGCGCCTTGCTATTCCAAAATTACAACGCGCGCGAAAACTCCCACCTCCTATGAAATCCCGGCACGCGAAATGCCCGTGATACCCCTGAACCGAAACAACCGCCCAGCTCAAATCGATAGGGGTACTTTCGTAACTTGCCCCACATTTCGGACAAGCGCGTCCCTAAGCCATGGTTCCCCACTCCCATCCCATCTGCCCACCCATTCATACACCGAGGCCGCGAAAACCTGCGAAGCCCTACACCCTCCTCCGTCCGCCACCCAGCCGGAGCCTCTTCCCCGACGACGTCATCCACACCAACACCTCGACGTCCCTCATCCACCGTAGCGGGTAAGGATCCGTCGTCGATCTCGTCGTCCTGCTGTCGGTGTACAAAAGTAGGGGCCTTTCTGTACCCCTTTACTTGTGCACGGGCAGTCGTAGCCACACCTGCGGCCATGCTGGGCGGGGCAGAGGAAGGAAAGGTACGAGACTGCCAAGGCAGCACCCAAGCCAGAGGCATGAAGAGCAAAGGGGAAATATGGACTTCCCCCGGCAACACCATTGCCGGGGCGGCCTACATAGCCCCGGCAAGAGCCTTGCCGGGGCGACTTGCCCAACACCAGCAAGGCCACCACCCTTGAGCCTGAGAGTTCTGACACCATCGACAACGTCGCAACCACGATTTAGGGGCGCCTATGTGGTGGCATGCAGATCTTTGTGAAGACCAAAGGCCTGCGAGTTTACATAAGGACCAAAAGACGAAGACCCCCGGCAAAATCCTTGCCGGGGACGGCCGCGAGACCCCGGCAAGAACCTTGCCTGGGGCATCTGCGGGGCCGCGGCCAGGCCCACACCTACCAAAGCTCTGCTGCCCCGGCGGCCGTTCCGACGCGGCAACCAGCCCGCCAACTAGGCAAGCGCTTGCATGGCAGCATGCAGCTTCTAGGCCAACTAGTCAAGCACCTACGTGGTGGCATGCAGATCTTCGTGAAGGCCCTGTCACCACACCAGCACAACGATCAGCCAGCCAGCATGGTGCTGCATGCCTCGTCAGCTTGGACGCGCATCGAAGCAAGGCGAGGCGGCGACGGACAGGGCGAGCTTTGTTGCCGTCCCCGATAAAGCAAGAGGGCACGCAGGCAGCGCATTAAACTTGTACACTGTAGATACTTTCCACCTTCTGTGTGCCACTGTGGCGACCTCTTTGACATATAAAAGGAGGCCCGAGGCGTACTGCGGAAGGATTTGGACTTTTTGGACTGGGCACACATAATAGCTAGTCCAAGAACTGAAGAACATAAGATAAACACAGACAAGCAGGACTAGGGTTTTACGCATCATTTGCGGCCCGAACCTAGGTAAAAATCCCCTCGCGCTGATTGCTAGACCTGCTCTTTGCACAGCTCTTCACCCCCGCCAACCGTAGAAGCAGTCCTCGGGATCCCATAGGTGTCATTTCCCTGACATCTTTGGCGCGCCAGGTAGGGGTAGAGGCCTGTGAAAATCTGGTCTAGAAGTTAGTGCATCGACTTCTTCATCGCCATGGCTCCTAAGAAGAAGGGGATCACAGCGATCGGTTCGTCTGGAGCCGAACCGCCCGTACCAGCGCGGGCG
Organism: Aegilops tauschii subsp. strangulata; assembly: GCF_002575655.3. Classification (NCBI taxonomy): domain Eukaryota; kingdom Viridiplantae; phylum Streptophyta; class Magnoliopsida; order Poales; family Poaceae; genus Aegilops; species Aegilops tauschii. Next base: position 314,686,491 of record NC_053036.3, read on the forward strand.
GGCGACGGGGCGGCCGCGGATGATGGCGGAGGCGTGGCCCGCGAGCATCCATGACACTCTGGCAATCGGAGCCAGGCGAGCGGCGTCGTTCGTGCCCAAGACGACAAGCTGCACGCCGCTGGGTCCAGGGGCGGGGCCGTGCTGCCCACGGGTGGCACGTCGACCTCTAGGATTCCCCAGCCGGCGCCTGCGTCGCGGTCTTCCCATGTTGCGCATGACGAGCAACGCCGCGACATCGGTGCCCCCGGGCGCCGCCGCGGGAAGAGCCCTTTGCGTCACTCTCGAGATGCACCGAGCCAGCATGCGCGCCCAGACGCTGGCAGAAACGGCGCGCATCCGCGAGACCGTGGTAGGGCTCCTTCTAACGTGGTTAGAAGTTAGAGCCCGTCTCGGTCCACGCAGCTTTCGCCGCAACCCACGCCAGCAGAAGCGTTGGCGCGCGTGCAACTGCTCCTCGACTTTCCTCCTGCCGCGGAGAAGCTCGACGAGTGGAGAGCCACTATCAAGACACAAGTCCAGCGAGCACGAGTTCCAGAAAGCTACGGAGGCCATGTGCATCAACGGTGGCGCCTCGTTGCATACCTGTCACTGCCAACTGAAACAATGGGCGCATGACGTCACTGCGGCGAAGCCATCGTTCGACGCCCAGAGGCCACTGAAGTGGTCTAGCACGCCTATCGTTTTTGACACCGAGGATCACCCTGATCGCACAATGGCGGTCGGGTGTTTGCTGTTGTTGGCTTCGCCAACAATACGCAACCTCAAGGTGACAAAAGTGCTAGTCGACGGTGGGGCCGGTCTGAACTTGATCTCGCCCACCGTGATCAAGAGGCTGCAAATCCCCGATGGAGATCTCGAGGAGACGGGCACGTTTCAAGGGGTCAACCCGGGGAGGAGTTAGCCGAAGGGTAAGATCACGTTGCCTGTTACATTTGGGGGCGAGCTGAACCATAGGACGGAGAAGATTTTTTTTGATGTTGCCAAGATCCCTTTGCCCTATAATGGGATCCTCGGCCGCCCAGTGCTGGCCAAGTTTATGGCGGCATCACATTACGCCTACAACACGTTGAAGATGCCTGGGCCAATGAGCATCATCACCGTCCCCTTCGACAAGAAAGACGCACTCATCTGCGCCGACCAACTCTACTGGGAGGCGGTTGCAGCAGCTGCCGCCAAGGCACTTGCTCCTACTGCCGAGACCCCGGGAGAGAACAAAACCAGCAAGGCCCCTTCCGGCAAGACTTCTGACCCCGGCAAGGACTCCTGCACCCCCTCCGGCAAACGCGCCTCTTCGGAGCGCCGTGTTCCTGATGGGGACGTGCCAGAGAGCTCCGCCAGCAGGAGCAAGAGGTCCAAGGCGGCCCCACCAGAAACCAAGAAGGTGCCCGTCAGGGAGGATGGCACGATGGAGCTTTTACCGTAAGCTCCACCCTTGACAGCAAATAGGAAAGCGCGCTCGTCGCCTTCCTGCGGGCGAATGTTGACGTGTTTGCATGGCAAGTATCCGACATCCCCGGCGTTCCCAGGGAGGTGATTGTGCACCACCTTGCTGTCTGTCCCCATGCGCGGCCCGTCAAGTAGAAGCTCAGGAAGCAAGCTTTGGAGCGACAAGAGTTCATCATCGAGGAGATCAGGAAGTTGGAGGTGGCAGGCTTGGTTAGAGGAGTGCTCTACCCCACGTGGTTGGCCAATCCAGTGGTAGTGCGTAAGGCAAATGGGAAATGGAGGCTATGTATTGACTATACAGATATCAATAAAGCCTGTCCAAAGGATCCCTTCCCTCTGCCATGCATTGGCCAGATAGTGGACTCCACTGCCGGGTGTGACCTGTTGTCATTCCCCGACGTCTACTCAGGATACCACCAGATCTTCATGATGAAGGAAGACGAAGAAAAGACTGCGTTCATCCCTCCATGTGGTATGTACTGTTTTGTACAAATGCCTTTCGGGTTGAAAAGTGTTGGTTCGACATTTGCCCGAGCAGTCCAAATTGGTTTTGAGCCCCAGCTGCATAGAAATATGGAAGCTTATATGGATGATATAGTAGTCAAAACCAAGGACAAGGCCACGCTCGTGCGGGATCTGGAGGAAACATTTGCAAACCTGCGCAAGGTTAACCTCAAGATCAACCCAGAGAAGTGTGTGTTCGGCGTCCCATCCGACAACGCGGAATCGAAGCAAATTCCGACAAGATCAAAGCGATTGAGCAGATTGAGGCGCCAAGACGAGTCAAAGACGTCCGTAGGCTTGCCGGCTGCGTTGCTGCTCTAAGTAGGTTCATCTCCAAATCTGCTGAGCGCGCCCTCCCCATTTTCAAAGTTCTAAAAAATGCGGGTCCAATGAAATGGACTCCGGAGGCAGAGGCAGCGCTGTAAGATTTGAAGAGGTACCTCTCCTCCACGCCAATACTAGTCGCGCCTAAACCACAAGAGCCGTTGCTGCTATATCTAGCGGCAACGAATCAAGTGGTCAGTGCGCTAGTGGCACAGAGAGACTTTGAGGAAGAAGCAGCGGCAGCGGCAAAGCCATCGGGTGATAGGCCGGAGCTCTCCCCGGCAGGGCCTGATGCCGGCGAGGTGGAACCCCCGGCAAAGCCCGGTCCCGGCAAGACAGAGTCTGCGCAAGTGGGCGAAGTTGAACAGAAGAAGAATGTGATGCAGCACCCGGTTTATTTTGTCAGTTCCCTCTTGCAGGGGGCTAGATCAAGATATTCTGGTATACAGAAGCTACTTTCCGGCCTCCTTTTGGCCTCAAGAAAGCTGCGTCACTATTTCCAAGCGCATGAGATCACCGTCGTCGCCCGCCTCCCTTTGCAACAAATCTTGCACAACCCGGATGCAACCGGGAGGATTGTGGAGTGGGCGTTGGAACTGTCGAGCTTTGGCCTCAAGTTTGAAAGTACTTCAACAATCAAGAGCCGAGCCTTGGCAGAGTTCATAGCAGAATGGACCTCAACGCCCGACGAAGAGATTCAAGAGACCACCCTTCCCGGCAAGGAGACGAGTCGTGATTGGATTATGTACTTTGATGGAGCTTTCTCGCTGCAAGGTGCTGGTGCCGGCGTGCTACTCGTCGCACCCACCGGAGCACCTCAAGTACGTAGTCCAGATGCACTTTCCTGGGCAAAATCAACGAACAACACTGCAGAGTACGAGGGATTGCTTGCTAGTCTCAGGATTGCGGCAGGCCTCGAAATTAGGAAGCTCATCAGCAGGGGTGATTCGCAGCTTGTCGTCAAGCAAGTTAACAAGGATTACTAGAGCCCATTGATGGAGGCCTATGTGGATGAAGTGAGGAAGTTGGAGGAGCGTTTTGACGGTCTACGAGCAGAGCATGTTCCCCGAGCAGAGAATACATTGCTGACGACTTGTCGAAATGCGCTGCCCTCAAGTTGCCTGTGGAACCAGGTACCTTTGTGCTTCAATTAGCCCAGCCATCCGTTGAGCCATCAGTGGCACAGAACAAGCGAAGGAAGGTATGGCCCGACAAGTACTTTCCCGCTGAGCTCCCAGGAGCCGCCGGCAAGGAAGTTGCAGGGTACCCCAAGCTTGCCAGGGAGCAGCAACCTCCGGCAGGGCCCCAAGCCCTGACCATAGAGGCAGCTGCCCCTATGGTCGAAGATGAGCCTTTAGTCCTTGCCATCGAGCCCCAGGCTCCGGCATGGGTGCAGCGAACCGTCCGTTTCCTCCAAACAGGGGAACTCCCTGAGGAACATGAAGAGGCAGAGAAAGTAGCCCGTCGGTCCAGCATGTACCAGTTTGTGGATGATGCCCTATACAGAAGGAGACCGAACGGCGTGAAATTGAAGTGCATTCCTCAGGAGGACGGACTGGAGCTGTTGGCAGAGATACATGGAGGCATGTGTTGCTTCGACATAGGGTCAAGAGCCCTTGCCGGCAAAGCGTTCCGGCAAGGTTTCTTCTGGCCCACTACTCTCCAGGATGCAACTGCACTAGTAACCAAGTGTGAAGCGTGCCAGTTCCATTCAAAGAAGCTTCATCAACCAGCCCAAGCTCTTCAGACAATCCCTCTTTCCCGGCCATTTTCGGTCTGGGGGCTCGACATACTAGGCCCCTTTCCCCGTGCTGTCGGGGGCTTTGAGTACTTGTACGTCGCGATCGACAAGTTCACAAAGTGGCCGGAAGTGGAACCGGTGAGAAAGGTGACAGCACAATCAGCCGTCAAGTTCTTCAAGGGACTAGTCTGCCATTTTGGTGTGCCAAATAGAGCCATCACCGACAACGACACGCAGTTCACGAGCCGCACCTTCATGCAGTACATCCAAGACCTCGGCGGCAAGGTTTGTTTTGCTTCTGTTGCTCATCCCAGAAGTAACGGCCAGGCTGAGAGGGCGAATGCAGAAGTGTTGCAAGGCCTCAAGACCAGAACTTTTGACAGGCTACACAAGTGCGGAAGGCCCTGGATTGATGAGTTGCCAACGGTTCTTTGGTCGATCAGAACGACACCAAATCGAGCCACTGGCCAGACACCCTTTGCCCTGGTATACAGGGCAGAAGCAGTTCTCCCCACGGAACTCATATATGGGTCACCTCGAGTGCTCGCTTATGATGAGCTTGAGCAAGAGCAGTTGCGCCAAGATGATGCGACGCTCCTTGAGGAAGATCGTCTTCAGGCTGCTGTGCGAGCCGCTCGCTACCAGCAAGCCTTGCGTCGCTACCATAGCCGCAAGGTTCACGCCCGAAGCCTTGAGGAAGGCGACCTTGTTCTTTGGCGAATCCAATCCGCCAAGAGTTCAAACAAGTTGACGCCAAAGTGGGAAGGCCCTTATCGGGTAATACGAGTCACCAGGCCCGGTGCAGTCTGCCTGAAGACCGAAGATGGCATTCCGGTGAGCAATTCCTGGAATATGGAACATCTTTGCAAGTTTTACCCCTAAGGCGCGGTTACCGGGAGCCCCGGCAACCCCCCTTTTGTACTAGCCTTGCCGGCAAGACATGTAACCCTATGTACAAAGCCAGGCGCAGACCCTGTGCGCAGTCAGGAAAAAACCTTAGTATGTACAGTTTCTCGTTGATTTCCATGTTTATGTGTATATGTATATAGATGCTTGTCTAGGATATTGTACTACTTTTTGACTCCAACAAATGTTAATGGACCGCCAAGGTTCCATGCTCCTGTCCTCTCTTATTTCCAGCCGCGGCAAGGACGCTCGATTCCGCCAAGGACCCGACTGTGGCAAGAAATTGGGAAGACTGCCCGGCACGGCGATCCCCGGCAAACCAAACAGATAAAGTTCACCTCTTGCCCATTCCCGTTCCTAACCTGTGACTTGTGCATTAGAAAACCTCGCCACTCTATTTTAAACTTAGGTGCTCCCATCCCTGACCCGAACGCTGCTTCGGTCAGAATGGTCGCAGTAGCCTTTACTAAAAGGAGATTGACGAGGAGCTGGACCCTTTGTCTGTAACCCGGCAGATGTGATTCTCCGGCCGGCACAGAGGACACCGGCAGGATAGCTTCCCGGGAGAACTCGTTTATTTGCATTAAAGAGGCATTTCGCCTCTGCATGGACATGTCCATGCACAAGTTCCCAACAAGGCTGGTCTTTTTCATTGACATGCTGATACAAGTACGAATGTTACAGGACTCAGGCATGGGCTCGAGAGATTACATTATTTAGAAATTAATATTTGGCAAGTGCCTACAAGCTAAAAGAAAGATAAGTGCCTCTCAATCTCCGTTCTTGCCCCTTTCCTCCCAGGTGCGACAGGCGAAGGCAAAGAAGAGGCGACAGGGAACGCGCCGATGGAGAGCATGGCGGGGATGACCCTCGGCAAGTGATGACCCACAAGTATAGGGGATCTATCGTAGTCCTTTCGATAAGTAAGAGTGTCGAACCCAACGAGGAGCAGAAGGAAATGATAAACGGTTTTCAGCAAGGTATTTTCTGCAAGCACTGAAATAATAGGTAACAAATAGTTTTGTGATAAGATAATTTGTAACGAGCAACAAGTAACAAAAGTAAATAAAGTGCAGCAAGGTGGCCCAATCCTTTTTGTAGCAAAGAACAAGCCTGGACAAACTCTTATATGGAGAAAAGCACTCCCAAGGACACATGGGAATTATCGTCAAGCTAGTTTTCATCATATTCACATGATTCGCGTTCGGTACTTTGATAATTTGATATGTGGGTGGACCGGTGCTTGGGTGCTGTCCTTACTTGGACAAGCATCCCACTTATGATTAACCCCTATTGCAAGCATCCGCAACTACAAAAGAAGTATTAAGGTAAACCTAACCATAGCATGAGACATGTGGATCCAAATCAGCCCCTTACGAAGCAACGCATAAACTAGGGTTTAAGCTTCTGTCACTCTAGCAACTCATCATCTACTTATTACTTCCCAATGCCTTCCTCTAGGCCCAAATAATGGTGAAGTGTCATGTAGTCGACGTTCACATAACACCACTAGAGGATAGACAACATACATCTCATCAAAATATCGAACGAATACCAAATTCACATGACTACTAATAGCAAGACTTCTCCCATGTCCTCAGGAACAAACGTAACTACTCACAAAGCATATTCATGTTCATAATCATAGGGGTATTAATATGCATAAAGGATCTAAACATATGATCTTCCACCAAATAAACCAACTAGCATCAACTACAAGGAGTAATCAACACTACTAGCAACCTACAGGTACCAATCCCAGACTTAGAGACAAGAATTGGATACAAGAGATGAACTAGGGTTTGAGAGGAGATGGTGCTGGTGAAGATGTTGATGAAGATTGCCCTCTCCCGATGAGAGGAGTGTTGGTGATGATGATGGCGATGATTTCCCCCTCCCGGAGGGAAGTGTCCCCGGCAAAACAGCTCTGCCGGAGCCCTAGATTGGTTCCGCCAAGGTTCCGCCTCGTGGCGGCGGAGTTTCGTCCCGAAAGCTTGCTTATGATTTTTCTTCGGACGAAAGACTTCATATAGCAGAAGATGGCCACCGGAGGGCCAACAGGGGGCCCACAAGGCAGGGGGCGCGCCCAGGGGGTAGTGCGCGCCTCCACCCTCGTGGACAGGTGGAGGCCCCCTAACATGGATTCTTCTTCCAGTATTTTTTATTATTTACAAAAATAACTTTCGTGGAGTTTCAGGACTTTTGGAGTTGTGCAGAATAGGTCTCTAATGTTTGCTCATTTTCCAACCCAGAATTCCAGCTGCCGGCATTCTCCCTCCTTATGTAAACCTTGTAAAATAAGAGAGAATAGGTATAAGTATTGTGACATAATGTGTGATAACAGCCCATAATGCAATAAATATCGATATAAAAACATGATGCAATATGGACGTATCAACTCCCCCAAGCTTAGACCTCGCTTGTCCTCAAGCGGAAGCCGATAACGATAAATATGTCCACATGTTTAGAGGTAGAGGTGTCGATAAAATAAAATACGGACATGAGGGCATCATGATTATTCTCATAACAGCAACATATATGGATATTGTCATATGATTTCTTATGCTCAAGTAATAATCTATTCACAATGCAAAGTATGAATTAGAAACTTTATTGAGACCTAACAAACTATAATCTCAGTCATTGAAGCAATTGCAATTTATCATAACATCAGAAAGAGTCTATGCCAGAGCTTTCTAGCAAGTCCACATACTCAACTATCATTTAGTCTTTCATAATTGCTAACACTCACGCAATACTTGTGGTTACGGAGTTTTAATCGGACACAGAGAAAGATAGGGGCTTATAGTTTCGCCTCCCAACCTTTTACCTCAAGGGTAATGTCAACAATAATAATTCATGCTAACCCACATCCAATTAGATATATCTATCAGGATCTTTCCAACACACTGTGCTTGCCGAAGGATAAAACGTAAAAAGAAAAGGTGAAGATCACCATGACTCTTGCATAAGGTAGAAGATAATAATAAAAGATAGGCCCTTCGCAGAGGGAAGCAGAGGTTGCCATGCGCTTTCAGGGTTGGATGCACAAAATCTTAATGCGAAAGAACATCACTTTATATTGCCACTTGTGATATAGACCTTTATTATGCAGTCCGTCGCTTTTATTTCTTCCACATCACAAGATCGTATAAAGCTTATTTCCTCCACACCAATCAATCATACATATTTAGAGAGCAATTTTTGTTGCTTGCACCGATGAGAACTTACTTGAAGGATCTTACTCAATCCATAGGTAGATATGGTGGACTCTCATGGAAAAACTGGTTTAAGGGTTTTTGGAAGCACAAGCAGTATCTCTACTTGGTGCAAAGAATTTGGCTAGCATGAGGGGGAAGACAAGCTCAGCATGTTGGATGATCCATGACAATATACTTTATCTCAGATATAAGAAAACATAACCCATTACGTTGTCTTCCTTGTCCAACATCAACTCTTTAGCATGTCATATTTTAATGAGTGCTCCCAATCATAAAAGATGTCCAAGATAGTATATCTATATGTGAAACCTCTCTTTCTTTATTACTTCCTATTAATTGCAACGATGACCAAAGCTATGTTTGTCAACTCTCAACAATTTTTAATCATCATACTCTTTCTATGTGAAGTCATTACTCTCCATAAGATCAATATGATCTCTTTTTATTTCTTTTTATTCTTTCTTTTCTTTTATTCCCTCAAGATCATGGCAAAATAATCAAGCCCTTGACTCAACACTAATCTTTATTATATAGCTCACGGACTCGATTACAAAGAGGGATCATAAAGCAAAACTCAAAACTAGATCATACTAAAACTTTTATTCTACTAGATCAAGATGCTACAAAAAGGATCGAACTAAGAAAAATGGTAAAGATAGGAGTGTGATGGTGATACGATACCGGGGGACCTCCCCCAAGCTTGGCAGATGCCAAGGGGAGTGCCCTTACCCATGTGATTATGTCTCCTTTGCTGGTGAAGGGATTGTTGATGATGTAGGCTTGTCGTCCATCTTCCAAGGCATAGGCTCACCATCATAAAAGGATGATCGAGTCTCCGGGATCCTTAAATCTGCAGCCAAACTCATCCTCTTGAATCTATATTCATACTCACAGTTTTGGTTTTGCAGGTCATAGATTTGGGCTTGGAGGTGCTCGATTTTCTCGTGGAGCTTGAAGATGGCCTCCCCAATGTCCTTGGCATCCAGCTTGTGGTTGTTGGTGAACTCCGTGATCATTATGTGATTGGAGTCAAGTCCACGCTCCACCATCTCCTAGCACTTGAAAACTTGTTGCTCCATTGCTTCAAGCCTTGTCTCCACGCTTCCGGTCCTTCGTGATCCCTCAACATCGCGGATGTGCAGCACCCCCTCATGCATCTCAATGGTTTGAGGGTGTTGCAGCACCTCCGCGAGGTAGGGATTGATGACCTTCTCAAAGAACTTGTCCTTGGGGGCACTTGGAGACGTCATGATGATCTAGATCTGTCAGAAAAATAGCTCGAAACAAGAACAGAGGATATTTGCGTGATACAGGAGTCAAAACCTTCGGGACATTATATAATGAATTTTCACCGACCAAAATACGTATCGTGCAAGAAAACGGAGTCCGGAGAGCGCATGAGGTGCTCATGAGGTAGGGGGGCGCGCCCAGGGAGTAGGGCGCGCCCTCCACCCTCGTGGAGCCCTCGTGTCCTTCCTGGACTGCTTCTTATTTTTCTATTTTTCTAAATATTCCAAAACGGAGAAAAATTGCCTTTAGAACTGTTTTGGAGTCGGTTTACTTACCGTACCACATACCTATTCCTTTTCGGAGTCTGAAATGTTCCGAAAAGTGTCCCTTATGTATTCCTCCGGGGTTATGGTTTCAATAACATTAGTTTCAACATTTATGGGATTACCTGAGATATAATGTTTGATTCTTTGACCGTTCACCACCTTCGGATTTGTGCCTTCGAAGTTGTTGATTTTTATGGCACCGGAACGATAGACCTCCTCGATAACGTAAGGGCCTTCCCATTTAGAGAGAAGTTTTCCTGCAAAAAATCTTAAACGAGAGTTGTATAGTAATACATAATCACCTACATTGAACTCACGCTTTTGTATTCTTTTTTCATGCCATCTTTTAACTTTTTCTTTAAACAACTTGGCATTTTCATAGGCTTGGGCTCTCCATTCATCAAGTGAGCTAATGTCAAATAACCTCTTCTCACCGGCAAGTTTGAAATCATAGTTGAGTTCTTTAATAGCCCAATAAGCCTTATGTTCTAGTTCGAGAGGTAAGTGACATGCTTTTCCATAAACCATTTTATATGGAGACATACCCATAGGATTTTTGTATGCAGTTCTATATGCCCATAATGCATCATCAAGTTTCTTGGACCAATTCTTTCTAGATCTATTAACAGTCTTTTGCAAAATTAATTTGAGTTCTCTGTTACCCAATTCTACTTGACCACTAGACTATGGGTGATAAGGAGATGCAATTCTATGATTAACATCATACTTAGCAAGCATTTTACGAAAAGCACCATGAATAAAATGTGAACCACCATCAGTCATTAAATATCTAGGGACTCCAAACCTCGGAAAAATAACTTCTTTAAGCATCTTAATAGAAGTGTTATGATCAGCACTACTAGTTGGAATAGCTTCTACCCACTTAGTAACGTAATCAACAACAACTAAAATATGTGTGTATCCATTAGAGGCAGGAAAAGGTCCCATATAATCAAAGCCCCAAACATCAAATGGTTCAATAACAAGTGAATAGTTCATAGGCATTTCTTGACGTCTACTAATATTACCAATTCTTTGACATTCATCACAATATAAGACAAACTTACGGGCATCCTTGAAGAGAGTAGGCCAATAAAAACCGGATTGCAATACCTTATGCGCAGTTCTGTCTCCAGCGTGGTGTCCTCCATAAGCTTCGGAGTGACACTTGCGTAGGATCTATTCCTGTTCATGCTCAGGTACACAACGTCTAATAACACCATCTACTCCTTCTTTATAAAGATGTGGGTCATCCCAAAAGTAATGTCTCAAGTCATAGAAAAACTTTTTCTTTTGCTGGTATGTGAAACTAGGTGGTATAAATTTAGCAACAATATAGTTAGCATAATCAGCATACCATGGAGCAGTACGAGACGTATTTATGACATTTAATTGTTCATCAGGAAAGCTATCATCAATAGGTAGTGGGTCATCAAGAACATTCTCTAGCCTAGACAAGTTGTCTGCAACGGGGTTCTCAGCTCCCTTTCTATCAATAATATGCAAATCAAATTCTTGTAGCAAGAGAACCCATCTAATAAGTCTAGGTTTAGCATCTTTCTTTTCCATAAGATATTTAATAGCAGCATGATCCGTGTGAATAGTTACTTTAGAATCAACAATATAGGGTCTGAACTTATCACAAGCAAATACAACTGCTAAGAATTCCTTTTCAGTAGTAGCATAATTTCTCTGAGCATTGTCTAGAGTTTTACCAGCATATTGAATAACATTTAATTTCTTGTCAACTCTTTGCCCTAGAACAGCACCTACAGCATAATCACTAGCATCACACATAATTTTAGTAGGTAAATTCCAATCAGGTGGCTGAACAATAGGTGTAGAGATCAATGCTTTCTTAAGTATTTCAAATGCTTCTACACAATCATCATCGAAGACAAATGGTATATCTTTTTGTAATAAATTAGTCAGAGGCCGAGAAATTTTTGAGAAGTCCTTAATGAACCTCCTATAAAAACCGGCGTGACCAAGGAAACTTCTTATACCTTTGATGTCCTTGGGACATGGCATCTTTTCAATAGCATCAACCTTGGCTTTATCAACCTCAATACCTCTTTCAGAAACTTTATGCCCCAAGACAATACCTTCATTAACCATAAAGTGGCACTTTTCCCAATTCAAGACAAGATTAGTTTCTTCACATCTCTGCAAAACTCGATCAAGGTTGCTCAAGCAATCATCAAAGGAGGATCCATAAACGGAGAAATCGTCCATGAAAACCTCACAAATCTTTTCACAAAAGTCAGAGAATATAGCCATCATGCATCTTCGAAAGGTAGCAGGTGCATTACATAAACCAAAAGGCATACGTCTATAAGCAAAAGTACCGAAAGGGCAAGTAAAAGTGGTCTTTGATTGATCATCGGCTGACACAGGTATTTGAGAGAAACCATAATAACCATCTAGAAAGCAAAAATGTGTATGTTTGGATAATCTTTCTAGCATTTGATCGATAAAAGGTAAGGGGTAATGATCCTTTTTAGTAGCCTTATTTAATTTGCGGAAATCAATTACCATCCTATAACCTGTAATAATTCTTTGCGGAATCAATTCATATTTATCATTAGGAATGATAGTAATACCTCCCTTCTTAGGGACACAATGGACAGGACTTACCCACTGACTATCAGCAACGGGATAAATTATACCTGCCTCAAGGAGCTTTAGTATTTCCTTTCTTACCACTTGTTTCATCTTAGGATTCAGCCGTCGTTGGTGATCACGAACTGGTTTGGCATCTTTCTCCAAATTTATTTTGTGTTGACATAGAGTGGGACTAATGACCTTAAGATCATCAAGAGTATATCCAATAGCAGCACGGTGCTTCCTCAGAGTTTTCAATAATCTCTCTTCTTCATGCTCTGAAAGGTTAGCACTAATAATAATAGGATATATCTTTTTCTCATCAAGATAAGCATATTTAAGAGTATCAGGTAACGGTTTAAGCTCAAACACGGGATCACCCTTGGGTGGAGGAGGATCCCCCAGGATTTCAACAGGCAAATTGTGTTTCAGGATGGGTTCCTGTTTGAAGAATACTTCATATATTTCCCTTCTTTCATTTATAAACATATCATTTTCATGGTCTAGCAAATATTGTTCTAAAGGATCACTAGGAGGTACGACAATAGAAGCAAGACCAATAATTTCATCTTTACTAGGCAATTCCTCTTCACGGTGTTGTCTACAAAATTTAGAAAAGTTAAACTCATGAGACATATCACCTAGACCAATTGTAACAACATCCTTTTCGCAATATATCTTAGCATTAACTGTGTTCAAGAAGGGTCTACCAAAAATAATGGGACAAAAGCTATCTTGTGGGGAACCAAGAACAAGAAAATCAGCAGGATATTTAGTTTTCCCACACAAGACTTCAACATCTCTAACAATTCCAATGGGTGATATGGTATCTCTATTGGCAAGCTTGATAGTAACATCAATATCTTCTATCTTGGCAGGTGCAATATCATGCATAATTTCTTTGTATAAGTCATGAGGTATAGCACTAGCACTGGCACCCATATCACATAAGCCATGATAACAATGATCTCCTATTTTAACAGAAATAACAGGCATGCCTACCACGGGTCTATGTTTATCTTTAGCACAAGGTTTGGCAATTCTAGCAGTATCATCACAGAAATGAATAACATGCCCATCAATATTATCAGACAAGAGATCTTTAACAATAGCAATATTAGGTTCAACTTTAACTTGCTCAGGAGGTGTATAAGTTCTAATATTGCTTTTACGAACCACAGTTGAAGCTTTAGCATGATCCTTTCTCCTAACAGGAAAAGGTGGTTTCTCAACAAAGCAGTAGGAACAATAGGATCATTATAAGTGATAGTCTTTTCTTCAACTTTAATAGGTGCAACTACTTTTACTTCAATGGGAGGATGATATTTAAACCATTTCTCCTTAGGGAGATCAACATGAGTAGCAAAAGATTCACAGAAAGAAGCTACTGTCTCAGAGTCAAGTCCATATTTAGTGCTAAACTTACGGGAAACATCGGTATCCATAAAAGATTTAACACAATCAAACTTAGGTGTCATACCTGACTCCTTACCTTCGTCGAGGTCCCAATCTTCAGAGTTGCGTTTAATTCTTTCCAATAAATCCCATTTAAATTCAATAGTCTTCATCATAAAAGAACCAGCACAAGAAGTATCGAGCATGGTGCGATTGTTATCAGAAAGCCGAGCATAAATTTTTTGAATAATTATTTCTCTTGGAAGCTCATGATTGGGGCATGAATACAACATTGATTTAAGCCTCCCCCAAGAAATTATATATATAATTGCGATCACGATGAGCAAGATGCATAGGATAAAACTTCTGAGGAAATTCCAATTTCAATCGTCTGTCGTTCCATGATCCCATATCATCACATAGCCTATACCATGTCAATGCATCTCCCTTCAAAGATAAAGGGAAGACCTTCTTCTTAATAACATCACCGGGCACACCTGCAAGCTTAAATAATCCACAAACTTCATCCACATATATTAGGTGCTCATCAGGATGCATTGTTCCATCTCCTGCAAAAGGATTAGCTAGCAGTTTTTCTATCATACCCGAAGGAATCTCAAAGTAGACATTTTCATTTTCAGTAGGTTCAGTAGGTTGAGGAGCAACTCTTTGCTCTACTGGTCGGGGTGAAGATACCCCGAACAAGCCCCTCAGAGGATTACTTTCCATAGTAACAAGTGACAGTAAATTTCAGCACACTATATAAATTTTTCCTTACCAAATTCCACCTACTAAAGGCGCTTCACTCCCCGGCAACGGCGCCAGAAAAGAGTCTTGATGACCCACAAGTATAGGAGATCTATTGTAGTCCTTTCAAGCGGTTTTCAGCAAGGTATTTTCTGCAAGCACTGAAATAATAGGTAACAAATAGTTTTGTGATAAGATAATTTGTAACGAGCAACAAGTAACAAAAGTAAATAAAGTGCAGCAAGGTGGCCCAATCCTTTTTGTAGCAAAGGACAAGCCTGGACAAACTCTTATATGGAGAAAAGCGCTCCCAAGGACACATGGGAATTATCGTCAAGCTAGTTTTCATCACGTTCATATGATTCGCGTTCGGTACTTTGATAATTTGATATGTGGGTGGACCGGTGCTTGGGTGCTGTCCTTACTTGGACAAGCATCCCACTTATGAATAACCCCTATTGCAAGCATCCGCAACTACAAAAGAAGTATTAAGGTAAACCTAACCATAGCATGAGATATGTGGATCCAAATCAGCCCCTTACGAAGCAACGCATAAACTAGGGTTTAAGCTTCTGTCACTCTAGCAACCCATCATCTACTTATTACTTCCCAATGCCTTCCTCTAGGCCCAAATAATGGTGAAGTGTCATGTAGTCGACGTTCACATAACACCACTAGAGGATAGACAACATACATCTCATCAAAATATCGAACGAATACCAAATTCACATGACTACTAATAGCAAGACTTCTCCCATGTCCTCAGGAACAAACGTAACTACTCACAAAGCATATTCATGTTCATAATCAGAGGGGTATTAATATGCATAAAGGATCTGAACATATGATCTTCCACCAAATAAACCAACTAGCATCAACTACAAGGAGTAATCAACACTACTAGCAACCTACAGGTACCAATCCCAGACTTAGAGACAAGAATTGGATACAAGAG
Source organism: Aegilops tauschii subsp. strangulata (assembly GCF_002575655.3). Taxonomy (NCBI): domain Eukaryota; kingdom Viridiplantae; phylum Streptophyta; class Magnoliopsida; order Poales; family Poaceae; genus Aegilops; species Aegilops tauschii. Next base: position 314,701,890 of record NC_053036.3, read on the forward strand.
ATGAACTAGGGTTTGAGAGGAGATGGTGCTGGTGAAGATGTTGATGAAGATTTCCCTCTCCCGGTGAGAGGAGCGTTGGTGATGACGATGGCGATGATTTCCCCCTCCCGGAGGGAAGTGTCCCCGGCAGAACAGCTCTGCCGGAGCCCTAGATTGGTTCCGCCTCGTGGCGGCGGAGTCTCGTCCCGAAAGCTTGCTTATAATTTTTATTCGGACGAAAGACTTCATATAGCAGAAGATGGCCACCGGAGGGCCAACAGGGAGCCCACGAGGTAGGGGGCGCGCCAAGGGGGGTAGGGCGCCCCCCACCCTCATGGACAGGTGGAGGCCCCCCTGACGTGGATTCTTCTTCCAGTATTTTTTATTATTTCCAAAAATAACTTTCGTGGAGTTTCAGGACTTTTGGAGTTGTGCAGAATAGGCCTCTAATGTTTGCTCCTTTTCCAGCCCAGAATTCCAGCTGCGGCATTCTCCCTCCTTATGTAAACCTTGAAATAAGAGAGAATAGGTATAAGTATTGTGACATAATGTGTGATAACAGCCCATAATGCAATAAATATCGATATAAAAGCATGATGCAAAATGGACGTATCAGCAAGGCGCATGGCCGAGGGAGGAGGGCGATGCAGATGATGGTGCTGCCGCCAATGGTCAGCCGGAGTCGGAATCGGCGTCCTCCCGCCCGCTACCATTGTCATCGCTGTCGCTGTCCTCGTCACTATAGCTCGATGAGGAGGTTTCGTTGTCGGTGGAGCTCTCCGCGCAGCACTCTAAGCGGGTTCCTGAACGCCTGAAGACCTTGATGGGGAGCAGGCCGTTCTCCATTAATTTGAACTAGAGAACGTACCCCTCCGACAGGCTATGGGCACGGGCAAAGGTCTTCCACCCACGGTGGAGGTACATGACGTGAGGGGCGGGGAAGTCGACGTCGACCCGCATGCTGCCGTTCCCGCAGCCCCTTATATGCAGCCTCAAGGCCTTTGGCGGGTCAAGCTCCATTCCCCGAGCAAATGGGGTGGGGAGGCGGAGGTGACCGCACACTGGCTTGTACAGCCTGATGAAGAACTCGCGGGGCTGGTCTCCGACATGGTCCTCCATTGGGGGAAGAGCCGCTGGCGGAAGCGTGGCTGGTGCGCCGCCCCGTCCTCCTCTCCCCCGAGTGCCGCGGCGGCCTCGGCCATGCCCCCTCGCTCTTCCTCTCACAGCGGGCTCCGCTGCCATGAGCTCCGGAGGAGGGGGGACTCGCTGTCGAGCAGAAGCCCTCGTCGCTGCCATTGGAGCGCTGGCGCGCCCTCTCACCATGGCGAGTGGAAGAAAGGGATCAAGCAGGAAGGAGATGAATGCAGAAGGACGTTGTCCCTCTCCCTTTTTTATAGAGGGGCAGGCCCGGGGCTCAGCCCCCAACCTAAGGGCGGCCGCCCCACTCGACCAATCCGGCCGCCATAGGCGCAGGGAATCAGGACCGACCCGCTGCTCCAATCAGCAACGCTCGGCTTCACGCCTCGGCGTTAATGCCCGTGCCCTTTGTATCCGCCACCTACCCTCCCTGAGGCATGGGGGACACATGGCGGACGAGCCGAAAGTAAGAAGACAAGTGGAACGACCGTTTCCCACCCCGTGATCATGGGGCGCAGGCACCATGAAGGCCACGACCTGAGTCCACTTTGTAAATGAGCAGCGCCCCTGCGGCTTCCTCTTTTTTTATGGGGAAGAAACGGGCCGCCTCTTTACTGTTCAATGCGAGGTGACGCAAGCGTGCTGCGACCGTTCCACGCACGACCCCCACGTCACGCACTCAATGCGAATCTTCAGGAAGCGTAACCGGCGAAGAAATTACCACGGTTAAAACTCTGCCACGCGTGCCCGCGCACCGTTCTGGGCCTGGCCCAACAACGCTTCGCGCTTATGTGTGGCCCAGGCCCGAGGGCTCCTGTCGGTGTACAAAAGTAGGGGCCTTTCTGTACCCCTTTACTTGGGCACGGGCTGTCGTAGCCACACCTTCGGCCATGCTTGGCGGGGCAGAGGAAGGAAAGGCACGAGACTGCCAAGGCAGCACCCAAGCCAGAGGCAGTAAGAGCAAAGGGGCAAGATGGACTTCCCCCGGCAACACCCTTGCCGAGGCGACTTTCCCAACACCAGCAAGGCCGCCACCCTTGAGCCTGAGAGTTCTGACACTGTCGACAACATCGAAACTAGGACTCAGGGGCGCCTGCGTGGTGGCATGCAGATCTTTGTGAAGACCAAATGCCTGCGAGTCTACATAAGGACCAGAAGACGAAGACCCCCGGCAAAATCCTTGCCGGGGACGGCCGCGAGACCCCGGCAAGACCCTTGCCGGGGGAATCTACGGGGCCGCGGCCAGGCCCGCACCTACCAAAGCTCCACTGCCCCGCGGCCGTTCCGACGTGGCAACCAACCTGCCAACTAGGCAAGCGCGTGCGTGGCAGCATGCAGCTTCTAGGCCAACTAGTCAAGCACCTGCGTGGTGGCATGTAGATCTTCGTGAAGGCCCTGACACCGCACCACCACAGAGACCAGCCAGCCAGCATGGCGCTGCATGCCTCGTCAGCTTGGATGCGCATTAAATGCATTTGTCCTACGATGTCAGGCGATAAACTTGTACACTGTAGATACTTTCCACCTCCTGTGTGCCACTGTGGCGACCCCTTTTTGGACTGGGCACGCATAGTAGCTAGTCCAAGAACTGAAGAACACAAGATAAACACAGACAAGCAGGACTAGGGTTTTACGCATCATTTGCGGCCCGAACCTGGATAAAAATCCCCTCGCGCTGATCGCTAGACCTGCTCTTTGCACAGCTCTTCACCCCCGCCAACCGTAGAAGGGGTCCTCGAGATCCCATAGGTGTCGTTTCCCCGACACCCGCTGGTTCAGCCACCCCGTCCTCCACCTCCAAGGATCTGCCCCGACATTCCCCTCGTCTTTCGCGCCACCTCCATCCCACACCGCCGTCTTCACCTGCACCACCGGAAGAGCAGCATCATCACCGTTTCCTCGGATGAAGCCGAGGCCTAATCGGCGCCACCAAAGAGGTGGTACACTAATCGCCGCATTTTCTTCTTGATTCGATCTCACGGTGCTGCCAGCGCTCGGTCCGGAGCCGACACGGCGCGGCTCCATCCACGGCGGCGTCGCCGGCCACTTCCTCCACGGTGTCACTCCCTTGGCGGCAACATCCACATCAGTAGGAGCTGCTGCTGCTTTATCTCTCGCTCACGCTGCTGCTCTGCTCTTGCTCTCGGTCCCCTGCCTGGTCTGCTCTTGCTATTGCTCTTGGTCTTGCTCGCGCTGCTGCTCTCGCTCTTGCTTTTTCTTGCGATGCTGCTCCGATTTAGCTACACTTCAGTCGACTGAATCAACTTTTGGGTCAGTCGATTTTCAAGGGGTGGGGGGCTCGCCGGAGTTAAGGAAGAACCAACCGCAACGGGGAGAGGGGTTCACCGGAGAGGTACCCCACTATCTATCTTAGGGTTCAGGGTGGGGGCGGTGGTTGCCGGAGAAAAAGCTCGTCACGGGGGGGGGGGGGGGGGGGCTAGAGGGATGGCCGGGGCGGCGGTGGACCGGCGGTGGGGGGTGGTTTCGGGGTGGGCGGGGCGGCGCACCGCCGGCCGCGGGCGGCGGTTTGGCCGGTGGTGGCTGGCGGCTCAGGGGGAGCAGGTTGAAGATCAACTGCATGCCCTTGATTTCGTATCCAACGGCTGGAAAATCGACTGACTAGAGATGAAAAATTTAGTCGACTAACGTGTAGCCTCACCTGATGCTGCTACACGACCAGCTGCCCCGGCTCTCGCACGCGCTGCTGCTGCTGCTACTGCTTTTCTGCTACTAGTGCATTCAGTTTCGACAGTACAATTCAGTTTTGACACCAAAATTCAGTTTCGACAGTTAAGTTCAGTTTTGACAGTTAAGTTCAGAGATGAGCGGCTGATGTATTTTACATCTAGCACTTTGTGGTTATGTAATTTACGTCATCTATTGGAGATGCTATTAGAATTCCACTCAGGCTAACATTGTCTCTCTTGTCCTGCTTCAGCCTCGGCGTCGTACAACTCACAGGAGCTGCTCCAACGACGAAACCCTCCATCACAACGGAGCAGTACCCCGGGCTCCATCTCCAGACGCCTAAGACCTTCTTCCCCTCCTCCGACAGCCAAGTCAGTCGGAGCATCCTCACCGACCAACCCAATCACGCTGAGATCGACATGGCTTCGCCAAAGAGGTTGTACACTTGTTGAATCTCTTTTTACTCTATGTGTTATATATATTGTCCACTGAGCACACGTAGTAACGCGAAATACCATTATTTTATCCTACTATATGACAAGCAGTGAGGTACCAGGCAACTTAGCTATCAGTGATGGACTCTCTTGAATGCCATCATTATTTATCTCTGCGCGTTTGAGCTGTGCATTTGTCGATGGGCCTGGGAGTTGAGCTAGTAGGGCAGTGGCCTGGGTCCAAAGTAATAGAAGTAGCACAAAAACATTTTTTGAGTGTAGGATTTTTCTTGCTCAAGCCTGCCTACTAGAATCGCCAGTGCTTGAAAGGAAAAGTGAAGGAAAAACATAGGAATTGGAAAGTTTCCTATGGTACTACTATTCATGCATTTGGTTCAAAGGAATGGAGCAAAGGAAAACTGTATGATTTGTTCCTTTAGTGTCTCCTTGAAAGAAAAACCGTAGGAATTTTAATTTCCACTTGTCCTCCTTTTCAAATTCCTATTCATGAAGCACAAGACTAAGAGATAGTAGCATAATAGCATTATAAACGTACATTTTCTAGTGGTTTGACTTAATCTCACCATGCTTCTTTGGCATCCTTTGATCTTCCAATTCTTGTGAAGCAAACACCCAGATTGGCAGAAATGTTGTGTTTTTAAATTCTCTATTTTGCACGTGCATTCCTATCCTATTCCCGTCTATTTCCTATCCCTGCATTGTTAGAACCTTCAAATTCGAACAAGCCCTTACACAATTACTTCTGTTACAGATATGTGTCAAAGAAAACCTTGTGTGGTTTGTCCTGCTCCTGCTGCGCTGTGTTCCACCCCAGCTCAGTTGCTCCAACGACGGAAGGGTTCATCACAGTAGGGATCCGCTCTCCAGACTGTCTTTCGCCGCCTCAGATCTTCTTCCCTGCCGCCGGCAGCCACGACAACTGCATTACCATCATCAACTTAGTAGATGACCTTGAGGACTACACGGGTCCGCAAGAGAGGTCGCACTCTTCGTGTCTGCTTACGTTATGCATCGCTTAATATGACGACATGCTACTTTATCGTCATGTTCACCTATTAGACTCCGAGTCAGGTCCAAACTAGTGCTAAAACTTGAGTTTTTAAATGGTTATGGGGTACATATTGGGGCAGCAATCAATACTATCTGTCTACTATCTGGTTAATCTCGGGTGTCTACTATGAGTTTCATGTTGGGTGCAAACAAACTTTAAAGGATCCATTATCTGTATTTTTTAATTAAAGCTATTATCTGCCTGCTATCATTGGTTTTGGGTCTATCCATAGTTTGCTACCATCACTCTGGATTTGTGCATGCACTCCTTACATAATCTCACTATGTTTTATTCCTATGCATGTCAGTTATTGTACACAATGGAACTGAACATGTAGAGCAAAAGAGACGAGCCTTGCGTGGCAATAATATTTCATGCAGACGTCGCTCCATGGTGGGCGCAAAGGCAGCCCCCCTCCACCTATTTCAGATCGTAATCAAGAGGAAGATAACTGTTCTAAGGGGGATTCAAAAGGAGAAGACCACTCCTATTTACCCCCTGAGGTCTTCGCTCTAACTTGGCATGCTGATGTTGGTAATATCATGCATATGGTGCCTTGCATTGCTTACTGTATACATCAAATATGTCATCTGCTTAGTTTAGACATGGTTTGTGTCAATGACATCTGTTTAGTTTATTTATCATATATGTGAATCATGCAATGCCATCTTGTTTAGCCAGGCATCATATATGTGAATTTTGCAATGCCACCCTGGTTAGCCAGTCATCCTATATGTGAATTATATCATGCCATCATTTTTTATTACCTGTTAAATTTGTCAACAATTTTAGTACATTCAATTACTCTTCCTGTGCATCAGCCATTCGGCACGGTCATGGAAAAATTTGGAGTGGAAACAATGTCTTCAGAGCAGACAATGCTATCTGACGAAGCGCATGTCTTGCTGGTTACGGATAGCTCCTCAGAGGAGGATCCAGAGACAGATGACCAATCCTATTCCCCCCCGAGGTGCATGCTCTAACTTGGCAGGGTTATGTTGCTCATATCGTGTGTATGGTATCTTGCATTGCTATGTCATTTGCTTAGCTTAGACATGCTTTGTGTGAATGCCACCTCTTTAGTGTATAATTACCATATATGTGAATAATGCAATGCCATCTTGGTGCAAGACATTATATATGTGAATTATGCAATGCTATCTTGTTGCAAGGCATTATATATGTGAATTATGCAATGCCATGCTATTTAGCCAAGCGTCATATATGTGAATTATATTATGCCGTCCTTTTTTTGTATTTCTCGTTGCATTTCTCGACAATGTTTGTATATTCAACTGCTCTTCGTGTGCATCAGCCATTTGAATTGGTGATGGAGAAATCTGGAGTGAAAACAAGGTCTTCAGAGCAGACAATGCTACCTGCTAAAGCAGATATCTTGCTGGTTACAGATAGATCTTCAGAGGAGGATTCAGAGGCAGATGACCAGTCCTATTATCCCCCTGAGGTGTATGCTCAAACTTGGCAGGGTTATATTACTCATATCATGCATATGTTGTATTGCAATGCTTAGCTTTTACATCATATACACAATATTGAATGCCATCTCCTTAGTTGACACATCATATATGCGATTGCCCTCTGCTCACTTGCTTAGTATATAAATCACATATTTGAATTATATCATGCCATGATGTTTACATAGACAGCATGTATCTGAATTATGGCATGCCAACCCATTTTCTAAAGACATAATATAGTTATATCATCTCATGCTGTTTACATAATCATCATATTTTAAATTATGTCATTCTATCCGTGAATTATATCATGCCATCATGTTTCCATCGACGACATGTTTGTGATTTATGGTATGCCAACCACTTTAATAGACACATCGTATAGTTATATCATGTCATCCTGTTTACATAGTCATCATATATTGAAGTATGTCATTCTATCCTGTTTAGTTAGCCATCATATATGTGAAATTGTGTCATGCTATCCTGTTTAATTAGCCATCATATATGTGAAATTATGTCCTGCTATTCTGTTTGGTTAGACAACATAAATGTGAATTATTTCATGCCCTGTTTTCTTCCCTACTATCCATTGCACCTGTCTATCTTACAATGTCTGTACATTCAATTACTTTTCTTGTTTATCAGCCATTTCAATTGGAGGGGGTGATGGCAGTATCTGTGGGATTAAAAACATGGTCTTCAGAAAAGATCATGCTACCTGTCGATGCAGATAGAACCACGGTTGTACTTGCCCAAGAACCAGCCCCACCATACATAACCCAGACTCATGCATATTGTACACCTACCCAGTTGGATAGAGAACCAGCTACACCCCTTCTAACCCCAACCCCAGCAGATAGTAACCCAGTTCCAGTTGACACATCACCGTCCCCACCACAGAGCACCCAAACACGAGCAGTTAGTAAGGCAACTGCAGTGCCCAAAGCACGAGGACCACCACTCCGAACCCCAAGTCAACGCTTAAAGCAGAAGAAGAATTGTTCTCAGGTCAGGTTCCGTAGCTATGGTTCATACTACTTTGCTCTTGCATCACTGTATTTACTCATACCAACTAATTTCAAATTTGAAGGATGCAATTGAAACTCCAATGGCGCAACAGGTATGTTTTAAACCTGTTGCTTTAACGTGTTTGCTGTTATAACTTGCTCTATGTTGATTTTAGTTTCATTTGAATAAACAGTTATGTTCTCATGCCATGCACATTACAAGTGTTGTTATTGTTGTGTAGTTTCCCACACCTATATTCTGTCTATGCTGCTTTGTCTTAAAAGATATGATTCGAACTGTATCTATCTTGATTTGGCAACACAAACTAGATTGATATAGACCATACAGTGACCATACTACATAGATATATGTTTGTTTCATGCTGTTATCCTGTCCACCTTACTACTGAACTGGTTTACCAAAATGAGTTTCATATACTACATTATAAACCTGTGATGTGTTTGTTTGTTTCTATTTTAGAACGTAGACAAAATATTGGAGAAGAGTACACCGTTATGCAATGGTAAAGGAAGTAAGGCAGATAAGGTTCAAGATAGTGAGACATCCCTGTTGGTCTCCAGGAAAGCTGATAAAAAGTATATTGAAGACACTGAGACAACCCCAAAGTCATGTCTTGATGTAGTGTTCGAGTTACTGGCTACTACTGCTGGCACCAGCTCTTCGAACTCGCTCCCTGAATCAGTTCGGTTTCTTGAGTCTCAACTTCAAGTTGAAAGACATCAATCAGATGTTATGTGATAGGAAGCCGAAGGACCGAGGAAGTCCCTGCAGAATTCAGATGCATACTTTCTGGTGCAATAGCAAGTGCTGGAGGATTTAATCGCCAAACAAGAGAAAGTTAATAAGCTTGCTAAGCATCTTACCAGCATTATGGGTACCCAGAATATTGTTTCTTGAGCTCTTCTGAAGTGGTTTCAGTTCTAGACTTGTTTTGCTGCGGCGTTTATTTGCACTGGTCGCCAACTTTGACAACCCGTGTTTATGATATGCTGCTTTGTTCCCTATATTTGCACTGGTGGCGAACTTTGATGCCCAATGGATGCAATATGTGTAATAGCCGTGATAGCCTAGTGTAAGTTGCTTGCTTATTTATTTCCTTGTTGTCTTGTTTATTTGTTTGCTTGTAGTCAGTGCAGTTCTTTTTCCGCGGTTTGGTAGTGGCCGCAATAGCCTATTTTTTGAAACTAGGCCACAATAACCATGGGCTACATATTTACTATAGTTACCATGGGCCTGCTGCGGGCAGTAGAAACAATGGGCCTTTTAAGGGCCGTAGAAACAATGGGCCTTCTACGGGCCATAGCATCAATGGGCCTTCTACATGCCGTATGATCGACAGGCCAAACATGGGCCAATAACAGACCGCATTATGGGCCGTAAACGGGCTAGATTTGGAATCATCCGTTCATGGGCCGACAATAACAGTCCATCGTTAATCAGCCGTATCTGACGCTATGAAAACGGCCCAATGGATTAACGGGTCGCAAACAAGCCGATTGTAACCGCCGGCTGAATTTGGCCCACAAGCAGAAAAGGCCAATAACGGGCCGTAAGTAACCGAATGCTGGAAATGAGCCCAAGAATAAATGGCCGCTGAGAAGGCCAAAAGATAACACGGGTTGGAAATGGCCCAATGGAATAATGGGCCGTTAATGGATATAAAGGGGTACACTGTTCATTGCGGGCCAGATTCACCATGTGCCGTTAATGGGCCAAGAGTTACAAATGGCCTTGTATGGGCCGAAAGATATCATGGGCCATACATGGGCCAGAAGTTACAACAGACTGGAATCATATTGGACGGCCCAGATGAAGCTACTGGGCTTAATTCCGATAGGCCATAACGGGCCGTGAGTTAGCGGGCCGTAAATGGGCTATATACGAACAGGCCGTTAACAGGCTTTCCGTGGGCTGGCCCGTTACCTTTTGACCAAGTCAAACAGGCTAGCCTTTTCACCGGAATGGGCCTCTGTTGGGCCGTGCCACGTGTCGACGTATCATAGGCGCCTCCTGTCCTATGAATGGATGACATCTGTCCCAACGGTGAGCCAACACGTGTTTCCTCCGGCCAATGAGAATTTACGTGGAAAATCCTCATTGGTCCTGGCTGTTAGCGGGTTATCGAATCCAAAACCGGACCCAATAGCTTAACGGCGAACCGTTATGGTGGATGCCACGTGTCGGTCACCCTTGATGAAAGCACTTCCATGACGCGCCATTTATCGTCATGGAAGTGGACACTTCCATGATGATAATTTTGGTAATGTCATGGAACACTTCTACGACAACACATGTATGACTATCTTGATTCTGTCATAAAATCATCATGGATGTACATGCATGACAGAAAACGTGACCTACTATGACAAACACATATCATCACGTAAGTGTATTTTTTTGTAGTGAACTCTCTTTGAGATTTAGCAACTTGTTCTAACTGAGATTGAACCATAGAAGCATGCTTCCCCACACCTCTAACATCATTTGAAATTCTAAATAACAAGTCACTCGAGCGAGCAATCATATCAGAATTATATTTCAATTGTTTCATAACATTTGCATTGAAGTGATCTTGTTTTCTAATGTAATTTTCAAACTCATAAAGGCATTGGCTAGGGTGCATATTGTGAGGATTATCATTACCATTTAATTTCACTAGAGAATTTACCTCTACCACCTTAGGCAGTGGTGGTGCATCAAGCCCATGTATTTCTTCAATAGGAGGTAAATTTTTGACATCCTCAGCTTTAATACCTTTTTCCTTCATAGATTTCTTTGCCTCTTGCATATCTTCAGGACTGAGATATAAGATACCCCCCTTCTTCGGAGTAGGTTTAAGAGGTGGTTCAGGAAGAGTCCAATCATCATAATTTTTTAATATGTTATTCAATAATTCTTCAGCTTGCCCAATAGTTCGTTCCCTGAAAACACAACCAGCACAACTATCTAGGAAATCCCTAGAAGCATCAGTTAGTCCATTATAGAAGATATCAAGTATTTCATTTTTCTTAAGAGGACGATCAGGCAAAGCATTAAGAAATTGGAGAAGCCTCCCCCAAGCTTGTGGGAGACTCTCTTCTTCAATTTGCACAAAGTTAAATATTTCCTGTAAGGCAGCTTGTTTCTTATGAGCAGGAAAATATTATTCAGAGAAGTAATAAATCATATCCTGGGGACTACGCACACAACCAGGAGCAAGAGTATTGTACCAAGCTTTAGCATCACCCTTTAGTGAGAACGGAAATAATTTGAGGATATAATAATAGCGAATTTTCTCATCATGAGCAAAAAGGGTGGCTATGTCATTTAACTTAGTAAGATGTGCCACAACAGTTTCAGTTTCATAACCATGGAAAGGATCAGATTCAACCAAAGTAATTAACTCTGGGTCGACAAAGAATTCATAATCCTTATCATCAATAAAGATAGGTGAAGTAGCAAACTTAGGATCACATTTCATTCTAGCATTCAAAGATTTTTCTTTATACTTGCATAATAATTTCTCTAGATCATCTCTATCCTTACAAGCAAGAATATCTCTAGTTGTCCCCTCACCCATAACATAACCTTCCCGTATCTTTGGAAATTCATATCTAGGAGGGCTAGTTCTAATAGGTGTTTCAGGATTTCCAGTTTCAAGCTCATCATCAGTTTCAACAATATCATATTGTCTTACTCTAGCAATTTGTTCGTTAAGAAATTCACCTAATGGCACATTATCATCAGGCAAGGTACTAGCATCATCATAAGTATCATTCATAGCAGAAGTAGCATCATCAATAACTTGCGACATATCAAGATTAATAGCATGTGGTGGTGTTGCAAGTTTACTTATAACAGAAGGTGAATCTAAAGCGGAGCTAGATGGCAGTTCCTTACCTCCCCTCGTCTTAGAAGGAAAAATATTAGTCTTAGCATCCTTCGGATTCTTCATAGTGACAATTTGATAATAATCCCAAGTGACTCAACAAATATAGTGATGCTCCCCGACAACGTGTGACGCCTGGATAATTAAGCTACAGTAACTTTCTACTAATGATGCCACGTCACCTCGATTACTGTTGCTAATCTCACATTAGTTCGAAACTGATTCAAATTCAAATTCAAAATCAAGAAAACAATAAGAGTTTTCAAATATTAAAACTAAAATGTTCGGGGTGAGCCAAATAATCTATACTAAAAATTGGTGTAGAAACCACACTCCTCTAAAGTATTTAAATGCACCATAGTAATTAAAACAGCGGCAAAACTGTTATTTAATAAATACTTTTAAGTAATAAATAATTACAAAACTATTTTATTTAGGTGCCAAAGTTAATGTGGCAGTAGTATATTTACAAATACAAATTTAGGTGCTAGTGATAATTTTTACTAAAACTAAAATATAATGTAACTAAAATAAAATAGGAAAGAATAAATAAAAAGAAAGGAAATAAGACGAAGTCAAAAAAAAAGAAAAAAAAAACAAACCCCCCGGCCCACTGGGCCACGGCCCAACAGGCTCCCAGGCCCACCGGCCACCCCACTCCCCTTATCTCCATCAACGAAACCCTAACCCACAGCAACCACCACTCCCCCCACGCGCCCCACTCCTCTCTCTGGACCCCCTCTCTCTCGCACGTCCCCCTCCTCCCCCGCTCGATCTGGGCGCCCCCGCGCCCGACCCGCCATCCACCGTCCGAAGACCCTCCCCTCGCCGGATGCCTCGTAGCTCCTCCCTCGTGCCCCGCCACCTTGTCGCCGTTGTCGGACCTCGCCGCCGCTGCCTCACCTCGCCCCCGAGCCGACCCCGACGCCCGTCCATGCTGCCTCGTCCCCTCTGCCCCGATCTGGAACTCGGGCTCGGCTCCGACGCCATCGCCGCTCAGAGCCCTCCTCGCCGGAGCCACGACGCCGCCGGACCGCGTCCTCATCCCTGCCCCGACCTCGTCGTCGGACGCCGCTCACCGGAGCCGCTCCGTGTCGCCTCGCCTCCCCGCCTCTCCATCGCCGGCCACCCCGAACTTCCCCGAGCCCACTGCCCCGTTCCCTACAACACCCCGTGAGCTCCCCCTTCTCCTCCGTTAGCCCCTGTGGCCGAGCACGCTCTCCCGCCGGCCCGTGCACAACCGCATCGCCGCACCCCTGCTCCTGGCCGCGCCGAAGCGCGCGCGTTCGCGCGCCACGCGCCCGTGCCTCCTGCTTCCTCGTGCGCCCCACACTGGCCACGCCCTGCGCGCTGGCTTACTGCCTCATGCCGGCCCCCACCCCGCTCCCCGCGCTGCAGCCTGCTTGCTGCGCCGCCGCTGCTAGTGCCGATGCTGCCCGCGCGCCCCCCACTCTGCCTGGCCGCTTGCCTCGCCCAACCGCGACGCCTCGAGTCGTCGCGCCCACGACCTCCTCTCGCGCTCGCCCGCGCCGACGCGAGTCCTGGTCGCCCGACGCCCCGCTCCGGCCACTGTCGCCGGCGCCGGGCCCTGCGCCGGCCCCCTTCACCCGCTGGCCGCAGCGCCCTGTCGGGCGGGCTGGCGCCCGTCGCCAGATCCCCCTCGCCCGTTCGGGCTGTGCCCGTAGCCCCCACCCGCTATGGCCCCCTTGCCTATGACATATGGGGCCCACCCCCAGGAAAAAAAGAATAAAAATAAAAAATGATTTAAAATAAATAAATAAATAAATAATAAAATTAATTAATTAATTAATTAAGATAATTAACTTAATTAATCCTGTTAATATTAACTAATTAAGATTTATTAACCTAATAATTAATTAACCTAATTAACTACTGTTAATTAGCTAACAGCCACTGACAGGTGGGACCCACCTGTCAGGTTGACCAGGTCAACGGTCAACGTTGACTGCTGACGTCATGCTGATGCATTAATTAAATTTCGAATTAAATTAATTTATTAAATTCTAAAAATGATTTAAATATTTAAAATTTAATATAAAATAAACCGTAGCTCGGATTGGAAAACTTTGTACATGAAAGTTGCTCAGAACGACGAGACGAATCCGAATACGTAGTCCGTTTGTCAGCCACACGTTCCTAGCATAGCGAACATGGAACTTTCCCCCTCCGGTCCGACTGTCCGAAAACGCGAAACATCGGGAATACTTTCCCGGATGTTCCCCCCTTCGCCGGTACCACCTACTGCCGCGTTAGGGCACACCTAGCACCGCTCATTGTCATGTCACGCATCGTCATGCTTATGTTTGCATTTTATTTACTGTTTCTTCCCCCTCTTCTCTCCGGTAGACTACGAGACTGACGCTGCTGCTGCCCAGTTCGACTACGGAGTTGACGATCCCTCCTACTTGCCAGAGCAATCAGGCAAGCCCCCCTTGATCACCAGATATCGCCTAGTCTTCTCTATACTGCTTGCATTAGAGTAGTGTAGCATGTTACTGCTTTCCGTTAATCCTATCCTGATGCATAGCCTGTCATTGTTACTACAGTTGTTACCCTTACCTGCTATCCTACTGCTTAGTATAGGATGCTAGTGTTCCATCAGTGGCCCTACACTCTTGTCCGTCTGTCATGCTATACTACTGGGCCGTGATCACTTCGGGAGGTGATCATGGGTATATACTATATACATTATATACATGACACATGTGGTGACTAAAGTCGGGTCGGCTCGAGGAGTACCCGCAAGTGATTCTGATGAGGGGGCTGAAAGGACAGGTGGCTCCATCCCGGTAGAGGTGGGCCTGGGTTCCTGACGGCCCCCGACTGTTACTTTATGGCGGAGCGACAGGGAAGGTTGAGACCACCTAGGAGAGAGGTGGGCCTGGCCCTGGTCGGCGTTCGCGGATAAATAACATGCTTAACGAGTTCTGGGTATTTGATCTGAGTCTGGCCATTTGGTCTATACACACTAACCATCTACGCGGGAGTAGTTATGGGTATCCCGACGTCGTGGTATCAGTCGAAGCTCTTCTTGACGTCAGCGACGGAGCGGCGCGCGCTGGATTGGACTGGAACGCCTACTAGGCTAGGTCTGCTTCCGGCCGCGCACGCAACGTGCAGGTGTGCAATGGGTGATGGGCCCAGACCCCTGCGCGCATAGGATTTAGACCGGCATGTTGACCTCTCTGTTGAGCCTAGGTGGGGCTGCGACGTGTTGATCTTCCGCGGCCGGGCATGACACAGAAAAGTGTGTCTGGCCAAATGGGATCGAGCGTGTTGGGTTATGTGGTGCACCCCTGCAGGGAAGTTTATCTATTCGAATAGCCGTGTCCCTCGGTAAAAGGACGACCCGGAGTTGTACCTTGACCTTATGACAACTAGAACTGGATACTTAATAAAACACACCCTTCCAAGTGCCAGATATAACCCGGTGATCGCTCTCTAACAGGGCGACGAGGAGGGGATCGCCGGGTAGGATTATGCTATACGATGCTACTTGGAGGACTTCAATCTACTCTCTTCTACATGCTGCAAGATGGAGGCTGCCAGAAGCGTAGTCTTCGACAGGATTAGCTATCCCCCTCTTATTCTGGCATTCTGCAGTTCAGTCCACCGATATGACCCTTTACACATATACCCATGCATATGTAGTGTAGCTCCTTGCTTGCGAGTACTTTGGATGAGTACTCATGGTTGCTTTTCTCCCTCTTTTCCCCTTTCTATACCGGATTGTCGCAACCAGATGCTGGAGTCCAGGAGCTAGAGATCCCGAGGATGATTCTACGTGGAGTTCGGCTTCGAGGAGTAGTTAGGAGGTCCCAGGCAGGAGGCCTTGCCTTTTCGATCGTTGCTACTTTTGTGCTAGCCTTCTTAAGGCAAACTTGTTTAACTTATGTCTGTACTCAGATATTGTTGCTTCCGCTGACTCGTCTATGATCGAGCACTTGTATTCGAGCCCTCGAGGCCCCTGGCTTGTATTATGATGCTTGTATGACTTATTTATGTTGTAGAGTTGTGTTGTGATATCTTCCCGTGAGTCCCTGATCTTGATCGTACACATTTGCGTGCATGATTAGTGTACGATTGAATCGGGGGCGTCACACAACGGCACCAAAAAAAGGTTTTGATAACCCGCAAGTATAGGGGATCACAACTGTTTTCGAGGGTAGAATATTCAACCCAAATTTATAGATTCGACACAAGGGGAGCTAAAAAATATTTGCAAGTATTAGCAGCTGAGTTGTCAATTCAACCACACCTGGAGATTAATTATCTGCAGCAAAGTGATCAGTGGCAAAGTAGTATGATAGTTTTAATAGTAGTACCAATAGCAATCGTAACGGTAACAGTGACAGCAGTGATTTTGTAGTAAATGCAATAGTAACAATAGCAGTAGTAACTTAGCAAGATCAATATGTAGGAAAATCGTAGGCATTGGATCGATGATTTGTTGGATGATATTCATCATGTGACAGTCATGACCTAGGGCGATACGGCACTAGCTCCAGTTCATAAATATAATGTAGGCATGTATTCCGTAAATAGTCATACGTGCTTATGGAAAGAACTTGCATGACATCTTTTGTCCTGCTCTCCAGTGGCAGAGGGGTCCTATTGGAAACTAAGGGATATTAATGCCTCCTTTTAATAGAGAACCGGAACAAAGCATTAACACACGGTGAATACATGAACTCCTCAAACTACGGTCATCACCGGGAAGTGTCCCGACTATTGTCAATCCGGGGTTGCCGGATCATAACACGTAGTAGATGACTATAACTTGCAAGATTAGATCTAGAACATAGATATAATGGTGATAACATAAACGGTTCAGATCTGAAATCATGGCACCCGAGACCAAAGTGACAAGCATTAAGCATGGCAAAGTCATAGTGACATCAATCTCAGAACATAATGGATACTAGGGATCAAGCCCTAACAAAACTAACTCGATTATATGATGAATCTCATCCATCTCCTCACCGACCAGCGAACCTACGAAGGAATTACTCACTCCCGGTGGGGAGCATCATGGAATTGGCGATGGAGAAGGGTTGGTGATGACGAAGATCGAATATCTCCCTCTCCGGAGCCCAAAACGGACTCCAGATCTGGCCTCCCGATAAAGAACAGGAGATGGTGGTGGCTCCGTCTCATGGAACACGATAATTCTTTCTCCCTGATTTTTTCTGGAAAATTAGGATTTTATAGCGTCGGTTTCAGGGTCTGCGGGCCACCAGGTGGGGACAACCCACCTGGGCGTGCCTGGAGGGGGTGGCGCACCATGGTGGGTTGTGCCCACCCAGGTGCCCCCCTCCGGTGGTTCTTGGCTCCATAACTTCTCGTTTATTGTATAAAAATCCTCGCAAAGTTTCGTTCCATTCTGAGAACTTTTATTTATGCACAAAAACAACACCATGGTGGTTCTGCTAAAAACAACATCAGTCCGGGTTAGTTTCATTCAAATCATGCAAATTAGAGTCCAAAACAAGAGGAAAAGTGTTAGGAAAAGTAGATACGATGGAGACGTATCAGCGCTTTGTGCCTTCGTAATTGCTTCCCGGATCTCCCGTCCTATCTTGGACAGCTCAATAGTTTGATCCTTATTTTTATGCACAAGGTCCTCACATTTAGTGACGGCATCCTTAAGCTCTTGCTGCACTTCAGCCACTCTGGCATGGTGCTTCTCAGTAATGGTTTTCACCGTCTTGAGTTCGGCGGCCGCTCGATCGGCCGCCGCCTCCTTGGCCTTCTTCAATTTGGCCCTCGATCGGACTCACCTTCGTCTCATCAAACCGCTTGTTGACGGGGTCGAGCTATTCATCGGAGCTCTTGAGCTTCCGATTCATCTCATCCAGCACTGCAGCATTAGCAAGCGCCGCAAGAGATGAGGCCTGCAATAAAAAAACCCACATAGTTCAGACTCTAGATTTCATGATTTTTCGATCCTCTGCCAGGCTTTCCCAAACCTAACAAAGTCTCGGGGGCTGCTATATACAAAGGATGTACAATTTTGTTCAAATACTCTCTTTATGAAAGGAACATTACATGGGTTACCTCGAAGCCCGTCAGGAGGCCGCCAAAGGCTCCCTTTAATTAGTCCGTTGTTAACGGACTGAATACTTTGCAGCACCACACCTGATAACCACAAGTATAGGGGATCGCAACAGTTTTCGAGGGTAGAGTATTCAACCCAAATTTATTGATTAGACACAAGGGGAGCCAAAGAATATTTGCAAGTATTAGTAGCTGAGTTGTCAATTCAACCACACATGGAGATTAATTATCTGTAGCAATATGATCAGTAGCACAGTAATATGACAATTTTGATAGCAGTGGTAACAGTAATAGTAATGGTAACAGTGATGGCAATGGATTTATAGTAGGTGTGACATCAACACTAGCAATAATAACTTAGCAGAAACAATATGTGGAAAATTCGTAGGCATTGGATCAGTGAATTCGTTGGATGATATTCATCATATAACAGTCATAACCTAGGGAGATACGGCACTAGCTCCAGTTCATAAATATAATGTAGGCATGTATTCCGTAAATTGTCATACATGCTTATGGAAAGAACTTGCATGACATCTTTTGTCCTAACCCTCCCGTGGCAGCGGCGTCCATATGGAAACTAAGGGATATTAAGGCCTCCTTTTAATAGAGAACCCGAACAAAGCATTAGCACATAGTGAATACATGAACTCCTCAAACTACGGTCATCATCGAGAAGTATCCGAAATATTGTCACTCCGGGGTTTACGGATCATAACACGTAATAGGTGACTATAACTTGCAAGTTCGGATCTAGAACATATATATAATGGTGATAACATAAACGGTTCAGATCTGAAATCATGGCACCCGGGCCCAAAGTGACAAGCATTAAGCATGGCAAAGTCATAGCAACATCAATCTCAGAACATAATGGATACTAGGGATCAAGCCCTAACAAAACTAACTCAGTTACATGATGAATCTCATCCAACTCCTCACCGACCAGCGAGCCTATGAAGGAATTACTCACTCCCGGTGGGGAGCATCATGTAATTGGCAATGGAAAAGGGTTGGTGATGACGAAGATCGAAGATCCCCCTCTCCGGAGCCCCAAACGGACTCCAGATCTGGCTTCCCGATGAAGAACAGGAGGTGGCGGCGGCTCCATCTCGTGAAACGCGATAATTCTTTCTTCCTCATTTTTTCTCCAAAAATAGGATTTTATAGCGTCGGAGATAGGGTCAACGGGGCCACCAGGTGGGCACAACCCACCTGGGTGCGCCTGGAGGGGAGGAGCGCCCTGGTGGGTGGTGCTCACCCAAGGCCCCCCCTCCGGTGGTTCTTAGCTCCAGTATTTTTCTTTTATTGTATAAAAATTCTCCAAAAAGTTTTGTTCCATTACGAGAACTTTTATTTCTACACAAAAACAACACCATGGTAGTTCTACTGAAAACAGCGTCAGTACAGGTTAGTTTCATTCAAATCATGCAAATTAGAGTCCAAAACAAGAGGAAAAGCATTAGGAAAAGTAGATACGACGGAGACGTATCAACGCTCATTAAGGCGCGGTGCTCCGCAATGATGGAGGAGTTGTTCAAAGCTTCCTCCATCACCTCCAGCCACCCAGCTGTAACTCACTCGCCGGTGCTCGGCGCGGGCGGCGGGGCCCCGGCTCCTCCTTCGGTGGAAGGCGGAATTAATTGACGCCTCCGGGGGCCTTGGGGGCTCCGAGCTCCCCCTCTTTGTTCACCAGGAGGGATCCCTCGTCCTTGTCTTCAGGGGCCGAGGTGTTAGCCTTGTCCATAATCTCGTCACAACCACCTCCCGTGTCTAGGCCGGGAGGGGTCCTTCAAGACAACACCTCCCTGGTCTCCCCGACGACAAGAGGAGCCGCGGAGCGCGACGTAGGCCAGCTCTCCGCTAGTTCATCTGGCGGAGAAGTCCCCACTGAGGTCTGGTCAGTGGGGTGGGTGCGCGCGGACTACAACATAATGGGCACACATGCTATCAATAATGTAATATCAAAACAAACATCCGAGGAACATCCAAAATCGTACCTTTCGGCAGGGGGCTTAAGCCTGGGGTTCCTCTCTGGGACCTCTTCGGATGCCTTGGACTCCTTATCGGAGTCTAAGCTGTCGTCAAGCAGGATCAGCTGGGGCCTGCATTGCTTCTTCGGGGCATGAGGGGGCTGCTCCTCCTCAGCGTCATTCGACGCCGCCCTCTTCCTCGAATGGGAGGAGCCGCTCTCCTCCTCCTCATCCTCCTCCCGCTCCCCCTCTTGGGCGAAGGGGGTCTCGGTGTCTCCGGACTTGCCGCCAGGATGCCTTCTCGGGCGGCGACCTTCCATGGCCTCCGGTGCCTCCTCCTCCTTCTTCTCCCTCTTCTCTCGCGCCTGGTATGGCGCCACGGTCAGCATCTCCTCCAGCTGAGCCGACCGGGGGTCTTCGGGCAACAGGGGCGGACTGTCGATTTTCTTGGCCTTCTCGAGCCATCCTTGCGGATGTAAGAAAGTAGGGATTAGATCTCCTAAAAAAACAATATTCGAGTATAGAACGAATAAAAGTTCTACTACCTCCTTTGAGGGGTGTGCGGCGTCGAGACCAATGTCCCCCTTCTTGGTCGGCCACGCCTTCTGAGGTTTAAACAACACCTTCCATAGCTTGTCGTGGGTGGTGCCGTAGAAGTACTATATGGTGGCCGGGTCCGTGAGATTTTAAGACCACATTGGGGTGGCCCTTTGTTGGCAGGGAGGAGGCGGCGGCCGAGCATCACCTGAACCACGTTGGTCAGTTGGGCGCCCACCTATATCTTGTTGGAGACGCGCTTCTGCAGTGCCTCCACATCCGCAGTGAACCCCCAGTCAAGACTTTTCTTGGTCCAAGAGGTTAGCCTCGTCGGGGGTCGGGATCTAAATTTGGGAGCCGCCGTCCAGGCCGCGTCTCGTGGTTTTGTGATATAGAACCACTCTTTTTGCCAAATTTTGACGGTATCAATAAACGTGCCCTCCGGCGACACGACCCGGGCAAGCTTGCTAATCATCGCCCCGCCATAGTCCGCCTGTTCGCCGTCAACTATCTTCGGTTTGACGTTGAAGACCATTAGCCACAAGCCAAAGCGTGGCTGGACACGCAAGAAGGCCTCACAGATGATGAAGGCTGGAATGTGGAGGAAGGACTTCGGGGCTAGATGATGGAAATCCAGCCTGTAGAAGAACATCAACCCCCTAGCGAAGGGGTGGAGCGGGAATCCCAATCCTTGGATGCAGTGGGGGAAGCCCAATCCAAGAAGATCGAGGAGAACATTGTATTGAAGATCAAAGAGAGAGAAGAAGCCATCTAGCTACTATCTATGGACCCGTAGGTCTGTGGTGAACTACTCATGCATCATCAGAAGGCAACAAGGATGATGTAGAGGCCCTTCGTGATCGATTCCCCTCCGGTAGAGTACCAGAAAAGGCCTCCAGATGGGATCACGGAAGAACAAAAGCTTACGACGACGAAAAAGTGTTTCGGGTGGCTCTGTGTTGGTTTGGGAATATTTGGGAATTTATAGAGGTGGAATTAGGTCAAACGGAGTTGCATTGGACCCACGAACTTAGGGGTCGTGCCCTACCCCCCAAGCGCGCCGTGTGAGCTCGTGGATCTCCCATAGGTCTTCTGGCCTCCTCCCGAACCTTTTAGGTTCCCTTCTGGTCAAGAAAAAATCACCGTAATGTTTCATCGTGTTTGGACTTCATTTGGTATTGATTAAGCCAAAAACAAGAAAAAAATAGGAACTGGCACTGGGCACTGGGTTAATAGGTTAGTCCCAAAAATGATATAAAATAGCATAAAAATGCATATAAAGCATCCAAGGTTGATAATATAATAGCATGAAACAATAAAAATTATTCGGAGGCGTATCAGGCCACTATGTCGATCTATTTGTTTCGCATGTACTCGATGAGTTCGCGGCGGCGGCCATCTTGGCCGAAACCGTGGATATTCCAGAAGAGAGTCCATGTCAAGGAGCCATCGGGGGGCTGCTTGACCCTAGGACGAGGGAGGCACTCTGCGCACGCAAGGCAACAGTGCGGGAGCAGGTGCGGCCGCAAATCTCCACCACGACCACAGAATTTGGGAGGAGGTTGGGGGTCTCAGGGTTGGATACGTGCAGCAAGCGGGCACGAGATTCACACAACCTCCCATCTAAGATCTCGCGCACGAAGCGCCTCAATCGGAACTATGGGGGCCCACCTCCCCCTAAAAATGATCGCCGATTCCACCGCGACCTTGGCCAAGTGGCCGAGCAGAACCACCTCAAGTGCAGAAAAGGAGCAGTTTGAAGAACTAGCTGGGAGGTCTGGAGTACCTTACTCGAGGTTCCGGACCGCCGCCTGGATCTCCGCCCGCTCGGCGATGGACGGAGCCCCACTGCGCACCGGTCTAGCTGCGTCAAGCTGAGCACTGCGACGGGAGGCCGTCACCATCGTCGAAGCGGACCTGACCCATCTGGAGTAAGCTACAGTCCGTGGTGGGTGGGGGTGGGAGGCCACCAGGGTGGCCATCACCACAGACCCAACCGTCATAGAGGTCGGAGTCGCCACGGTCGAAGTTCGGTCGATGTCGGGATCCAAGAACGGCATCGGCGGCAACGGGTCGAGCAGAGGGCTCAAGCGCGGTTGCGAAGGTGTAGAGGCACCGCGGAAAGGGGACATCCCGGGCTGCGCCGCCGGTGGCAGCATGTCTGGGGTTAGCAGCCCAGTCCGAGCGGGTCCATGGGAGGCGGCACGACTAGTGCAGACGTCGGCTCTAGGAGCTCGGTGCTGACGGCCTCGACACTGGAGGTGGGGGCAACAGGGTGGGATCGTAGTCATGGCCCTCGGCGGTGGAGGCGTCAGCGATGGCCAGGGCCTCGATGGCTGGAGGTGTCACTCTCCATAGCCGAGAGCCCTGGAGAACCCCCGCTAGTAGGAAACGGGTCCACCAGAGCGGCGTCGGTGGCCAGCGGAGAGTGGTTGGGCAGCCTAGTCAAGAGTAAGGGTTGTGCGACGCGAGTTTGCCCAGCGAATGACCTGCCGCGAACCGGAGCAGGGTCCAAAGGATCACGGGAAGGGGAGCGACTGCGATCCGAGAGCTCCTCGTCGTCGTCCAGGTCATCATGGCGCGTGCGGCGACGGTGTCACCCGTGGTAGTCATTAGCCCCACCTAGCCCACCCCCAAAGTTGCCATCATCCGAGAAGCGAGGGCGACCCACATGGTTGGGTGGCTCAAGGGCGATCTTGAGGTTGAAGCCTAGGTTGTTGAAGAAAACCCGAATGGTTGCCCGAAGCTTGGAGGAGTCCAGGGATTTGACATTGACCCGGACCTCTTCCTCGTTGCGAAGCGAGAGCTCATCCACCACGATGACCTTGTTGAGGATGCGGGACATGTTGCGGATGACCCATTCAGACCTCGCAATGTCGGGGAGCCCGGTGATGAGTATCCAAGACGTGTCGAAGACAGCATCCGCCTTTGGGTCAAGCTTTGGCTTTGAGATGTCTACCACCAGCTTGTTGAGGGCCAGGATAATCTCGACACTGTGCATGCAGTAGCCGTGACGACTGATGATGTCGGCGAAGATCACAACAATGGCACACCCAACCACCCGGTGTGCCTCCTCGGTGAGGTCTGCCCAGACGACACGTGTAGGAGGGGAAGGGGGCGGTGGGGAGCCAGGGGAGGTCGTCGTGGAGCCGGCTAGAGGAGGGGACGCGGCCGCTAGTGAGGAGAGCGGTAGGGCAGGGGAGGGACGCGGCCCGTGCATGCAGTCGCCGAGAGCGTCGCTAGAGGATTCAAAATCCATCTCTTCCCTTTCCTCTCGAGAGAGCTCTATCTCTCCATTATTTTCAAATTCGTGTTGTACATATTGAGGGATTGAAGAATTCCATGGCCATGCTATAGCTAATCTTAACGACCAGCCACCTGGTACCTTGTGAGAGTGGTGGTAATCCATGGCGGCGTGCTCCCTATGATCAGCAGCTGCTTCGTGGACGCGTAGCGTGTCTGCGTCGTAGCCAGAGTCATAGCCGACCTTCTTGTGCCACGCGGGAAGCTTCGATGGCATCTTGCCGCCAGCCTTGTTCTGTAATCAGGTGTGGCTGCTAGCGTCGGCTTATTCGGCTTTTGTTGCACCGCCGTGATAGGCCTTGTGCCCGGCCACATTGACGGGTGCATGTACACCGGCGTCGGCGGCAGCGCAGGCGCCAACCAGTAGTTATGCATGTGGTTCCCTATGTCATAGTCGTCTTGTCAGCACCACTCACATGCCAGACCCGCCTGTCAACCGCGCTGGGCCGGAAGGAGGCCGGCCCTAGCGGGCGATCAAGGCCAGCACTCGTGTCTAAGGGCCTGACAGGACCCAGTGAAGCCCAGCCACCTCCCCTACTTAACTAGAGCAGCCGATGGAGAACGGCATCCAGTGGATCACGGCTCGGCGGCGGCGGCTAGAACCCTAGTCTTCTTATCGTTCCTCTCCATTCTTGTAATCTGCTTGTAATCGAGATTGAGAACAAATACTTGAGGCAATAGATCGATCCCTGCTACTTCCACCCTAACACTTGGTATCAGAGACCAACCACGACCCTCCCCAGGCGCGATCTAGCGCACTTCATCGAAACTCGTCGTCTTTGCCAAGCCCAGGTTCAGATCGAGGCCATGGATCCGACCCTGAAGGAGTACATGGACAAGATCACAAGTTCTATGGAGGAATTTCGACTGGAGCTCTGCAGCAACACGGCGGCGATCCACGCGAACACCACCAAGCTGGTTGATCTCACGGCCCGATCTGGAGCGCCGCATCGACCAACTCGCCGATGCGGTGGGAGATCTGCAGCAGGGGCGCCTGCCTGCGGCGATAGCACCTGGTGTAGCAGCCAAGGAGACCAGCGCACCTGATCGAAGCCTAGACACGGGCACCATGGCGGTCTCGCAGCCACACAGGTCAAGGGACCATGGCAACGCATTTCTTCACCAGGAGAAGGTGCTGGCGACCCCGCCGGCGCCGCTCTCGGGCACTGGTCAGTACACTTCCCAGTCGCCCACTCCTCCCCTGTCCCCCTTCGCTCATGCGAGCCAACTTCTCGCCGGATTGGGCCAGGAACACCCATCCGTGACCTTTCCTCAGTTCGCGGGAGACAACCCAAACTATGGAAAACACTCTGCGAGCAATATTTCTCCATGTTTGGGATCCATCCTTCCTTCTGGGTACCAATGGCCGCACTCAATTTCTCTGGGGCAGCCTTTGTTTGGTTACAGTCCCTCCAAAACCGTCTCTTAGAATTTGATTGGGAAGCATTTGTAGCTCTGCTATGCACCCGTTTCGGTCGAGATAAACACCAGCTCTTGATTCGTCAGTTTTATACCATCCGGCAGACTGCGTCTGTGGCAGATTATATTGAGCGTTTTGAACTAATTGTGAATCACTTGGCTTCATATTCTGATTCCATACATCCTTACTTTTACCTCACTCGTTTTGTCGAGGGCTGCGGGCGGATATCCGAGCGGTTGTGTTGATCCAACGACCGCCAGACCTGGACACGGCGTGCTCCCTAGCGCTGCTTCAAGAGGAGGTCGTCGGGCCACACCGCACGACACCGACGCCATGTTCTGACCAAGCACGCCTCTCCCGCTACCTCCTCCACCACGACCAGCTCCTGCGGCCTCGCCAACACCTGCGGTGGACCGTCGTGGCGTGGATGGCGCCCGCGCTGACACCTCCAAGATCAAGGCCTTGCGCGACTACCGGCGTGCGCGCGACCTCTGCTTCAAGTGCGGCGAACGATGGGGGCACGACCATGTGTGACCCACGCCCGTGCATCCGCACATCGTCGAAGAGCTACTGGAATTGTTCAGCCTCGACGAAAGCATGGACAGGCAGCTCAACACCCAACCGGCAGATGATACTGTGATGGCTATATCACGATCAGGACTTTCAGGAGGGGTTTCTGCAAAAGCGTTTCAATTGCGAGCTTGGATTCAGGGCAGGGAGGTGCTAATGCTGGTGGATTCGAGCAGTTCCACTTCCTTCGTCAACAACAAACTAGCAACAGTCCTGGAGGGGGTCGAACCACTACCCAGGACATACAGAGTTCGTGTAGCTGATGGAGGTGAACTCAAGTGTTCGGCTGTGATTCCCCAATGCTCATGGTGTTCACAGGGGCAAGAACTTCTGACGGACATGAAAGTGTTACCACTCGGCATATATGATGCAATTCTGGGAATGGACTGGCTCGAGGAGCACATCCCGATGACAGTGGATTGGAAGGCCAAGCATATTGCAATTCCATCTGATCAAGGACCAATTTCGCTGAGGGGCCATGATGCAGAGTCAACAGAGTGCTTGATCATTAACAGCCTGCAGCTACAAGGGCTTTGCAACAACAATGTCGTGGCTTACATGGTGCAACTACACGCAATCACGTCAAATGGGGAGCCGGCTGCTGCCACACCCGACTACATCCAAGCAATTCTTGTAGAGTTCGAAGATGTGTTTGGAGAACCATCTGGGCTACCTCCCCGGTGTGCTTGTTACCACAAGATTCCTCTCATCCCAGGAGCGCAATCATTTAACATTCGACCCTACAAGCACAGGCCAGAGCACAAGGACAAAATATAGAGACAAGTCGAAGAACTTCTCCGCACATGCGTTATTCAGCACAGCTCAAGTCCCTTTTCTTCTCCAGTAATCCTAGTTAAGAAGAAAGACGGCACATGGAGGCTACGTGTGGATTATCGTCGCTTAAATGCCCTCACTTGTGTGACCAAGTTTCCGATACCAATCATTGAAGAGCTTCTGGATGAGTTGCACGGCGCTCGGTGGTTCTCGAATGGATCTTCATGCTGGGTACCACCAAATCAGATTGGCCGAAGGAGAAGAATACAAGATGGCTTTTCAGACTCATTCCAGGCATTTCGAATTCTTGGTGGTCTCATTTGGCCTTGCAGGCGGCCCAACCACCTTAAATGGGGCAATACATTTCACTCCGAATCCACTCCTGCGGCACTGTGTGCTCCTATTCTTTGATGACATACTGGTATTCAGCCGGACCCTGAAAGATCATCTGGATCATTTTGCGCCAAACCTTGGAGCTGCTTCGACGGGACCACTGGAAGGTCAAGATGAGTAAGTGCTCGTTTGGACAGCAGCAACTGACGTACCTCAGGCATGTCATCAGCGTGCAAGGGGTCACCACTGACCCAGAAAAGATTCAGGCAGTCACAAATTGGAAAGCTCCTACGAACATTAAGGAAGTTCACATTTTCTTGGGATTGGCCGGATACTACAGAAGATTTGTTCACAACTTCGGGATCATTGCTAAACCACTATTTCATCTCCTCAAAAAGGGTGTACCCTTTGTGTGGACACAAACAACTGAAGAAGCTTTCCAACTGTTGAAAACACAGTTGATCTCAGCTCCAGTACTCGCCTTACCATATTTCACCAAGCCATTCACCATAGAAACAGATGCGAGCGACCACGGCATCGGTGCTGTTCTGCAGCAACAGGGCCATCCGATAGCATTCATGAGCAAGGCATTGGCACCTCACTATCAAGGATTGTCAACTTATAAAAAGGAGTACTTGGCAGTGATAATAGCAGTTGATCAGTGGCGTCCCTATCTTCAACATTTGTAATACACACAGACCTGAAAAGCCTCATCCACCTTGAAGAGCAACGACTATCTAGCCCCTGGCAGAAAAAAGCCTTCACTAAACTGTTGGGTCTGCAGTACACCATCAAATATAAGAAGGGCTCGGAGAATACAGCAACGCATGCTCTGTCTCGAGCTGAACCAGATGAGATACTTACCCCAATCACCTCCTTCCAACCAGCATGGTTAGAAGATATCCTGACCAGCTACAATTCGAATCCTCAGGCGCAACGGCTGATGGAACAGTTAGCAATTCGCCCAGACCTAAAAGGAAGGTTCACTCTCACTCAAGGACTGCTCAGGTTCAGAAGGCGAATATGGCTGGGCGGATCCACAGCTCTCCAGCAGAAGATTATCGCAGCATTCCACGACAGCCCCATGGGGGGACATTCAGGCAGTCCAGCTACATACCGATGCATCCGGCGACTCTTTGCCTGGCCAAAGATGAAGACCCATCACTAGTACAACGAGGTGCTATACAAACGGTTTTTAACCCCCTTTCGCGACGGCATTTGGAACCGTCACCTAGTGAGTGTGGGCGATAGGTGGGTCCTTTCCACATGACCCAGAAACCATCGGAGATATGCCCTCCTGGCACACACGCTCGGCAAAATGAGGTCGTGTGCGACCGGCGAGCGCTCAAATACGGAAATACAAACAATAGAGCTAAAAAAATACAATTATACAGGTGAAATAATTTCCGGTCGCAAGTACATCCCACACAGTCAGTCACCGCTAAACGTTTCCATTCGTATATACATCGCACACAGTCGCTCCAAGGAAAACGTTTCTGTGCGCAAGTACATCACACACAATTTTCCCCGTTAAATCGTTTGTGATAGCGTTTCCATTACACACGATATTAACAATTTTATCATTTGCGTTATTGAATGCATCACACACGGTGCGTGGAAGAAACTGTGTGTCAAGGGCTGTCCATCACAGACAGTTTTTATGTGGTAAACGTTTGCGCCAGGTGGCCTAACGCAAACGGTTTTCAAGAGGGTGTCGTGTGTGATTGTTCATTAATCTAACACGGTTTATTCCTAGAAACTGTGTGCGTTATTGAATGCATCGCACACGGTGTTTTCTCAATAACCGTTTGCAATAGAAAAACCCAATTAGCAAGCTAATTATCCTATTATTAATAATCCATTTGTTAATCTAATTGACATTCATATTAAGCACACAATATATTTCATTTTCATAATTGAAATACATCAGAGTACAACATCATATAGCTTCAGCACTCAGATACCCCATTACACAACTACACCAGCACCAAGTTTCACATGCAACATCTATAACCTTTCGAAATTAGCATCATAGATGGTACATAGACAGATGTATCTCATCTGGAAAACTGCTGAAGCAGAAGGCGAATATTGAGCCTTCATTGATGTTGAAGGTCTTTGTAACTTTAGGCCATTGCCTGTGGATGATTGACCGTCCATCCTTCATCCTCTTCAGGAACACTTCAATATTGGACCGTGGGTGTTGTATGAATACCTTCCTCGCCTCCTAACCATACAGGTGGTTTGACAGGTAATCATCAGTGAACTGCTTTGGAAAGGCCTGAAAACAAGGATGTGCATAAATATCTTCTCTATATTGGAAATGGGGCAAAGGAATAAAAAAAGGCATGGTATAATAGTTAGTACCATCCTGTAATGAACTGATGTCTTCTTCATTGTGCATACAAAGATCTTGTTGTTTTTTGTCGCTAATTTCTTTATCCTAACAATCTTTCTGAGTTTCTTGACTTGACTGATATTCATGGACAACTCATTTTCCCATATGCAAAAAGGGTCGAACAGTGGGTCAAAACCTCTGACAGCAGGACCTACATGTGCAAGACCAAATTGTTAAAAACCTAAATATTAGAATGGTTCCTGCAATTGCACAATAATGTGCTATTAGACAACGGACTATGCACGTGCTAACCTCGATTGTAAACCTCAGTGCTTCCCATTGATTCCCTGCAACACATATAAGGTAGTTAGTCATCAGGTTAAGTAAGGATTCGCATGCTATCAGTAAAATATGTTGATGAAAAATAAGCACATTGCAGATTCATCATATTAATTCAAGCCACATGGAAAACCCATTTATCCAAACCAAGCATGATTAAGAACTAGGAAATATATCACTTGTATATGTTTCTCATGTATTAAGTGCAGCCAAACTCAATTTATTCCTCACATGCACAACAATACAAAATTCTACCCACGACAATTAGACATCGCATTGCAGAATTGACCAAGGAGTTAACTAAACACCACAACAAATGAACCAAACATTAACTGAGCACCACATTGCATAATATAACATACTCCTAATAGAAGATCAGACAGTTAACCAAACCAAGCATGCTTAACAACTTGGAAATATAGCAATTGTATTTGTCTCTCATGTATTTAGTACAGCCAAATTCGATTTATTTCTCACATGGTATACAATAACAGAATGCAGCCACAACAATTGGACATCGCATTGCAGAATTGAGCCATGAAGTTAAGTAAACACCACAAC
This sequence comes from Aegilops tauschii subsp. strangulata, assembly GCF_002575655.3. Taxonomy (NCBI): domain Eukaryota; kingdom Viridiplantae; phylum Streptophyta; class Magnoliopsida; order Poales; family Poaceae; genus Aegilops; species Aegilops tauschii. Next base: position 314,731,804 of record NC_053036.3, read on the forward strand.
AAATGAACCAAATATTAACTGAGCACCACATTGCACAATATAACATACTCCTAATAGAAGATCAGACAGTTAACCAAACCAAGCATGCTTAACAACTTGGAAATATAGCAATTGTTTTTATTTCTCATGTATTTACTACAGCCAAATTCAATTTATTCCTCACATGGTATACAATAACAGAATGCACTCACAACTATTGAACATCGCATTGCAGAATTGAACCAAACAGTTAACTAAACACCACAACACAAATGAACCAAGCGTTAACTGAGCACCACATTGCACAATGTATAACCAAACCAAGCATGCTTGACAACTTGGAAATATAGCAATTGTATTCGTTTATCATGTATTTTGTAAAGATAAATACGATTTATTTCTCACATGGAAGACAATAAAAAATTGCAGCCTGAAGAATTGAACATCGCATTTGCAGAATTGAACCAAACAGTTAACTGAAGACGACAACTAATTAACAAAACAGTTAATTTGAGCACCACACTGCACAACATATAGAACATATACACTAGAGCAACAGATTGCATCGTAAAATTAGATAGCACAATTCACTAGAATTTGTGAAGGAAAGGTAGGCGAGCATGCTTAACCGGCGTAGCTAGCAAATGGCAAGGTGCTCCTCCAAGATCTGGGGGTCGGCACGAATGGCAGCCATCGCGACCTCATCCGCGCGTGCGGCCGCGATTTGCTTCTCCGCTGCCAAATGCTCCTTGAGATCCTGGCTATACTGCGTGCACCATGGCTTAGGGCGGCGCTTATTTGGTGGAGGGGTCGGTGATTTGGGTGGAAGGTGTCGCGCTCGCGCCGTCGGTCGGGGCATGTGGGATGTGGAAGGAGGAGGATGATGGGGGTCGGGTGTGGATTACCTGCCTCGATAGGCGAGGCCAAGCAGCATGAAGGAGGGTCGCCGGCGAGGAGGCGGCGCTGCAAGCAAGGAGTGAAGGTTTCAACTTGGAAAGGAAGGCGGAAACACGAGAAATGTGGCTTTTGGTAAGGGAGGGGCGGGGAGGTAGATATTTCTGCGGAAGCCGAAAATTTGGAATCGCTTCAGCAAAAAAACTGGCGCGAAAAGTGTCATCAGACACAGTCCCTTATTCAGAACTGTGTACGATATGTGAACATCACAAACGATTCAGATAGCTTAACCCGTGTGTGATGAGTTTGAGCGTCAACACTTTTGGTTCGAATTTCCCTAGTTACAGTGGTCATCCACGTCATTGCATAATTTGGGTACACATAGGAGACTATAGCACACCCACAGTTCTTAGTCGAGCAAGTTCAACAATTAAACAGAGCTAGCTGACCTAAACATTACTCTAACAAATTAAAGACCGGCGCTCTTAATTGAACAAAACAAAGAGTACTAGTACTAAAGTTGGTGCTCGTCGATCTCCGCTGCCGCCTCCATTTCCAGCTCGCGCCCGACGGTCTCCTGGGGAAGGGGCTCCATCGTATCAATCGGACCATACTCCGCAAGCATCTCGCCATCCACATCCGCAATATCTTTGGAATAGGCCGCCACGAGCTGGGTGTGGGCGGCCGTGATCTGGGCTTTGGCGGGCTCCGTCGTGGCAAGGTATGCCGCGCAGGAACGGACGTCTGCTCGAACTCTCTCGGCGATTGCCAACTCTTCGGCCGTGGGTTGCCGACCGTTGTCGGAGAGGCTTTTTTCGACTTGTGCGGTGACCGTCCACGAGCTGGGCATGGACGGCCTCAACATGGTAGTGGGCGGCCTCCATCAGGGCTAAGGCCGCCGCTACGGAACGGACAGCTGCTGTGCCGCTCTCGCCAGTTGCTATCCCTGAGGCAGATGTTGTTGTTGGGTAACGTAGTAATTTCAAAAAATTTCCTACACACACGCAAGATCATGGTGATGCATAGCAACGAGAGGGGAGAGGGTTGTCCACGTACCCTCGTAGACTGACAGCGGAAGCGTTATCACAACGCGGTTGATGTAGTCGTACGTCTTCACGATCCGACCGATCAAGTACCGCACGTACGGCACCTCCAAGTTCTACACACGTTCAGCTCGATGACATCCCTCGAACTCCGATCCAGCTGAGTGTTGAGGGAGAGTTTCGTCAGCACGACGGCGTGGTGACGATGATGATGTTCCACCGACGCAGGGCTTCACCTAAGCTCCGCAACGGTATTATCGAGGTGTAATATGGTGGAGGGGGCCACCGCACACGGCTAAAATATCGTATATCAAGTGTGTATTGAGGTGCCCCCCTGCCCCCGTATATAAAGGAGCAAGGGGGAGGCCGGCTGCCCTAGGCGCGCCAAGGAGAGAGGGGGAGTCCTCCTCCTAGTAGGAGTAGGACTCCCCTTTCCTAGTCCTACTAGGAAAAGAAGGGGGGAAGGAAAGAGAGGGAGAGGGAGAGGGAAAGGGGGCTGCGCCCCCTCTCCTAGTCCAACTAGGATTCCTCCTGGGAGGGGGCGCACCACCTCCTGGCTGCTGCCCTCTCTCTCTCCCCTCAAGGCCCACTAAGGCCCAATACTTCCCCGGGGGGTTCCGGTAACCCTCCGGCACTCCGGTTTAATCCGAAACTTCTCCGGAACACTTCCGGTGTCCGAATATAGTCGTCCAATATATCAATCTTTATGTCTCGACCATTTCGAGACTCCTCGTCATGTCCGTGATCACATCCGGGACTCCGAACAACCTTCGGTACATCAAAACATATAAACTCATAATATAACTGTCATCATAACTTTAAGCGTGCGGACCCTTTGGGTTCGAGAACTATGTAGACATGACCGAGACACCTCTCTGGTCAATAACCAATAGCGGGACCTGGATGCCCATATTGGCTCCCACATATTCTACGAAGATCTTTATCGGTCAGACCGCATAACAACATATGTTGTTCCCTTTGTCATCGGTATGTTACTTGCCCGAGATTCGATCGTCGGTATCTCGATACCTAGTTCAATCTCATTACCGGCAAGTCTCTTTACTCGTTCCGTAATACATCATCCCGCAACTAACTCATTAGTCACAATGCTTGCAAGGCTTATAGTGATGTGCATTACCGATGGGCCCAGAGATACCTCTCCGACAATCGGAGTGACAAATCCTAATCTCGAAATACGCCAACCCAACAAGTACCTTTGGAGACACCTGTAGAGCACCTTTATAATCACCCATTTACGTTGTGACGTTTGGTAGCACACAAAGTGTTCCTCCGGTAAACGGGAGTTGCATAATCTCATAGTCATAGGAACATGTATAAGTCATGAAGAAATCAATAGCAACATACTAAACGATCGGGTGCTAAGCTAACGTAATGGGTCATGTCAATCACGTCATTCTCCTAATGAGGTGATCCCGTTAATCAAATGACAACTCATGTCTATGGCTAGGAAACATAACCATCTTTGATTAACGAGCTAGTCAGGTAGAGGCATACTAGTGACACTCTGTTTGTCTATGTATTCACACATGTATTATGTTTCCGGTTAATACAATTCTAGCATGAATAATAAACAGTTATCATGATATAAGGAAATATATAATACTTTATTATTGCCTCTAGGGCATATTTCCTTCAGTTGTTGCCGCCGGCCGTTTGGGCTGCCTTGGCTGCGGCCACGCTCTCACCGGAGTGGGCCGCCGAAGTTGCCCTCACGACGCAGGTCCACATCCCCATCTTTCACTGGCGACGATTGAACAGTGAAATGATATTTGGGGAGTGAGCTAGTGTGCTTGACACATCGGCGGTGGACTGTAGCCGACACACCTTCTCGCGTAAGCCATATGTGTACTACACACAGACGGTGCACCAAGATATTTTGTGCTGCATCTCACTCGGTTGGTGATAATAAACTGTGTGCGATCTACTTGATTTTTCGTCTTGATTTGAATTACGTAATGGGGTCATAGCTGCAAAGGATGGTGTTTGAATTGCTAGAACTTTTATCTGCAGTGAACATGCAACTATAGGTGTGTCCTAAAAAAAATTGGGATTATTCAGGGTTCGTTTGGACGTTTTTATACATTAACTTGGTTTTGTAGGCATTTCAGGTGCATAATTCAAATTTGAACTACATGCACATGCTCCAGTGCATATAAACGGGTTGAAAATCAAATGTGTGTCCTTGGTTGCATGCTTAGGTCCCATGCAAGAAATGGGAATGAATTTCATACACCCTGCCACCGTCACTTGGCCGCAAACATTGAGATACCTGGTTTTTAAATTCTAGTAAATCCAAAACTAGTCTGAAATTCATGAAACTTGGCATGCTATCATGGAGCGGCATCAATATGCCATGGTAAATATTTTTTCCCATTTGGGGCGGGTTTGGGTATAAGCTTCTCACAAACCAGAGCTTCTCACAACAAGCGTGATGGTTTCGATAGGGAACGTGCCACCTTTGGGGACAAAACGATATCCGTTGCCTCTTATTGATTTCCAGTGTCAACATAGAACAACAAGAGTGTTGTGTTTAATTTTGGAATTTTTCGGGGTTTGTTTGGACATTTTTATACATTAACTGGGTTTTCGAGGCATTTTATGTGCATAATTCAAATTTGAACTACATGCGCATGCTCCAGTGCATATAAATTGGTTGATAAATCAAATTTGTGTCCTTGGTTGCATGCCTAGGTCCCATGCAAGAAATGGGAATGAATTTCTAACACCCTGCCACCATCACTCGGCCGCAAACATTGAGATACCTGGTTTTTAAATTCTAGTAAATCCAAAACTCGTCTGAAATTCATGAAACTTGGCATGCTATCATGGAGCGGCATCAACATGCCATGGTAAAAAATTTGTCCCATTTGGGGCAGGTTTGGGTATAAGCTTCTCACAAAGCAGAGCTTCTCACAACAAGCGTGATGGTTTCAGTAGAGAACGTGCCACCTTTGGGGACGAAACGATATCCGTTGCCTCTTATTCCTTTCGAAAAATTTCCAGTATCAACATAGAACAACAGGAGTGTTGTGTTTAATTTTGGAATTTTTGGGGTTCGTTTGGACATTTTTATACATTAACTTGGTTTTCCAGGCATTTTATGTGCATAATTCAAATTTGAACTACATGCACATGCTCCAGTGCATATGAACTGGTTGAAAAATTAAATCAGTGTCCTTGGTTGCATGCTTAGGTCCCATGCAAGAAATGGGAATGAATTTCATACACCCTGCCACCGTCACTTGGCCGCAAACATTGAGATACCTGGTTTTTAAATTCTAGTAAATCCAAAACTAGTCTGAAATTCATGAAACTTGGCATGCTATCATGGAGCGGCATCAATATGCCATGGTAAATATTTTTTTCCCATTTGGGGCGGGTTTGGGTATAAGCTTCTCACAAACCAGAGCTTCTCACAACAAGCGTGATGGTTTCGATAGGGAACGTGCCACCTTTGGGGACAAAACGATATCCGTTGCCTCTTATTGCTTTCAAAAAATTTCCAGTGTCAACATAGAACAACAAGAGTGTTGTGTTTAATTTTGGAATTTTTCGGGGTTTGTTTGGACATTTTTATACATTAACTGGGTTTTCGAGGCATTTTATGTGCATAATTCAAATTTGAACTACATGCACATGCTCCAGTGCATATAAATTGGTTGATAAATCAAATTTGTGTCCTTGGTTGCATGCCTAGGTCCCATGCAAGAAATGGGAATGAATTTCTAACACCCTGCCACCATCACTCGGCCGCAAACATTGAGATACCTGGTTTTTAAATTCTAGTAAATCCAAAACTCGTCTGAAATTCATGAAACTTGGCATGCTATCATGGAGCGGCATCAACATGCCGTGGTAAAAAATTTGTCCCATTTGGGGCAGGTTTGGGTATAAGCTTCTCACAAACCAGAGCTTCTCACAACAAGCGTGATGGTTTCGGTAGGGAACGTGCCACCTTTGGGGACGAAACGATATCCGTTTCCTCTTATTGCTTTCAAAAAATTTCTAGTGTCAACATAGAACAATAGGAGTGTTGTGTTTAATTTTGTATTTTTTGGGGCTCGTTTGGACATTTTTTTACATTAATTGGGTTTTCTAGGCATTTATGTGCATAATTCAAATTCGAACTACATGCACATGCTCCAGTGCATATAAATTGGTTGAAAAATCAAATATGTGTCCTTCGGTGCATGCTTAGGTCCCATGCAAGAAATGGGAATGAATTTCAATCTCCAGGGCACTGCTGATTGCTGGCAAAACATTGAGATACTTTGTTTTTAAATTCTAGTAAATCCAAAACTAGTCTGAAATTCATGAAACTTGGCATGCTATAATGGAATGGCACCCGACATGTTGTGGTATTTTTCGTGTCCATTTTGAGAGAAGGCGCACTCGAATAACAGCCAACAAAGGCATTTTGAAACAAATAGTTGCCACTGTAACATCTCAAACATTTTGTATAATTTAAATTGTGTGCGTTCTGTTAACCATTCACGTGACACCATGCCTCACTCTTTTAAGGCTAGGAGGTGCCATGCGGATAGGTGCTTGAGTGCTTGACTAAATGGGAGGCGTGCGAGCTGTACTCCAATGCGGAGTCTCACCGGGAAGCGTGCGAGTTGTACGCCGTGCAGGCTCACCGGGAAGCGAGCCCTTTGACTTCCATGGCCGCCCGCCTTGCTCGCATCCTCTACATTAATGGCGCCCAAGCCGCAGTTTAATACGGCTTTTAAATATAAAACACTCATCGCAAACGTTTTAGTTAGAACACCCGTATGGAAAACCGAAAACTTCCCCAGGAAGCCAAGGGAAAATGTGCCTAGCGGGATTTATGCAGCTCTTGATCGCAAACATTTAAGTTAGAACACCCGTATGCAAACCGACAGCTTCCCCAGGAAGCCAAGAGAAAATGTGCCCAACAGGATTTCTGCAGCTCTTGATCGCAAACGTTTTAGATAGAACACCCGTATGCAAAGTGAGAGCTATGGTCTTCCCCCTTAAGTCGACGGAAAATTCGCAGCGCAGGATTTGTGCATCCCTTCAACGCAAACGGTTGTTTTGGATGACCTGTGTGCAACCATGTAGAAACAATTTGGTAAGATTTGCATCTGTCATATTGGGTATGTTGCCATTTGTCAAACTGGAAAGATTGACATTTGTTGATCAAGTAACATTGCCATTTGTCAATCCTTGTAACACTGCGATTTGTCAAAATATGCAGCTAAAAATCACTAGCACTATATAATTTTTGCAACTAAAATTCAGTAATTAAGCATAGATTTCATTCATAGATTAAGCAGTCGTTTGCTACCTCTTGAGCATGCGTTGGTTTTCCCTTGAAGAGGAAAGGGTGATGCAGCAAAGTAGCGTAAGTATTTCCCTCAGTTTTTGAGAACCAATGTATCAATCCAGTAGGAGACTACTCGCAAGTCACCTAGTACCTGCACAAACAATCAAGAACCTTGCAACCAACGCGATAAAGGGGTTGCCAATCCCTTCACGGCCACTTGCAAAAGTGAGATCTGATAAAGATAATAAGATAAATATTTTTGGTATTTTTGTTGTATAGATTGGAAAGTAAAGATTGCAAAATAAATAGTAAACTAGAATTATAGATCAGAAACTTATATGATGTAAAGTAGACCCGGGAGCCATAGGTTTCACTAGTGGCTTCTCTCATGATAGCATATATTATGGTGGGTGAACAAATTACTGCCGAGCAATTGATAGAAAAGCGCATAGTTATGAGAATATCTAGGCATGATCATGAATATAGGCATCACGTCCGTGTCAAGTAGACCGAAACGATTCTGCATCAACTACTATTACTCCACACATCGACCGCTATCCAGCATGCATCTAGAGTATTAAGTTCATAAGAACAGAGTAACACATTAGGCAAGATGACATGACGTAGAGGGATAAACTCAAGAAATATGATATAAACCCCATCTTTTTATCCTCGATGGCAACAATACAATACGTGCCTTGCTGCCCCTACTGTCACTGGGAAAGGACACCGCAAGGTTGAACCCAAAGCTAAGCACTTCTCCCATTGCAAGAAAGATCAATCTAGTAGGCCAAACTAAACCGATAATTCGAAGAGACTTGCAAAGATATCAAATCATGCATATAAGAATTCAGAGAAGAACCAAATATTGTTCATAGATAATCTTGATCATAAACCCACAATTCATCGGATCTCGGCAAACACACCGCAAAAGAATATTACATCGAATAGATCTCTAAGAACATCGAGGAGAACTTTGTGTTGAGAACCAAAGAGAGAGAAGAAGCCATCTAGCTAATAACTATGGACCCGAAGGTCTGTGGTAAACTACTCACACATCATCGGAGAGGCTATGGTGTTGATGTAGAAGCCCTCCGTGATCGAATCCCCCTCCGGCAGATTGCCGGAAAAGGCCCCAGATGGGATCTCACGGGTACAGAAGGTTGCGGCGGTGGAAAAGTGGTTTCGTGGCTCTCCTGGATGTTTTTAGGGTACAAGGGTATATATAGGCGAAAGAAGTACGTCGGTGGAGCTACGAGGGGCCCACGAGGGTTGGGGCACGCCAACCCCCTGGGCACGCCCTCCTGCCTCGTGGCCTCCTCGTTGCGTCTCTGACTTCGACTCCAAGTCTCCTGGATTGCGTTTGTACCAAGAAAGATCCTCGCGAAGGTTTCGTTCCGTTTGGATTCCGTTTGATATTCCTTTTCTGCGAAACACTGAAATAGGCAAAAAATAACAATTAGCACTGGGCCTCCGGTTAATAGGTTAGTCCCAAAAATAATATAAAAGAGCATAGTAAAGCCCATTAAACATCCAAAACAGATAATATAATAGCATGGAACGATCAAAAATTGTAGATACGTTGGAGACGTATCAGCATCCCCAAGCTTAATTCCTGCTCGTCCTCGAGTAGGTAAATGATAAAAACAGAATTTTTGATGTGGAATGTTACCTAACATAATTTTCAATGTAATTTCCCTTATTGTGGCATGAATGTTTAGATCCAAAAGATTCAAGACAAAAGTTTAATATTGACATAAATATAATAATACTTCAAGCATACTGACCAAGCAATTATGTCTTCTCAAAATAACATAGCCAAAGAAAGCTCATCCCTACAAAATCATATAGTTTGTCCATGCTTCATTTTTGTCACACAAAATTCTCTCATCATGCAGAACCCCGATGACAAGCCAAGCAATTGTTTCATACTTTAGCATTCTCAAACTTTTTCAACTTTCATGCAATATATGAGAGCGAGCCATGGGCATAGCACTATAGGTGGAATAGAATATGATGATGGAGGTTGTGTGGAGAAGACAAAAAGGGAGAAAGTCTCACATCGATGCGGCTAATAACGGGCTATGGAGATGCCCATCAATTGATGTCAATGTGAGGAGTAGGGATTGCCATGCAACGGATGCACTAGAGCTATAAATGTATGAAAGCTCAACAAAAGAAACTAAGTGGGTGTGCATCCAACTTGCTTGCTCACAAAGACCTAGGGCATTTTGAGAAAGCTCATCATTGGAATATACAAGCCAAGTTCTATAATGAAAAATTCCCACTAGTATATGAAAGGGACAAAATAAGAGACTCTCTATCATGAAGATCATGGTGCTACTTTGAAGCACAAGTGTGGAAAAAGGATAGTAACATTACCCCTTCTCTCTTTTTCTCTCATTTTTTGTTTGGTCCTTTTTTATGGCCTCTTTTTTTTCGTCCGGAGTCTCATCCCGACTTGTGGGGGAATCATAGTCTCCATCATCCTTTCCTCACATGGGACAACGCTCTAATAATGAAGATCATCACACTTTTATTTACTTACAACTCAAGAATTACAACTCGATACTTAGAACAAAATATGACTCTATGTAGATGCCTCCGGCTGTGTACCAGGATGTGCAATGAATCAAGAGTGACATGTATAAAAAATATGAACGGTGGCTTTGCCACAAATACGATGTCAACTACATGATCATGCAAGGCAATATGACAATGATGAAGCGTGTCATAATAAATGGAACGGTGGAAAGTTGCATGGCAATATATCTCGGAATGGCTATGGAAATGCCATAATAGGTAAGTATGGTGGCTGTTTTGAGGAAGATATAAGGAGGCTTATGTGTGATAGAGCGTATCATATCATGGAGTTTGGATGCACCGACGAAGTTTGCACCAACTCTCGAGGTGAGAAAGGGCAATGCACGGTACCGAAGAGGCTAGCAATGATGGAAGGGTGAGAGTGCGTATAATCCATGGACTCAACATTAGTCATAAAGAACTCACATACTTATTGCAAAAATCCACAAGTCATCAAAACCAAGCACTACGCGCATGCTCCTAGGGGGATAGATTGGTAGGAAAAGACCATCGCTCGTCCCCGACCGCCACTCATAAGGAAGGCAATCAAAGAACACCTCATGCTTCAAATTTGTCACACAACGGTTGCCATACGTGCATGCTACGGGACTTGCAAACCTCAACACAAGTATTTCTCAATTTCACAATTACTCAACTAGAACGACTCTAATATCACCATCTTCATATCTCAAAACAATTATCAAGTATCAAACTTCTCATAGTGTTTAATGCACTCTATATGAAACTTTTTATTATACCCATCTTGGATGCCTATCATATTAGGACTAATTTTATAACCAAAGCAAATTACCATGCTGTTCTAAAAGACTCTCAAAATAATATAATTGAAGCATGATAGACCAATAATTTCTATAAAATAAAACCACCACCGTGCTCTAAAAAGATATAAGTGAAGCACTAGAGCAAAATTATCTAGCTCAAAAGATATAAGTGAAGCACATAGAGTATTCTAATAAATTCCGATTCATGTGTATCTCTCCCAAAAGGTGTGTACAGCAAGGATGATTGTGTTAAACTAAAAAGCAAAGACTCAATCATACAAGGCGCTCCAAGCAAAACACATATCATGTGGTGAATAAAAATATAGCCTCAAGTAAAGTTACCGATAGACGAAGACGAAAGAGGGGATGCCTTCCGGGGCATCCCCAAGATTAGGCTTTTGGTTGTCCTTGAATTTTATCTTGGGGTTCCTTGGGCATCCCATATTCCAAAATCCATCAAATGTTTACTTAAAACTTGAAAACTTCACAACACAAAACTTAAACAGAAAATCTCATGAGCTCCGTTAGTATAAGAAATCAAACCACCACTTTAAGGTACTGTAATGAACTCATTCTTTATTTGTATTGGTGTTAAACCTACCGTATTCCAACTTCTCTATGGTTCATACCCCCCGATACTAGCCATAGATTCATCAAAATAAGCAAACAACACACGAAAAACAGAATCTGTCAAAAATAGAACAGTCTGTAGTAATCTGTATCAAATAAATACTTCTGCAACTCCAAAAATTCTGAAATAAATTGGTGGACGTGAGAAATTTGTCTATTAATCATATTCAAAAAGAATAAACCTAAAATAACTCTCCATTAAAAAATGGCATCTAATCTCGTGAGCGCAAAAGTTTCTGTTTTTTACAGAAAGATTGCAAGTACTTCACCCATGTCTTCCCAAAGGTTCTACTTGGCACAAACACTAATTAAAACATAAAACCACATATAAACAGAGGCTAGATGAATTATTTATTACTAAACAGGAAAAATAGCAAAAAACAAAAATAAAATTGGGTTGCCTCCCAACAAGCGCTATCGTTTAACGCCCCTAGCTAGGCATAAAGCAAGAATAGATGTAGGTATTGCCATCTTTGGTATTTATCTTTTTAATGGAGTTATCCTCGGATCCGGGAGGTTCCTTACGTTTCCCTTCATGCTCGGAAATTTTTAGATCTAGAGCATCCAACCGCTTATTGCAAAGTGTGATCAACGTATTCATGGGGTGAAGGTTCCCGCCAACATTTTTAAGAGGTTCAATAGATTTTTTCAATTCGCATAATTTCTCTAAAACTTGGGTTCCTTCTTGCGTAAGGTGTAGTCCCTTTTGTGGGGGAAGTACTCCTACTATTCCCTCTATAATCTCATAAGCAATACTTGGATCAATTTCAATAAAATTCCCTTTAGCGGAAAAATCCAAGAGTTGTCTATGGGATATGGTTACCCAATATAAAAATTACGAAGTAAAATCTTGAAATCTCCCTCTATAGTGCAACTACGATAGGATTCTATCATCCTATACCAAGCATCTTTTAAGTTTTCTCCTTGCTTTGTTTGAAGTGAAGAACTTCAAAGTCGGGAGACAAAGAAAGGGAGAAAGGGCTAGCCATGACGGCGAAACAAACGATCTAACACACGGACACACAAGAGGCAAGCGAAAAGAGGCGAACGGAAAAGCGCGAATAAAACGGAAAAGGTGAAGTGGGGGAGAGGAAAACGAGAGGCAAATGGCAAATAATGTAATGTGAGGGAGAAGAGTTTGTGGTGGGTACTTGGTATGTCTTGACTTGAGCGTAGATCTACTCGGCAACGGCGCCAGAAATCCTTCTTCATACCTCTTGAGCATGCGTTAGTTTTCCCTTGAAGAGGAAAGCGTGATGCAGCAAAGTAGCGTAAGTATTTCCCTCAGTTTTTGAGAACCAAGGTATCAATCCAGTAGGAGACTACTCACAAGTCACCTAGTACCTGCACAAACAATCAAGAACCTTGCAACCAACGCGATAAAGGGGTTGTCAATCCCTTCACGGCCACTTGCAAAAGTGAGATCTGATAAAGATAATAAGATAAATATTTTTGGTATTTTTGTTGTATAGATTGGAAAGTAAAGATTGCAAAATAAATAGTAAACTAGAATTATATCGAAAACTTATATGATGTAAAGTAGACCCGGGGCCCATAGGTTTCACTAGTGGCTTCTCTCATGATAGCATATATTATGGTGGGTGAACAAATTACTGCCGAGCAATTGATAGAAAAGCGCATAGTTATGAGAATATCTAGGCATGATCATGAATATAGGCATCACGTCCGTGTCAAGTAGACTGAAACGATTCTGCATCTACTAATATTACTCCACACATCGACCGCTATCCAGCATCCATCTAGAGTATTAAGTTCATAAGAACAGAGTGACACATTAGGCAAGATGACATGATGTAGAGGTATAAACTCAAGCAATATGATATAAACCCCATCTTTTTATCCTCGATGGCAACAATACAATACGTGCCTTACTGTCCCTACTGTCACTAGGAAAGGACACCGCAAGATTGAACCCAAAGCTAAGCACTTCTCTCATTGCAAGAAAGATCAATCTAGTAGGCCAAACTAAACCGATAATTCGAAGAGACTTGCAAAGATATCAAATCATGCATATAAGAATTCAGATAAGAACCAAATATTGTTCATAGATAATCTTGATCATAAACCCACAATTCATCGGATCTCGGCAAACACACTGCAAAAGAATATTACATCGAATAGATCTCCAAGAACATCGAGGAGAACTTTGTATTGCGAACCAAAGAGAGAGAAGAAGCCATCTAGCTAATAACTATGGACCCGAAGGTCTGTGGTAAACTACTCACACATCATCAGAGAGGCTATGGTGTTGATGTAGAAGCCCTCCGTGATCGAATCCCCCTCCGGCAGATCGCCGGAAAAGTCCCCAGATGGGATCTCACGGGTACAGAAGGTTGCGGCGGTGGAAAAGTGGTTTTGTGGCTCTCCTGGATGTTTTTAGGGTACAAGGGTATATATAGGCAAAAGAAGTACGTCGGTGGAGCTACGAGGGGCCCACGAGGGTGGGGGCGTGCCTACCCCCCTGGGCGCGCCCTCCTGCCTCGTGGCCTCCTCGTTGCGTCTCTGACTTCCACTCCAAGTCTCCTGGATTGCGTTTGTTCCAAGAAAGATCCTCGCGAAGGTTTCGTTCCGTTTGGATTCCGTTTGATATTCCTTTTCTGCGAAACACTGAAATAGGCAAATAACAGCAACTGGCACTGGGCCTCCGGTTAATAGGTTAGTCCCAAAAATAATATAAAAGAGCATATTAAAGCCCATTAAACATCCAAAACAGATAATATAATAGCATGGAACGATAAAAAATTATAGATATGTTGGAGACGTATCATTGTTCTTAATTTATACAAACAGTTCAACTCGACAGTTGAACCGACCAAACTTTTCCCCAATTGTTGCCAACCACGTACTAAAATAGCTAGTTCAACTATATATACTAGCTAAGTTTAAGTATGTTGTACAGTTCCACCACACATCTATAGTCAGATGAACTGAACAAAATAGCCCCTAAATACTACGGAGGAGGAGGGGCTTTGTGCTATTTCCCGCAGCCTCCCTCTGCCGAGCGCGCTCAGTAAAAGGCAGAGGAGGAGGAGGAGCCTACCGACGAGATGGACAAATGCAATACGGTGCCTGCCGCTGTTGCACGTTCAGCGACGCTCGCCAGCTCGAACGCCCACTGCCGCTCCAGACGATCCCTCTCAAAGCGGCCGGATTGCTCGTAGATCTCCTGATTCCTCGCCTCTGCATCGGTGTGTGCTGCGACCATGGCTGCGGTAAGGCTCTTTGCGTGCTCGACGAGGCGCTCCTCCTCCTCCCGCAGGAACTCGATGTAGCGCAAGGTCGCTGACGCACGTGCGGGCCTCCACCTCTGCCTCCCTCCTTCGGGCGGCGGTGGCGGAGCGGGTGATCCGACGGTCGACGGTGGGCTGGCGGCCACGGCGGCCGACGATGGGGTGGAGGCCACGACCACCACCTCCCGCCTTCGGGCCACGGTGGCGGAGCGGGTGATGGCCATGGTGGTCGGCAGTGGGGTGGCGGCCACGACGGCCACCTCCCGCCTTCGGGCCGCGGCGGCAGAGCGAGAGATGACCCTGGCTTTTGACGGTGGTGTGGCGGCAGCGGCGGCAGGCAACAGCTGCCGACAGGCAGCGACGGCGGAGCGTGTGGTGGGTGTTCCGCGCACACCCAACAGGGACGCCACGCGCACTACACTACACCGGGGACTGCGCCGCCGCTGCGGTGTAGCCTTTCAGCTGGAGCTGTCCTCTGATGACGGCGGAGTGGCTGAGCGACGACGACGGACCGGTGCCATGGGCTATTGTGGGAGAAGCAGACGAGATAAGCTACAGGGAGGGAGGGGAAAATGCGACGCAGGACTCGCCGGCCATGAGGGTTTATATAGCAGGCCGGTAAGCATTGGGATTTTGGGGGATTTCACCGAGTCGGGCGGGAAGCTTGCACGGGAACCTGCGAGATTGCGCGGGAACGGGCTCACCGACGATTCATTGGCGCCACTTCGAGCCACTGTTTGGCCAAAAGAACGCCCCCGCACGCTGCGCAAGCTTGCGCTGTAAGCCGTCTGCGGCAGCGGGGTGACAAGACATGCGAGAGGAGGACGAAAGGACACATACACATATGGTTAATACAAAAAATATATTTGCGATTTAGTTACCTACTATAGCCCCGTCCTGGTTTATAAGTAGGATTTAACTAATAAAATACGAATGCATGTCGACAAAGAATATATCGTTTGAGTCGTATTTGAACATAGTTTCCAGCTATACAATTTTTGTAACATGCATTAACACTTTTTTGGTTAAATTTAAGGTTATATACCAGTAAGCGTTTGCCCGCAACACACACGGCTTATTCCATCACAAACAACTCGGATGGATCAACTGTATGCCACATATCGCACACGCAACTCTAATCTGATTCGTGCTTGATGTCTCCGACATCGCTCGCACAATTCATATTATTTGCCACCTATCATTGTGCCGGCCTCTGCTCGCGTCCCTCGGCAAGCTCTGCTCATCGTTAGGCGCCACAACGCGCTGTGCTCGCCGTTAGGCGCCGCGGCGCGCTCTGCTTGCGTCCGTTGGCGAGCTCTACTCGCCTCCGTCGGCACGCTGGGCTTGTGGACACCTTTTCCTTGCATGTTCAACTGCTATATATATATATATGGTTGCTCACTGTTGAGGCGACCGCGGAGCGCTCTGCTCGCGTCCCTCCGCGCGTGCTCTGCCACCGGTTGGGCATGCGCACGATCACGTCGGGGGCCCCATATGCATGCGGTTGCGCCGCACGTGTTGCCACGCGATGCAGTTACGAGCGGCACGATGGAGTTACGCGCTGCAAATTAGAACTGCCATCAGGGCCTGCCGATATTCCTGGCCGTCTAGCTTCCCCTTTAATTCCCGCGGCCATTATAACCTTAGTCTCTTCAACCTTTCGATCGCGCCCCACAACACAACAAGCACACCCACGACGACACATAGAGAGGGGATGTCTAGCCGCGCTCCAATGGAGTTCGGCGAGCATAGAGTGGAGACCCACGCGAGGGAGACGGATCTCTCGGTGGTGTACATCATCGACCTGGCCGTGGTGGACGACTACATCAACAGCGTTGAGCAGTTGCTTGCTCGAGACAAGTACAAGGTGGTCGGCATCGACCTCCAGTACACCACCGGTCGTCCCGGCATAGATCAGAAGGTTGTCGTAGCCCAGTTGTGCGTGCGCCATCATATCCTCATCTACCACTACTGCATGGCCACAGAGCCTTGAGACCGTTTCAACAGGTTTGTCAACAGCACCGACTACAAGTTCGCCACGGTGGAAACCAAAGACGATGTATAAGCGCTCAGTGTTACGGGCTTGGCCTGCAAGAACCTTGTCGAAATCCGTGACCACTACAGGGTCTGGGGCAGCACGAAGAAGGACTCCCTGGTCGAACTCGCCTCGGCCATCATCGATCCCTACTACGAGAAGATGAAGCAGGATGCCTAGAGAACAAGTCCCGTATCCTGGCACAGGGCCTGGATGCGGCAACTGGATGAACCTCACCTCAGGTTCGCGGCCAAGAGCGTGTACACATGCTACGAGATGCACAGGCGGATCATTGACATGAGGAAGTGCCTCGTTACCCAAATCGACGAGACCGGATCGATCCACAAGCAGAGCAAGCGTCACAAGAAGTAGATGATGATCAGATGATCGTTTATGCTAGTTAATCATGCATGTAATATATAGTTTACTTTATTGGTGTGTGAATGTCATGTGTGTAGTAGCCACCTATGTAATTATGAATGTAATAGTTTACTTTGGTGTGTGCAAATACCATGGTTGTAGTAGCCACCTATGTAAGTGGATGTTTAATTTGGTTATGCAACCATGTCCTTATAAGTGTGTATATAATGTTGTTGTTCTGTATGCAATCCCATCGCACAACACGCACGTCTTATTAGCAGCAACCGTCTGTGTTATTATCAGTCTTCGCACACATTTCTGATTACAGACCTGTTTGCCGTGTATCAAACACATCTTGTTATATTAAACTGTTTCTGTTCTCTTGTCTCAACACAAACAGTTCATCCGAGTGAACCGCATGCCGTATATCGCACACACCTTGATCTGGCTGACCGTTTCTTTTGTGTTGCCTAATCACAAACAGTTCATCCGAGTGACCGTATGCTGTATATCGCACACACCTTCATGTGGCTGCCCGTTTCTTTTGCCCCCCCTCATCGCAAACAGTTAATTGAACTGAACCGTATGCCATGCATCGCACACGCAACTAAAATCTGAACCGTGTTTGATGCATCCTCCATCGCAAACGTTTTGCACCTTTTTTGATGGGTTTTTTACACCACCGTTTGCAATTATTGCATCGCACACAGTTTCGTTGAAGGGTCTCTGATCGTAGTGTCGCGTTAGCAGCATCCTGCAGTAGTGCATGTTCACAACAATATACGTTGTTGCTCCATCTGCCAATAAGCCAAACCGGACCGAGCTGCAAGTCCACGACTCCTGAACCCACTCCCAATACCAACTGCACCCTGGGACATGATCACCATGGATTTCGTCGATGGCCTGCCGCAATCATGCAAATTCAACTGCTTATTGGTCATTGTGGACAAACGGACGAAATTTGCCCACTTTCTGCCATTGTCACACCCTTACACGACATCTAAGGTGGCTCTTCTCTACATGAATCAAGTATACAAGCTGCATGGGCTGCCAGGCGCCATTGTCTCCGACCGCGACCCAGTCTTCACCAGCCACTTTTGGCAAGAACTCTCCATGTACGCAGGAACAGAGCTGCGGCTGAGCACGGCCAACCACCCGCAGACGGACAGCCAAACGGAGAGAGTCAACCAATGCCTTGAAACTTATCTTCGTTGCTTCACGCACACTTGTCCGGCGCTGGAGTTCTGGATCCCACTAGCCCAATTTTGGTACAATTCTACCCATCACTCAGCGATCGGGATGACACCATTAGAGGCCCTCTTCGGTCACGAACCCAGGCACTGGGGCATAACAGCGACATCTTCATGCTCGGCGTCGGCCCTGCAATCTTGGCTGGAGGAGCGTCAAGTAGTGCAGCAACTCCTTTAACAACATCTGAACCGCGCACGCCAATGCATGAAGGCTCAAGCAGACAAGAAGCGTTCCTGGCACCAATTTGAAGTGGGCGACAAGGTATTCCTCAAGCTACAGCAATACATTCAAACGTGGTGGCGCCACGTGCCAACCACAAGCTATCCTTCGAATTCTTCGGACCCTTCCCAATCATCGCCAAGATCAACGAGGTCGCCTACAAGCTCCAGTTACCTCCGAACGCCACCGTGCACCCGGTCTTTTATGTGTCGATGCTCCGGCGTGCACTCCTTCTAGGTACAGAAGCTACTCCAGTTCTACCTATTGACCAAGACATGTTGGCGGTGCCTATGCAAGTTCTGCAGTCATGTTGGCGTAAGGGGACGGGCGGCATGGTCGAACAGTTCAAGGTTCGCTGGTCTCAAGGCGACAAGATGGACTCGATATGGGAGGACAAAGCGGCACTACAGGCGCGCTTTCCACACGCAGAGGCTTGGGGGCAAGCCTCAACACAAGGAGGGGGGATGTCAGCACCACTGACATGCCGGATCCGCCTGTCAACCGCGCTGGGCCGGAAGGAGGCCGGCCCCAGCGCGCGATCAAGGCCAACACTCGCGTCTATGGGCCTGACTAGACCCAGTGAAGCCCAGCCACCTCACCTACTTAACCAGAGCAACCGATGGAGAACGGCATCCAGTGGATCACGGCTCGGCGGCGGCGGCTAGAACCCTAATCTTCTTATCTTTCCTCCTCCATTCTTGTAATCTGCTTGTAATCGAGATTGAGAACAAATACTTGAGGCAATAGATCGCTACTTCCATCCTAACACATCTGCGGCCGCCGAAGCACTTATATACTGTAATCTCCCTGTTGAAGTGTGGTAGTTAACTCCTAATCATCATGCATGTATGCAATCAAATATCGGGTGAAAATTGCTTTCACGACGACAAGATCCCATATGCAGGCAACCAAACAAAATGCAGACGTCGTGTTTTATCCTGTATTTCCTCAACCAGTCACCACTCAGCCCGACTCGTTCTTTTCATGCAACCACCAAAAATCGGTGGAGGTAACCAAACATGCCCGTCATAGTTTAACAATCTGCAATGAGATATGTCTCCGTGTTGTAGCTGCATGAATGCTCTGTGTTGCCAAGCCATTGTTGACCCAGCTCCATAAGCTGGGATACGGTTGTTCAAATCATAGAACCCACGAGTTACTGACATTTGTTGAGATTATGTGATACTAATAATGTAGCGAGACCTTTTTTTTTTGAGGAATAATGTAGTGACTAGTGAGACCTAATATTCGACAAGTTTAGTCGGTGTTACTGTCACTGGTGTCAAACTGATGGCGGTTGAAGGTTCCAATCCTGAATTCCTGCTTGTACAAATAAGCATATATATTGTGATGCTCTGACAGGACACGCCGTCTAACTCTCACTCCATATATGTGCATCACTGTCTCTATGGAAATGGTTGCAGGTCACAGGCTGATAGAGTATGCAACTTGGTGCTCACCACTTTCTACTGTGTGCCCAAAAACGATGTGCTGATGCCTCTTGTTTGGTACTATGAATGGTGACTAATCAGCCAATGAATAAGGCCATGGTTAACTTGCCTGACGTTGACGGTCTCTTCCGCAATTAAGACGCTATTGCTGCTCTGTTCCTTGGTGATTCAGTATGTTGCAACCATCAGTTGTTGGGGAACAGACTGGCCTTTCCAACAGTGCAAGAATCAGAATCCTCCAAAAAGTGAAAACACTCGTCATGGAATTTGAATCAAATCCTTCTTGCTACACATCCCTCTCTGTTCTTTGCTTCTTCTCTCGAGTGAACAAACACTGCTCCAGCTCTGCGGTTACCGTCACCAAGTACTACTGCAGCTACTAGTACTGTTTGCAGGTGAAATGATATAGTACAAGTGTCCAAGTCATCATAAAGAGAGCTGGATTTGAGCAGCAGCCAACATGCTAGTACTACTAGTTAGTATTAATTGGCAACAGTAGGATTGCTCACTGATTAGCTGCACTGTTACAGTTCGGAGGCACAGCAAAAGCCAAGAGAACTGTACTACCTCATACTACATTCATAAGGAATCTTGTATATATGGCCATTAAGCTCGTGTGCTATTAGCTTCTTTTTAAGGAAGCTTCCGTAACTATTGCAATCTGATTGCAGACGAAGTACAGACTACAGACACACTAGTCGAGAAATAGTGCTCTCAGGTGCGCGTGAGCCCTATATGCGCCAAATAATTTAGTAATTTCAAAAAAAAAGCTACAAAAATGAATTTTTTTTGGAATTAAATATGATCAGGTACTTTACTCATATAAAAAAGTTTGCTAAGGAATGATTCTCATTGACTTCAGGGCGAAAAAACAAATCTGTGACAATAATATAGCGCGAATAGTATTTATATAACTTTTTTGTCGAATCTTTAACCCAGCATACAATGAAAGTCATTCACTGTCGATCTTATTTTTGTAAGAATGCAGTAAATGATCACGTTGCTTCCAAAAATGCTTTAATTTTTTTGACCTTTTTCTGAATTACTAAATTATTGTTGCATAAAGGTTGACCTTGCACCCGGGAGCACCAAGTTCCCTTCCCACCCTACTCCTACTCCCTCCATTCGGGTTTACAAGTTCATCCAAAATAATAATGAGAAATTTGGTTATTCAAAGCTCGTCCCACATCTTCAAATCTTGACATTAATTGCAAGCCAATGCATGCCAACGTTGCATTTAATACCATGCATGCAAGCGATCAAAATACCAGGGCATGCAACGCATGATAGCCTGAGGGGAATTACAGTTTGTTAGTACTACATACTCAGAGGGTTAATTAACGACAATAATGAGATTTTTTTAGGAAAACAACAGGATTTTGCTGTGTATTTTTATTGATTTTTGAATTAAAAATATAGAGAGACAAACAACAAAAAGAAAAATAATAAGTTCAAGAAAAGAGTTACAACAGCAACACATAGAAGAAGAAGACCCAGTGAGCAAACACCCAACCAAACAAACAGACAAAAACAGGAGAAGAAGAAAATTGCAAACACAACACTAAACAAGGTGAATACACTAGGACATTATCTAAAACAGGGTTCAAAGTGCTGATAAGATTTCCTCCGTGCTCTCATCAAAATCCACTGTAGCTCCCCTTTAAGCTTCTTCCTGCAGCTGTATAGATTGGGGATCAAGCCCTTGACGATACAGCCATATCATCGGTTTTTGAAATGAACCCTCTAGATACTCTCTCCGAAACGAAATTCTGTGATCCCCTCCCCCGACCCTATCCCCTCCCTCGCCGCCACCCGCGGGGCGTCGGGGAGGGCCTCCGATCTCCGCCACCAGCAACCCTCCCCCTCCCTCCTCCACCCTCGCCGCCGCCAAAGGGCGCGGCCAGGTGAAGCCCGACCGGCGCCGGCGCCGGCGGGGCTTGGCTTCTCCCTCGCGCGGCGGTGTGGCGCAGGCCGTCCTCCTCATGTTTGGGCGCGGCGCGGGCGCGGGGTGCCGCGGCGCGGCGGCGTTCCCGCGTGCTTCTTCGGCGCGGACGTGGCGGCGGCGTGAAGGGTTGCGCGGCGGAGGTGCTTGTCTGGGCAGTGGCGGTTCGGCCGGCGGACGGCGCGGGCCGCGGCGGCTATGATCGGTGGTTCTTCCCTGCTTCTTGGCTGCAGGGGCCGGCGGCGGTGTCGCCCTGCTGCCGGCTAGGGCTCGTCCAGGGCCTTGGCAGGGGCAGGGCGGTGGGCGTGCCTTGCGGGCTTCGGCGGTGCTGCAGCTGGGGCTTTGCGGGCAGCGTAGCGTGGTGGTGGCGGCCTCCTGCCCCCGGAGATATGCCTACGGTGCGCGGGGCTGGGCGGGCGCTGGTGGTGCGGTGCCGGACGCACGTGCAACGGGGTCGCCGCAGATATAGGGTTCGTGCTCGGGCAGGCCAAATCGAGGCCCGGGGCGGATCGGAGCTGCTGCTTCGGGTAGGAGGTGCCGGGCCTGGCCTGGGATGTGCTCGCGGCTCCTTGCGGGCACGGTGAGGCATGGATGTGGGCTGCCACGGCGTGGTGGTGGCTCATGGCGGTGGTTTGGGTCGTTTCACGGCGGCGGACGGACATCTCCGGCATCGGCCCGTCGGGAAGCGGCCTGTTTTGGCCTTCGATTCCTCTCCTCGTCGTTCGGACGCTACCTTCGTCGAAGGGCTGGCCCTCTCCTAGCTGCGGTCCATTGTCCGTCTCGCGCCCGGTGCTGCGGGACTGATCTCGTCTCGCGCCCGGCAGCAGGACGGAGCTCGTCTCGGGCCCGACAGCAGGACTGACCTCGTCTCGCGCCTGGCAGCAGGACTGAGCCCGTCTCGCGCCCGGTGCAGCAGGACAGGGAGATGGAGGCCAGTTTCGGCCAGCCTCTTAGGTCTCGGCGCTGGGGTTTGCCCAGGGGTGCGAAAGACGGTCCTTTCCACTCGTCTCTTTGGTTGGAGCAGCGTCCGGTCTCGGGTGAGGTGGTGTCAAGGTCTTGGATGCCAGGGCGGTGGCCCTGGGGGTGGTAGCACGGTGCTCATGGGCAGAGCCCGTGGCTTGGTGCTGCCTGGTGGCCATGGCCGTGTGGGTGGCATGGTTGCCGGGGTGTGGCGTTTGGTGGTGGTGATTGTTGGCCGGGGTGAAAACCTGCTCTATCTTCGGACGGATCGGTGGCGGCGAATCGTTCCCTTCTTGAAGGCGTCGTCGCGGCCTTCATTGCCCGTCGTGTTGCTCCAGGGGAAACCCCGACCCTCGTGTCGGGCGGTGGCGGCGCTCCGGTGTCGTTCCCTTCCTGAAGGCTCCGCCTTGGAGCCAACGGTTCGCCGTATGCGGCTTCACCTCTTGGCTGTGGCGTGTTCACGGCTAAAATCTCCGGTCACTCTTGTAGTACTAGGGGTGGTGTTGCTGCGCTCAGCATCTTTGTATCCTGCCTTGGGTATGTGTGTTGTGTTGGCGTGTGTTTGTACCGGGTTTGTTGATGATCTTTGCTTTATATATAAAGCGGGGCGAAAGCCTTTTTCGGTAAATGAACCCTCTATATATAAATGAAGGGAGTGGGTGTTAAAAAGATTTTCTAAATACTGGAGTTGTATCTATATCTATACTACAATATTGTGTGATTAAATTTGAAAAACAACTGTAAGGTGGAGGCGTAGCAAATCCGATTGTTGCTGGCCATCGGATCTCTTCTTTACCACACTATATTCTGCCACATGTACCATCTAGAAGTTTTTATGGTTGGCCTTAAGTTCTATATATGGACATTTTGCAAAAAACTCAAAAAATACTTCTACTTTGTTCTAGACTCAGTCTAGCTTCGTTTTCTACCGAAACTGCCATTAATTTTTTACTTGGGGACATTTTTATTTATGTTCAAGGCTATGATGTACCTTCATAAATCATATTTATCTTTGCAGATAAAGCAATAGCTATTCTTGTTATTTACTATTAAAAATCACAATATGAGATACAAAAAAACACACCTAGACAAAACAGGCTCAATATATTATACCAACTTTTGCACCTTACTAAAAGGGTTGGGTGTGCTTTCCGCACCATTCATGTTGTTGGGATTTCATAAAATAAATATTTGGTTGACGTGTGGGGAAGATAATGAAGTGTGTTTCCTTTTTTAAGAATGCGGTGTTTTTATGGGCTTTCTTAGATGTGTGATTATGTGTTATCTGCTAATCAACATATACTTATATGCGAAAGTTTCTTGTGTTGATGGCCGCACATATAAGGTGCTATAGTGTCACATGTTGGAGCTTTTTCCGGATGGTGAGAGGGTGCACGAGACTGATTTGTTTTTATACGCTAGTTGATGCCCATTAATTTCATAGATTGCTGGCTCAGTCAAAATAGTAAATCCAAAATTGAGAACCTCAATTAAATGAGAGAGCTCCTTGAGAAATTGTTGACCCCGACAAAAGCGTGAACGAAACTCAAAATTGAACACCTCAATTGAATGCGAGGGTTCCAAAATTAGGAAGCATGGTGAATTAGAAGATGCTTCATGCACATGCCTCAAAATTTTCTTTCACCTATTATAGTGGAGTAACAGTGTCGATCTTTGGTTCTAATTTAATCATATGAGATCTTGCAGTGCACGTATAACTTACTAGGATGAAATAGAACAAGATTAATGCTATTTTCATAGGTATCACCTACTATGGCTGAGATCCTGAAATCATCTTGATATCGACTTCCTTGGCAACTAACACTAATTATGGTACCAATGATTAGCTTCACGGGTTTACCTGTTCTATCTTTGTTTTCTCTTAATGTTGTTTCTCTCAGATGTACTCCCTCCGTTCGGAATTACTTGTCTCAAAAATAGATGTATCTAGAACTAAAATACGTCTAGATACATCCATTTCTGCGACAAGTAATTCCGAACGGAGGGTGTATGTGCTTGTTTCATTGTAAACATCCCACATTTGTCACATCACATTCAATCATATGCAGCCACTCGATGACATTTGACTGAAAATGAAGATGAGAACAAAACCATAATGATCATGGTACAAGGAAAAAGTTATCTCAAGCACTCTGTTTATTTATTTGTAGCAACGTGGGGGTTATGTTTCAGCATTCAAGCTCAATCTAGTCCATGGATTTTCAAAAGAGTTCAATTATCTCTTCTATTATGCGACTGGCGAGGGTTAAACGATGATCCACATTTACTTGGAAATGTTAGAAAATGCCCACATTAATCAGCCAAAAAACTATATATCATATCGTGTGGGTACATCTTGATGATTAAACCACTTTACTGAATAACTACAAAAATTGTTACAGTTGTGCTGTGATTGGGGACACTATGCTATAGACTAATGTTTTTCGATAAATAACACTTTTATTAACTCAAAACATAGCACTAAGCGGATAAAAAATGTGATGAGCGACATTCGATTTCTGCATAGCAAAGATGCACATAGTCAAAAAACTTCCAGTCTGATGCAAGTAAAGAAATAATATATGTGCTCATATGGGAACACTACGCCGATGTTGACAACTGTAGCACCTTATAGCCTATTTGGTATCCGGTCGAGCCTGTGACAATATATATTGGCAACATTTATGGGCAGATACAAATTAGACGCTATTTGAATGACTGGCCACCTAGAATGCGCAAACTTGCATTGAAAGAATAGCTATTTGATTGTCTCATCACGCGTATAAAAACTACATTTGTCGCTTCCTTGCTAGTTGTGATGAGCGAGGTTGTCTTTAGTTAGCACAAATCCCCTTCAAAGATTCTACATGAAAATCTTCTAAATGTGTGAGTGCACAAGTACATTAGGTGTTTAAGAAATTCCATTATGTGTACTTTATTTATTTGATTTTCTTTATGTTGATACTTTTCTCTATAAATTTGGATCATTAGGTGTTTCAGAAATTTCACAGGGAAATCTTAAGACAGTTCATGATGGATGAAATTCTGGCTACACAGCCTATTCAACTGGGTAATGCCAAGGAAAGCTGCTGAAATTTTCAGACAATATACACGTTATCATGACCATATCCACCTCAACTGTTAAAAGAAAAACCAATGTACATAAGTGATTCAGATAGGCAACTTTGAACATGTTTCACAAATCTGAAACATACAATCATATCAAATAGGAGATCCAAATACATCTAAACTGCAACCCATCGAATCGAAATTTACAACATTACGGGAGAACTATATGCCATCACTGAAACTAGAGCGAGCCTGTGAATCCGGGAAGGTCCCAAAAATTCAATAACAATGTCCATGTATTTTAACCAGTTGCTGAATACAGATATCTTTCCAACGTGCCAATCACCTTTCGCCAGATCAATTGTTCAAGTAGGTTCACGAACCAAGGCTGTACATGCCGTCAGCCATGAACTGACCGTCCATGTAGAGGGCAGCGGCATTCTGTGGGTGGAATCCTTCCATCATGACAAATGGCATGTCCTCAGACGGTTTCCAATGCCGTTTCCTCTGGTTAATGAACCAGTTGTTGATCTGTTTCTGGTCTAGCCCTGTCGATTCCGCAAGCGCGATCTTTTCTGTCTCCTACACTCACCAAATTAACCAACCGGCATAAGCTTTAGTAAGAATACATAACGCAGATTTCGTTTTGATGGAAATTACATGCGGCTCCGAAATGAGTGGAACAGAAAAAAAAAACCCGTAAATTTTAAGGGATGGAAGCATGTATCATACCGAGGGGTAAGGCCACTTGTAGTGCAGCTCCCACCAGTGAAGTAGCTTCTGCCTGGCCTCCTTTGGGAGCTTCCCCTTCTTCTTCTTCTTGGAGAACTCTTGCCGGAGGCTGCTCAGGTAGCCACTGTACTTCTTCAGAAGCTGGTACTTGAGCTCCTTGTCCTCAGCGCGTGGGTCTATCTCTGGCGGCTCATTTTCACGCCCGCTAGCGTCCATTTCATCCTCAGAAGAGCCAGCGCCTTCACATTTTCCATCTGCAGGTAAAAAATTGGTAATGGTAAGATACACGTGTTTTGTCGAGATCAGAATGGTTATCACGGCCAGACCTGGTTTCAGACTTTCAGTCTCCACCATGTCGGACAGCAATGGGGTGGTTGCAGTATTCAGAAAGCCCATCGCTTGTCTATAAACAAATCTATCATTTTAGGAATGCATGCTGGATTCGAGTGTAAACAGTGTAATTTTGGACATCTAGTAGTGTGGCTACAGTCCCAATTAGCTGGACTTTGCAATGAGCTGAATAAGACCGAATCGGACCGAAATGGCCATGGTTTGTCAGTTGAAACTGATACCAATCTGACCATTGCCTGATAGACCAGTTCCGAAGTGTTTATTTGAACGTATCACAAAACAGAGGAAAGCCAGCAACTATAGCT
Source organism: Aegilops tauschii subsp. strangulata (assembly GCF_002575655.3). NCBI lineage: Eukaryota > Viridiplantae > Streptophyta > Magnoliopsida > Poales > Poaceae > Aegilops > Aegilops tauschii. Next base: position 314,758,952 of record NC_053036.3, read on the forward strand.
ATAGTCTTGTAAGCTGTAGTTGATCCAATGTTTTTCAAAGATATTTGTTTCCACATAAGACTGATTTTATAGATGCTCAGGAAGTCAGGGTAACAAAGCAGTTGCCCTGCAATATACTCCCTCCGTCCCATAATATAAGAGCGTTTTTTACACTACACTGAGGGAGTAATTATTTTTGCATGGCATGATGAATATTGGAAGAAAACATATTACAAAATTTACTGTTTTCTAAGAAATTTGCCAAACTATATATATCTTACACCGAAGTAGTAAATGAAAATGAGCAAACGAAAGGAAAGAGACAAAATGTGCACCATACCATGAGAGGAACCCAATTGCTTATATTAAACATTATCTAGGCACAATATAATTGAATATAGTGAAGATCGCCTTAAGAATAAACAAATATCGTTTGACCATAACTTCAGTTCAGATGTGCAAGAATAATAATGGATCTACAGATAAGAATAATAATATTTTGTTGAATGACTTGAATGGAATCCCAAGAAATGTACAATATTTCCTCAATAACGTTTTTCTAAAATTCCCTCAAACAAAATGTCTACAATATGTTACCCTAATTTTAATTTGTTTAATGTATGCAACCTTAAATTGGTGTGCGTGCACCTTAAACAGACCGCTAAGGACGGATGGAGGGGCGCTCAGGCACCAAGCCACGTCATCCCTTAAACCTCACTTGTTTGATCTCTTAATTGGCACATGGTTAGCTCAAATGATGTTAGAGGTGCTAGAAGAATAGGAGGACAAAACTAGCTCATTGTCTCTCCACATGCACCATATATTGTTCTGTGTGCACATTCAACAAACAGACAATTGAAACTGTAACTAATAAAATAAATAGTACGAGATTTAAAAAAAATAGTACATAGTTGCTAAATTTGATGCAAAGGCTGAATAAACAAGATCTAGATTTTCACCAAATTTATTGAGATTCTAATGTTTCGTGTCTTCTTTGAGAAATCATATATGTATTATGCTGATTTAAGAAAAACAGCCTCAAGAATTTCTTTTCCCTGGACACTACTCTACGCGCAATTCACCCTTCACCTACGAGGCGAGTAGGGTGGATCCGATAGTTTACACTTCCTAAGAGATGAAACATTTGGTTCAAGTTGCAGTTAAAATGTTCTCATCTTTGACCTATAGACTATTAGTTTATGCATTTTGTAATGTGCCTTGATTACATGGCCATTATTCTGTACACAAGGAATTATTCTCTGAACACATATATACCACAGTAATATATAACACCTTGAGCTGTTGATCTCCTTCGAATGCATGCATACCACAACCATGGAGATTGGAAGAACACAGTAGTCGTCCCCTGGCAACAGCGCATCAGATATCCCCATTATTCTGCTAAAATCTACCCACACACTGTATATATGTACTAATGTACATGTCCTACCCACAAGCAGAATAGTGCCCGTTGAATACCCCCGACACGACCGCCAGCACATCCGTGCTGCACCCTGCACTGCACCCAAGCTGTAGAGCTGGGAAGAACAATAAAGAGCAAAAAATATACGGACTGCAGTCCTTGGAACAGTACTGGAACACTTCTTTTTGCGAGACGGAACACTGGTGATCTAGCTAGCTTGCTAGGCATAATGGAGTTTTCACAAGGCTTTTGTGATGATCTGTAAGAAAATTAATCAACTATATATGTTTTCCTAGTAGCTGGTGCAAGAAAAGAAGAGATGATTTGAAGCTTCATGCATGGAGATCGATGACTCTGCTGCAAGCTAGCAGCCTTGGAACCCTAACACAATGGATTCTAGTGTCTTGTCGTGAAGCGAAAGGAAAAGAAAAAGGAGAGAAAGAAGGGATTAAAAATTAAAAAATGGATTAGTTGAAAAGCCAGCATGTGTAGTGTGCTCAATTAGGCATATGCAATATGATAATCCTAAACGAGAGGAGGAGAACCATGAGACATGGCTCCTCACTGTGCCCTCTATTCCAACCAAAGCTAGCTTCAGATTATTAGTTGATTAACTAATCAGTCACTACTTAATTATGTTTAACTAGTGGTAATAATTTATTAGTACAAACAAAGCAAAGGTCTCTGCCCTTCTCTTTCCAAGCCCTCCCATCATAAACTAATACACAGGTTAATTAAGAACGGGCTAACAATGGCTATGATCCAAGGCAACCACCTCAATCATCCGGAGCAACCGTTTCCCAATGCGGAAGGCCTTCCTCCGAGACCCACATGGATGCAGCCAGAGATACATATATAAAACGAACAGGCATGTACTAGTAGGTACTAGTAGATTGGATGGGTCATGGAAGGGATGGTTTACCGGCAAGGGAGAGGCGCGCGGAGCCGTGGCCACCGCCGGTGATGGAGTCAAGCTGCGCCTCCACTCGCTTGAGGAACTCCATGGCCTCCTCTATCGGCCGCGTCAGCTCCTCCCTGTACTTGGCGAGCATGTTGCAATATGCCTCCTGCAATTTCATTAGCACAAGGAGTTAGTTCGTTCTTAGTACTAGCTGGAACAAGAATCGGCGGATGAAGAATTAAACGACCATGGCATGGTGTGTGTGATCGGAATCGGGGAAGAAGAAGACGTACCATGAACTGGTCGAGCTCTGGGTCGCGAGCCTCGTGCAGCCGGCCCGGCGGGTGGGCGTCAAGCTTCGCTGCCATGGCCGTCAGCCGCTCCAGCACGTCCGGCGGCGCACCGACCTGGGAATCACGCAAAAGAAAAACGCGTCTATATCATGCTTGCTGATACAGTCGAGTCGTTGGATTAATGAAATTAGCAATTTTCATGAGCGTATGATATATGTACTTTCTGGCAGTCGAGGTAGGCGACGAGGAGGGCGGTGTACTGGGGGTGCGCCATGATCTTGGCCTTAATGGCCTCAGCCTCCGCTTGCGAGATCTCCTCGCCGCTGCTCTTGTGGTGGTGGAACTGGTACTGCGACGACCCGGCGGCTGCGGCGGCCTGGTGCAACGCGAGCGGCGTGCCGTAGTACGTTCCGCCCATCGGGCCTGGCCCGGAAGCCACCGTCGTTGTCGACAGTGGCTGCAGCTGCAGGAAGGATGAAGAAGCCTTGGAGCTGCTGCTGCCCCCTTCTCCAGCTCCGAGATTCCCAAAGCTTCTCTGATCCATGAGCAAATTAACAAACCCTAGCTCGTAAGAAGAGAGAGAAAAATAGAGCTCAACCGATAGAGATCTCTTCTCTATGCCTCGCAGCTCCGTGTACGGCAGTAATGGCGGCTTGGGAGAGGGAGGGAGGTGGATATTAATGGGCCGGAGAGGGAGATGGACGCGGAGTGGAAGGGAAGGGAAAGGTGGGGGAGCTAGCTAGCCGGGCTGTGCGTGTGAGTGGCTGGTGGCGATCCTCTTTCTCACGTCAAATCACGGCGGAGGGGGAGATGTATATGTACACCTGCTTCCTTCCTGCTGCGGTCGCATGGAATACTAGCAGCCTGTTCGGAACTGGAGCTTGTTTTTCGCATATATTGTTTTAAATAACCAGCTATGCCAAATCCAAATAGCGGCTCAAATAGCTATAGAGTGGCTAGCTATAACGGTTATGGTCCAGTTCTTTTTTACTTTACCGGAGAATAATATGAATACAAATTTGTTTTTTTATTTTTTGAAAAAACTTTTAATATATTAATCTTCAATCATGGTAGTATAACGAATATTAAAAATAATAAAAATTACATCCAGATTCGTAGACCACCTAGCAATGACTACAAGCTCAAAACCTTATAGTGGCTATTTACAGCTTTGGTTTTAGGTGACTTTACTAAACTAAGTGTGAGTGTAGAAAATAGCTTATTCTACACCTCAGTAACGGTATATATAAAATATAGTAACACACTATGCCAAATATAGTAATTTTCGTAAAAAATTACTAAATTACAAACTTGGGTAGCAAATTTTTTTTTGGATTACTACATTTTATACACCTTTTACTAGGTTTTGTATATAGCATTATTAGGGGTTCATTTTAGAATAGCGTTACACTCAGGTGAATTAGTGAATACCTTTTTACTCAGATGAAGAATGAAATTCATTTGGTAAAAAAGGCCTATACATAAAAACACTCCAGAAAATATTATCAAACAACAACATCGAACAACGACAGTAAAGTCTTTAGTTCCAAAAAAGTTGGGGTAGATTAGAGGTGAAAAAGATAAGATCTCGCGACCAACTCATGGTTCTGGCACATGGATAACAAGTTTTCACGCACCCCTGTCCATAGCTAGTTCTTTCGTGATACTCTAATCCTTCAGATCTCTCTTTACGGACTCCTTTCATATGAAATTTGGTCTACTCCGACCTCTCTTGACATTATCCGCACGCTTTAGCCGTCCGTTATGCACTGGAGCTTCTGAAGGCCTGCGTTCAATATGCCCAAACCATCTCAGACGATGTTGGACAAGCTTTTCTTCAATTGGTGCTACCCCAACTCTATCTCATATATCATCATGCCGCACTCGATCCTTTCTCGTGTGGCCACACATCCATCTCAACATGCGCATCTCGGCCACACCTAACTGTGGAATATGTCGCCTTTTAGTCACCCAACACTCATCGCCATACAATATTGCGGGTCGAACCGCCGTCCTGTAGAACTTGCCTTTTACCTTTTGTAGCACTCTCTTGTCACACAAAATGCCAGAAGCTTGACGCCACTTCATCCATCCGGCTTTGATGCGATGGTTCATATCTTCATCAATACCCCCATACTTCTGCAACATTGACCCCAAATATCGAAAGGTGTCCTTCTGAGGCACCACCTGCCCATCAAGGCTAACCTCCTCCTTGCGCCTAGTAGTACAGAAACCGCACCTCATGTACTCGGTTTTAGTTCTACTAAGACTAAAACATTTCGATCCCAAGGTTTGTCTTCATAACTCTAACTTCTTATTGCCCCCGTCCGACTATCGTCAACTAGCACCACATCATCCGCAAAGAGCATGCACCATGGGATATCCCTCTGTATATCCCTCATGACCTCATCCATCACCACTCCAGAAAAGATTATCGTAAGATCTAAATACTCATCCCTAGTCATAGAAGTTGCATACAACAAGATCTTCAACTGAAATCTATGTTTCCCACGATCTGATGGCTTGTCATAGACTATCAAGTATTTTCCATGAATAAGAAAAAAAACCTACATTTTTTCCTTCTGAGCAACCTGGCATACCAACCAATGCATAAAACCACACGTATGTAGTCAAAAATCATCAACATAAATCTGTTGTCGCGAAACATTGAAATTGACAATTCATTTTTTCTTGTACGAAAAGAAATGAATAACTCAATTAGCAACATGTTAGTTTGGAATTGACGTTGTTGCCTTTCTGCCATCGACGTAGGCCACGGTGGCGGCGGGCCCGACACCGAAGGGGCTAGGGCATTGGACGCGGCGGCAAACCATCTGGATTAGCTGGGGCAGGGTTACCGGGGAACGCGCGTGCAGCGGCTAGGGCGGCGTCCCTGGTCATGCGGCAGCGGAGTTCGCCCCCATGGCCGGCGGGAACCCGCGTGTTGTATGGCGATGGTGGGCGCGACGATGGTCGGGATCCGGATCCCTTCCAGATCTTCATCAGTTTTTCCCGTTGACGGTCGGCGACGTGATGAGGGGTCGGTGAGGGATGCTGGTTCCCCGCCGGTTATCTGGCGGTTGCGCGTGCCATCACGGCATGGGTGTGCGCTGACCCGGGTAGCAGCTGGTTCGCGGTGGCACGAATGTCGACCTCGGTCATGGCAGACAATGGCGGCATCTTTGGTGACGTATCCTTGTAGAAGGTATCACCTATTACGATTGTCATCACCTTGTTCCGACTGCTCCGGTGGAACCCCGGATCAGGAGATGATGGGGCCTTCAGGACTGCCATTCTTTATAATGACCCTCACACGCTTGGATCTGATTTTGATATGGTTTCCTCTCAGCAGAGTTTCCATAAGATGATATCTCGCATGTGCCGAGTGTCGACCATGCCCCAGTGGACGTGGCGAGTGACACTGAGTAGCAGTACCATGGGGATAGCAGCGAGGAGGAGGAGAGTGACGAGGAGTCGAACACCGAGGAATGCGATGAGGCAGAATCTTCCCTGTCCAAGAGCGTTCCCAGGGAGCACCGCACCAAGGTGCACCATGACCCGAGCGCTCGCGCGGGCGGCGTTCAGGCGCAGAGTGCCCTGAAGCCGACTGCTCCTATTCTCATCACGCGCAGCTCGAAGCGCGACCGGGTCGATTCCGCAGAGCCGGTCGAGAAGCATGCCAAGCATACCGCCACCAAGCCTCAGAAGGTCGTGGCCCTGCCGAAGAGCAAGGTGGTCATGCCAGTGGCCTCGACGTAAGTAACGAGACAGAGTCTCTTTGTTGTGTAAATTTATCTTAATTAACAGCTGAGTGATTCCACGACTGCAGCGCCGATACGTTGACGACTTCACCATATCTGAATGCTCCTGGGAAGGGCCAAACTGAGGCCGACGCCGCTACTTCCAAAGGTACCGATTGGTTTGTTCTTCGAATTATGTCCGAGTGGTTGATTGGCCGAAGTTCTAACACGCGAGTGAATGCAGCACCGACTGGCGTGATCCAGCTCGACAACGAGGACAAGCCAACTCGCCTAACCCAGAGGCTAACGAGAGGGTGTCGCCTGGCAGTGATGCCATCATGTTAGAGCTCGTCTTCGAAGGCCGAGTGGATCAGGTCTCGCCAGCGAAGACCACTGCCAAGACTGCTTCACCAGCAAAGGACATCGTAAATCCCGCGGGCCCGAGTCTGATGACTCAGGTTAGTACTGATCTCGCGGCTACGGCTCCAACTCCTCCACCGACGTCGACCCCGCAACCTGCCCTAATCACCATGTTCTCTCTACAGAGGGTTGATACGTCTTCAACGCATCTATAATTTTTTATTGCTTCATGCTATATTATATTTTGTTTTGGATGTTTAACGGGCTTTATTATACACTTTTATATCATTTTTGGGACTAATCTATTAACCGGAGGCCCAGCCCAAATTGCTGTTTTTTGCCTATTTCAGAGTTTCGCAGAAAAAGAATATCAAACGGAGTCCAAACGGAATGAAACCTTCGGGAACGTGATTTTTGGAACGAACGTGATCCAGAGGATTTGGACCCTACGTCAAGAAAGCAACCAGGAGAGCACGAGGCAGGGGGGCGCGCCTACCCCCTGGGCGCGCCCTCCACCCTCGTGGGGCCCACGTTGCTCCACCGACGTACTTCTTCCTCCTATATATACCCATGTACCCCCAAACCAACAGAAGCATCCACGAAAACCTAATTCCACCACCGCAACCTTCTGTACCCGTGAGATCGCATCTTGGGGCCTTTTCCGGTGTCCTGCCGGAGGGGGCATTGATCACGGCGGGCTTCTACATCAACACCATAGCCTCTCCGATGATGTGTGAGTAGTTTACCTCAGACCTTCGGGTCCATAGTTATTAGCTAGATGGCTTCTTCCAAGATTAAAAAAAAATTCTTATGAGTGTGCTGAATACTATGAGAAGTTTGATGCTTGATAATTGTTTTGAGATATGAAGATGGTGATATTAGAGTCATGCTAGTTGAGTAGTTTTGAATTTGAGAAATACTTGTGTTAAAGTTTGTGATTCCCGTAGCATGCACGTATGGTGAGCCGTTATGTGATGAAGTCGGAGCATGATTTATTTATTGATTGTCTTCCTTATGAGTGGCGGTCGGGGACGAGCGATGGTCTTTTCCTACCAATCTATCCCCCTAGGAGCATGCGTGTAATACTTTGCTTTGATAACTTGTAGATTTTCGCAATAAGTATATGAGTTCTTCATGTTAATGTTGAGTCCATGGATTATACGCAATTTTCTTCCTTCCACCATTGCTAGCCTCTCTAAATACCGCGCACTTTTCGCCGGTATCATACACCCACCATATACCTTCCTCAAAACAGCCACCATACCTACCTATCATGGCATTTCCATAGCCATTCTGAGATATATTGCCATGCAACTTACCACCGTTCCGTTTACTATGACACGCTCCATCATTGTCATATTGCTTTGCGTGATCATGTAGTTGACATCGTATTTGTGGCAAAGCCACCGTTCATAATTCTTTCATACATGTCACTCTTGATTCATTGCATATCCCGGTACACCGTCGGAGGCATTCACATAGAGTCATATTGTTGTTCCAAGTATTGAGTTGTAATTGTTGAGTTGTAAGTAAATAAAAGTGTGATGATCATCATTTTTAGAGCATTGTCCCAAGTGAGGAAAGGATGATGGAGACTATGATTCCCCCACAAGTCGGGATGAGACTCCGGACTAAAAAAAAGAGGCCATAGAAAAAGAAGAGAAAAGGCCCAAACAAAAAAATGAGAAGGGACAATGTTACTATCCTTTTACCACACTTGTGCTTCAAAGTAGCACCATGATCTTCATGATAGAGAGTCTCCTATGATATCACTTTCATATACTAGTGGGAATCTTTCATTATAGAACTTGGCTTGTATATTCCAATGATGGGCTTCCTCAAAATGCCCTAGGTCTTCGTGAGCAAGCGAGTTGGATGCACACCCACTTAGTTTCTTTTGTTGAGCTTTCATATACTTATAGCTCTAGTGCATCCGTTGCATGGCAATCCCTACTCACTCACATTGATATCTATTGATGGGCATCTCCATAGCCCGTTGATACGCCTAGTTGATGTGAGACTATCTTCTCCCTTTTTGTCTTCTCCACAACCACCATTCTATTCCACATATAGTGCTATGTCCATGGCTCACGCTCATGTATTGCGTGAAGATTGAAAAAGTTTGAGAACACCAAAAGTATGAAACAATTGCTTGGCTTGTCATCGGGGTTGTGCATGATTTAAATATTTTGTGTGGTGAACATAGAGCATAGCCAGACTATATGATTTTGTAGGGATAAATTTCTTTGGCCGTGTTATTTTGAGAAGACATAATTGCTTAGTTAGTATGCTTAAAGTATTATTATTTTTATGTCAATATTAAACTTTTGTCTTGAATCTTTCGGATCTGAATATTCATACCACAAATAAGAGGATTAAATTAAAATTATGCCAAGTAGCATTCCGCATGAAAAATTCTATTTTTATCATTTACCTACTCGAGGACGAGCAGGAATTAAGCTTGGGGATGCTTGATACGTCTCCAACGTATCTATAATTTTGATTGCTTCATGCTATATTATATTCTGTTTTGGATGTTTAACGGGCTCTATTATACACTTTTATATCATTTTTGGGACTAACCTATTAACCGGAGGCCCAGCCCAAATTGCTTTTTTTTTGCCTATTTCAGAGTTTCGCAGAAAAAGAATATCAAACGGAGTCCAAACGGAACGAAACCTTCGGGAACGTGATTTTAGGAAGGAACATGATTCAGAGGACTTGGACCCTACGTCAAGAAAGCAACCAGGAGAGCACGAGGCAGGGGGCACGCCTCCACCCTCGTGGGGCCCATGTTGCTCCACCGACGTACTTCTTCCTCCTATATAGACCCATGTACCCCCAAACCAACAGAAGCATCCACGAAAACCTAATTCCACCGCCGCAACCTTCTGTACCCGTGAGATCCCATCTTGGGGCTTTTCCGGCGTCCTGCCGGAGGGGGCATTGGTCACGGAGGGCTTCTACATCAACACCATAGCCTCTCCGATGATGTGTGAGTAGTTTACCTCAGACCTTCGGGTCCATAGTTATTAGCTAGATGGCTTCTTCTCTCTCTTTGGATCTCAATACCATGTTCTCCACGATTCTCGTGGAGATCTATTCGATGTAATCTTCTTTTGCGGTGTGTTTGTTGAGACCGATGAATTGTGGGTTTATGATCAAGTTTATCTATGAACAATATTTGAATCTTCTCTGAATTCTTTTATGTATGATTGGTTATCTTTGCAAGTCTCTTCGAATTATCAGTTTGGTTTGGCCTACTAGATTGATCTTTCTTGCAATGGGAGAAGTGCTTAGCTTTGGGTTCAATCTTGCGGTGTCCTTTCCCAGTGACAACAGGGGCAGCAAGGCACGTATTGTATTGTTGCCATCGAGGATAACAAGATGGGGTTTATATCATATTGCATGAGTTTATCCCTCTGCATCATGTCATCTTACTTAAAGCATTACTCTATTCTTTTGAACTTAATACTCTAGATGCATGCTGGATAGCGGTCGATGTGTGGAGTAATAGCAGTAGATGCAGGCAGGAGTCGGTCTACTTGTCACGGACGTGATGCCTATATACATGATCATACCTAGATATTCTCATAACTATGCTCAATTCTATCAATTTCTCAACAGTAATTTGTTCACCCGCCGTAATACTTATGCTCTTGAGAGAAGCCACTAGTGAAACCTATGGCCCCCGGGTCTATTTTCCATCATATTAATCTCCCGACAACAAGCTATTTTTGGCGCCGTTTATTTTGCTTTCTTTACTTTTAGTCTTTATCATAAAAATACCAAAAGTATTATCTTATCATATCTATCAGATCTCACTTTCATAAGTGACCGTGAATGGATTGACAACCCCTTTATTGCGTTGGTTGCGAGGTTTTTATTTGTTTGTGTAGGTGCGAGGGACTTGAGCGTGGCCTCCTACTGGATTGATACCTTGGTTCTAAAAAACTGAGGGAAATACTTACGCTACTTTACTGCATCACCCATTCCTCTTCAAGGGAAAACCAACGCAGTGCTCAAGAGGTAGCAAGAAGGATTTCTGGCGCCGTTGCCGGGGAGTCTATGCAAAAGTCAACATACCAAGTACCCATCACAAACGCTTATCTTACGCATTACATTATTTGCCATTTGCCTCTCGTTTTCCTCTCCCCCACTTCACCCTTGCCGTTTTATTCGCCCTCTCTTTTCCGTTCGCCTCTTTTTCGCTTGCTTCTTGTTTGCCCGTGTGTTGGATTGCTTGCTTGTCACGATGGCTCAAGATAATACTAAATTGTGTGACTTTACCAATACCAACAACAATGATTTTCTTAGCACTCTGATTGCTCCTCTTACCGATACTGAATCTTGTGAAATTAATGCTGCTTTTTTGAATCTTGTCATGAAAGATCAATTCGCCGACCTTCCTAGTGAAGATGCCGCTACCCATCTAAATAGCTTCATTGATTTGTGTGATATGCAAAAGAAGAATGATGTGGACAATGATATTGTTAAATTGAAGCTATTTCCTTTTTCGCTTAGAGATCATGCTAAAGCTTGGTTTTCGTCTTTGCCTAAAAATAGTATTGATTCTTGGAATAAGTGCAAAGATGCTTTTATCTCTAAGTATTTTCCTCCCGCTAAGATCATCTCTCTTAGAAACGATATTATGAATTTTAAGCAACTTGATCATGAACATGTTGCACAAGCTTGGGAGAGGATGAAATTAATGATACGTAATTGCCCTACACATGGTTTGAATTTATGGATGATTATACAAAAAAATATGCCAGGTTGAATTTTGCTTCTAGAAATCTTTTAGATTCGGCCGCGGGAGGCACTTTTATGGAAATCACTTCAGGAGAAGCTACTAAACTCCTAGATAATATTATGGTTAATTATTCTCAATGGCACACCGAAAGATCTACTAATAAAAAAGTGCATGCGATAGAAGAAATTAATGTTTTGAGTGGAAAGATGGATGAACTTATGAAATTATTTGCTAATAAAAGTGTTTCTTCCGATCCTAATGATATGCCTTTGTCTACCTTGATTGAAAATAATAATGAACCTATGGATGTGAATTTTGTTGGTAGGAATAATTTTGGTAACAACGCGTATAGAGGAAACTTTAATCCTAGGCCGTACCCTAGTAATTCCTCTAATAATTATGGTAATTCCTATAACAACTCTTATGGAAATTTTAATAAGATGCCCTCTGAATTTGAGACTAGTGTTAAAGAGTTTATGAATTCACAAAATAATTTCAATGCTTTGCTTGAAGAAAAATTGCTCAAAGTTGATGAATTTGCTAGGAACGTCGATAGAATTTCTCTTGATGTTGATTCTTTGAAACTTAGATCTATTCCACCTAAGCATGATATCAATGAGTCTCTCAAAGCCATGAGAATTTCCATTGATGAGTGCAAAGAAAGAACCACTAGGATGCGTGCTAAGAAAGATTGCTTTGTAAAAGCGTGTTCTTCTAGTTTCTATGAAAATAAGGATGAAGATCTAAAAGTTATTGATGTGTCCCCTATTAAATCTTTGTTTTGCAATATGAATCTTGATAATGATGGGACTGAATATGAGCCACCTTTACTTAGAAGGCATTCCAAAAATTCAGAGTTTTTAGATCTTGATGCTAAAAATGGTAAAAGTGGGATTGAAGAGATCAAAACTCTAGATATTAATGAACCCACTATTTTGGATTTCAAGGAATTTAATTATGATAATTGCTCTTTGATAGATTGTATTTCCTTGTTGCAATCCGTGCTAAATTCTCCACATGCTTATAGTCAAAATAAAGCTTTTACTAAACATATCGTTGATGCTTTGATGCAATCTTATGAAGAAAAACTTGAGTTGGAAGTTTCTATCCCTAGAAAACTTTATGATGAGTGGGAACCTACTATTAAAATTAAAATTAAAGATCATGAATGCTATGCTTTGTGTGATTTGGGTGCTAGTGTTTCCACGATTCCAAAAACTTTATGTGATTTGCTAGGTTTCCGTGAATTTGATGATTGTTCTTTAAACTTGCACCTTGCGGATTCCACTATTAAGAAACCTATGGCAAGAATTAATGATGTTCTTATTGTTGCAAATAGGAACTATGTGCCCGTAGATTTTATTGTTCTTGACATAGATTGCAATCCTTCATGTCCTATTATTCTTGGTAGACCTTTCCTTAGAACGATTGGTGCAATTATTGATATGAAGGAAGGAAATATTAGATTCCAATTTCCGTTAAAGAAAGGCATGGAAAAATTCCCTAGAAAGAAAATTAAATTACCATATGAATCTATTATGAGAGCCACTTATGGATTGCCTACCAAAGATGGCAATACCTAGATCTATCCTCGACTTTATGCCTAGCTAGGGGCGTTAACGATAGCGCTTGTTGGGAGGCAACCCAATTTTATTTTTTGTTTTTTGCTTTTTGCTTCTGTTTAGGAATAAATATTTGATCTAGCCTCTGGTTAGATGTGTTTTTATGTTTTAATTAGTGTTTGTGCCAAGTTAAACCTATAGGATCTTCTTGGATGATAGTTATTTGATCTTGCTGTAAATTCTAGAAACTTTCTGTTCACGAAAACAATTGTTAAAAATCACCAGAACGTGATAAAATATTGATTACAATTGGTTCTGATCAATAAACAAATTTTCTAGGTCGTCCTATTTTGGCTGAATTTTTTTGAGTTCGAAAAGTTTGCGTTAGTTACAGATTACTACAGACTGTTCTGTTTTTGACAGATTCTGTTTTTCGTGTGTTGTTTGCTTATTTTGATGAATCTATGGCTAGTAAAATAGTTTATAAACCATAGAGAAGTTGGAATACAGTAGGTTTAACACCAATATAAATAAAGAATGAGTTCATTACAGTACCTTGAAGTGGTGTTTTGTTTTCTTTCGCTAACTGAGCTCACGAGATTTTCTGTTAAGTTTTGTGTTGTGAAGTTTTCAAGTTTTGGGTAAAAGATTTGATGGATTATGGAACAAGGAGTGGCAAAAGCCTAAGCTTGGGGATGCCCATGGCACCCCAAGATAATCTAAGGACACCAAAAAGCCAAAGCTTGGGGATGCCCCGGAAGGCATCCCCTCTTTCGTCTTCGTCCATCGGTAACTTTACTTGGAGCTATATTTTTATTCACCACATGATATGTGTTTTGCTTGGAGCGTCTTGTATTATTTGAGTCTTTAATTTTTAGTTTTCCACAATCATCCTTTCTGTACACACCTTTTGAGAGAGACACAAATGATTCGGAATTTATTAGAATACTCTATGTGCGTCACTTATATCTTTTGAGCTATATAGTTTTTGCTCTAGTGCTTCACTTATATCTTTTAGAGCACGGTGGTGGATTTGTTTTATAGAAACTATTGTTCTCTCATGCTTCACTTATATTATTTTGGGAGTCCTACAAAACAGCGTGGTAATTTGCTTTAATTATGATAGGCATCCAAGATTAAAAAAAAATTCTTATGAGTGTGCTGAATACTATGAGAAGTTTGATGCTTGATAATTGTTTTGAGATATGAAGATGGTGATATTAGAGTCATGCTAGTTGAGTAGTTTTGAATTTGAGAAATACTTGTGTTAAAGTTTGTGATTCCCGTAGCATGCACGTATGGTGAGCCGTTATGTGATGAAGTCGGAGCATGATTTATTTATTGATTGTCTTCCTTATGAGTGGCGGTCGGGGACGAGCGATGGTCTTTTCCTACCAATCTATCCCCCTAGGAGCATGCGCGTAGTGCTTGGTTTTGATGACTTGTGGATTTTTGCAATAAGTATGTGAGTTCTTTATGACTAATGTTGAGTCCATGGATTATACGCACTCTCACCCTTCCATCATTGCTAGCCTCTTCGGTACCGTGCATTGCCCTTTCTCACCTCGAGAGTTGGTGCAAACTTCGTCGGTGCATCCAAACTCCATGATATGATACGCTCTATCACACATAAGCCTCCTTATATCTTCCTCAAAACAGCCACCATACTTACCTATTATGGCATTTCCATAGCCATTCCGAGATATATTGCCTTTGCTTTGATAACTTGTAGATTTTCGCAATAAGTATATGAGTTCTTCATTTTAATGTTGAGTCCATGGATTATACGCAATTTTCTTCCTTCCACCATTGCTAGCCTCTCTAAATACCGCGCACTTTTCGCCGGTATCATACACCCACCATATACCTTCCTCAAAACAGCCACCATACCTACCTATCATGGCATTTCCATAGCCATTCTGAGATATATTGCCATGCAACTTACCACCGTTCCGTTTACTATGACACGCTCCATCATTGTCATATTGCTTTGCGTGATCATGTAGTTGACATCGTATTTGTGGCAAAGCCACCGTTCATAATTCTTTCATACATGTCACTCTTGATTCATTGCATATCCCGGTACACCGTCGGAGGCATTCACATAGAGTCATATTGTTGTTCCAAGTATTGAGTTGTAATTGTTGAGTTGTAAGTAAATAAAAGTGTGATGATCATCATTTTTAGAGCATTGTCCCAAGTGAGGAAAGGATGATGGAGACTATGATTCCCCCACAAGTCGGGATGAGACTCCGGACTAAAAAAAAGAGGCCATAGAAAAAGAAGAGAAAAGGCCCAAACAAAAAAATGAGAAGGGACAATGTTACTATCCTTTTACCACACTTGTGCTTCAAAGTAGCACCATGATCTTCATGATAGAGAGTCTCCTATGATATCACTTTCATATACTAGTGGGAATCTTTCATTATAGAACTTGGCTTGTATATTCCAATGATGGGCTTCCTCAAAATGCCCTAGGTCTTCGTGAGCAAGCGAGTTGGATGCACACCCACTTAGTTTCTTTTGTTGAGCTTTCATATACTTATAGCTCTAGTGCATCCGTTGCATGGCAATCCCTACTCACTCACATTGATATCTATTGATGGGCATCTCCATAGCCCGTTGATACGCCTAGTTGATGTGAGACTATCTTCTCCCTTTTTGTCTTCTCCACAACCACCATTCTATTCCACATATAGTGCTATGTCCATGGCTCACGCTCATGTATTGCGTGAAGATTGAAAAAGTTTGAGAACACCAAAAGTATGAAACAATTGCTTGGCTTGTCATCGGGGTTGTGCATGATTTAAATATTTTGTGTGGTGAACATAGAGCATAGCCAGACTATATGATTTTGTAGGGATAAATTTCTTTGGCCGTGTTATTTTGAGAAG